>NC_139217.1:203839819-204229819 GCF_055691185.1 Crinia signifera
AAATTATTTATATGTTGATAATGAATGTCTTTCCTATTATTTACAATGTATATTTATAATTATGTTCTACTTTTGTAGATCTGTTTAAAAAGTATTACACCCCTGATAAAGTCTCATAAAGAGACGAAATGCGTCTAGTATCTTTGGTGATCCATAATCTAAGCAAAACACTTCTGATACAAGATTAATTTCCAAGAAAAAGTTTTGTTTTAAATAAATGTTTTATATCTGAAAAATGTTTATGGTGATTATGGTCCTATGAAGTAAAGGAGAGACAGGAATTACCCAGTAAATTGTGTATGGGCGCTATATAACACTATTATATATATATATATATATATATATATATATATATATATATATATAGTAGTTTGGAGAGACGAACTCACACTATATCGTGGCAACGGTGGGGTGCCCAACAAAGGGAATGTGTACCCACAATATATCTGTGCTCCCCAATCGGCAGAATGGGGATGTGGGGCACTCACCACAACACAGCTTGGTCAAAGATGTGTTGTTGTTACACAAAGTCAATAAATGTCCACAAGTTGGTATCAAATTGTAAAAGGGTTTGAAGAGAATTTATTATAGTCCAATCACATGCCCCGACGTTTCGGTCCAATCAGAGGGACCTTTTTCAAGGAGCTTAATGTGAAGCAAAAACCAGCATCAGGCGTGCAAACGGGAGTAGGAACCTCTTTCCTAGAGGGGACAGCCTGTGCCAGATTTTTTCTCAACGTGTCAATTATATTCATGCCAAGAACTCTCCTTTTAGCATCCTCTAACAATGAATCAGGATACCCCCTTTCCCAAAAAATTTTCTTCATGATATCAATTTGCGCGACTGCCACAGACCTCACATTATTTATCCTATACACTCTTAAAAACTGAGAATACGGTAAACCGCTCCTCAAAGGAGCTGGATGAAAACTGCTATAGAGCAATAAATTATTGCGGTCTGTATCCTTAGTGAACAAAGTGGTGTTCACCAAATTTTCTTCCCGCACAATTTTGACATCAAGGAAGGAAATCTCACTTTTGCTCATGGTAAATGTGAATTTTATTGGAGAACTGCTGACATTGTGGCTTCGTATGATATCCTCAAAGGCTTCAGCAGAGCCCTCCCAGTGCAACAAAATGTCATCGAAATCTGGTATAAAAGAAAATTTTAGAACTAATATCCAGATTATCGAAAAAAAACGATTGTTCTATGAAGAACATAAAAATGTTGGCGTACGATGGGGCCACAGGGGACCCCATCGCACAGCCACTAGTCTGCAAAAAATATTCTTTACCATGAGCAAAGTAGTTCCTAGATAACAACATCTCTAATAACTCCAAAATTAAAGATAAATCCGGACCTGTAAACAAGGGGTTGTTAGTCAAAAACTCTTTAACAGCCTGCACACCTTCCACATTAGGGATTGAGGTATACAGGCTGCTAACATCGATGGTTATCAACCATAAATTCGCAGGCAATGGAGGCAACATGAGCAGTTTGTTCAATAAATTGGTCGTGTCCAGGAGAAACCTTTCATGATTCTGGACGCAGGGTTGAAACAGTGTGTCCAAATATGTAGACACCAATTGAAACAATGACCCCCTGGCAGCTATTATAGGACGACCAGGGGGATTAATCGGGTCCTTGTGTATCTTTGGAATAAGATACATTAGTGGTGTCTTAGGATAGTCCGGGATCAGAGCATCCCTTAGTTTCTTCGTTATGTATTTCTCATTAACAGCTGCATCCAAACATGACTGTAGATCCTTCTTGAACAATGAAGTAGGGTCTCCCGACAGCTTTCGGTAAGTTTTGCTATCACTAAGTTGTTTGGTCATCTCCATTAAATAATCTTGGATATTAAGGATAACCAAGGCGCCACCCTTATCCGCCGACCTGAAAATAAGCTTTTCATTTTGTTCTAGTCGACGTAGGGCTGTCCACTCTTCTGATGAAAATGAGAAATCATTGAAACGTTGCTGCTGTGACTTTGGTGTCAGTTGTCGTTTTTTTTGCACAAGTCGCCCTCGAGTGCCTTTAATAACAAGACCCCACCCTAAATACGTTACAGAAACTTGAGGAACTCCTTAGGGGCGCACTTACTAAAAATATAATAACTCCTGGAGAGTTTAAATTCCTCTTGAATGAAAAACCCATCACTCCTGTAATGTACGCCCTACCGAAAGTCCACAAAAGCCTTATAGATCCCCCCGGGAGACCAATAATTTCCGGGGTGGATTCTATCACAAGCAACCTTTCCATGTTCATAGACTACCACTTACAACCTCTTGTGTCCCTCAATAAATCCCACCTAAAGGATACTGGTGATTTTTTAAAATAATAGACTCCATTAAATGGAAAGATAATTACCTCTTGGTTACCGCAGACGTAGGGTCCTTGTACACTATTATCCAGCACGATATAGGTATCCAAAGTTCAAAACAGTTTTTGGCTTTATCTGAAAAGTCACAAGACCTCCAAAATTTTATCCTGGAGGGGATTTCATTTATACTGCAGAATAACTTCTTTCTGTTTAACGATTTATTTTATATCCAGCGGACAGGGACAGCGATGGGCACCAGATTCGCCCCAAGCTATGCCAACATATTTATGGGGGCATGGGAGCTAAGTACCATCTGGGCCAATAACCCATTTGGGGCGAATCTGGTGTCCTACGCAAGATATATAGACGACATTTTTTTCGTCTGGGAGGGTGACAGAGACACTCTTGAGACCTTTTGCAACTATTTGAACAGTAACAACTGTAATATCAAACTCTCCTTTGAAATAGAGGAAAATAATATCAATTTTCTTGATATTACAGTTTATGTAGAGGAGGGGCAGCTAAAATACAAAAACTACTGTAAACCTACAGACTCAGGGACTTATATTCCCTCGTCCAGTTGCCACCATAAAAATTGGCTCAGTTCCATCCCAAAAGGCCAATTTAAACGCCTGAGGAGGAACTGCTCTGATAGTACAACGTTCTCCGAACAGGCCATGATAATGAAAAACAAGTTTGTGGCATGTGGATATGAAGAGTCCAAATTAGAAACAGTGATCGATGTAGTAAGAGAAGATCCCATCACAAATAACACTGCCCCAAAGAAACAACAAAATGATGGTAATCATGCATATTCGTTTATCACCACCTACACGGAAGAACATAAAACTGTTGAAAAAATCTTTAGAAAACACTGGAAAATCCTACAGAGTGACCCTGTGTTAAAAAATTTAATACCGGAATATCCGAGACATATTTATCGCAAAGCTCCAAATATACGTACTAATTTAGTAAAGAGCCAGTTTGTGTCCAAGCCCCCTATGTCTAAAATTACAACAAAGGGTTTCTTTCGATGTGGCAGTTGCATTGGGTGCAAAAATATAAAAAGCAAAGGCACCAATAAAATCTCGGAATACACCATCAACGGGTATAAAATAACCATCAGTGATTTCATCACATGTAACACCAAAAATGTGGTGTATACCATTGAATGTAGTTGTGGGAAGCACTACATTGGTAGAACCACAAGGCCCCTTAAAACGAGATTAGGGGAGCATTTAAGAAATGTGAAAAATGGGATGGAAACACATTCTTTATCCTCCCACTTCAAAAACATACATAACTGTTCCACAAAAGAAATAGTTTCTTTTTGTGGCCTCAGACTGGCAAAGGGGAATATTAGACAAAAAGACAACATCACACCCCTGGCTAAATCTGAAATGAATTTGATATTTAACTGCAACACACTTATACCAGGGGGTTTGAACAGCGATTTCGAGCTGAAGTGGTTTCTATGACGGGCACCGCTTCGGCTCGGAATCTGGTTCACTTTTGGTAACCTTTGGTGTTAAAATCCCCTTTTTTTTTTTTTTTGTTAATCTGGTATTTCTGTATTGTAAAATCTATGCAAGTATCTATTCTTCCATATTTGTAGTTTTATGATTGGTGCGGCAGCGGTAACATTTTTTATTTATGCCGTCCAATCGCCAGGTTCACATTTTCCAAAGCTTTTCACTAAGATAGGCTGTAATAGGAACAAAACATGCCAAGGAATGATTGGTTTTTTTGTCTCTTTTCTATTTTTAGGGCGAGAGGCGTTGCCATGACAACAGGGCGTCCTTGGTATGTGAGCATCGAAACATACTTCCGCATATTGCGGTCCAAAGTAAGCCGGAAACCAGAAGACTCACATAGATGCGTCTCACCCATTGACCCCTCTGAGCTTCCGTAGCTGCGTTCCAGTAGCCGGAAGATGAGGAGAGATCTGGGTAAGCGAGTGCGTTCCAAACCACCAGCTCCGTCTCCGCAAACATCCACATGTCCCCACTACGCAAGACGGCGCCTGGATGCTAACAGGAGGCACGCACTCTGTGCACAGATAAGAAGCGCTCACTAATATAGCTTATTTCAACTATCAATACGGCGTTCTTTCCACACCGGAAGGACGCGCATGGTTGTCATGGCAACCGCTAACGCTGGATCATAAGAAATATGAATTCTGCTGTTTAAAATTGTAATGACTTGAGTTGATTGGATTATATAGCACATGTACAGTGAAATGTAATATGTGTTCATGTATTTTGAACATGGAAAACGTGCACTATTGTAATAATTTGTGACATCATTTCCTGTTTATGGGGATTGGCTGCTCCGGGTATAAATAATGGCTTCTCACACTCCACCAACATGTCTTGAAAAAGGTGTTTGTACACCGAAACGCGTCGGCAGTTGGTGTGGAGTGTGAGCAGCCATCACCCCCCCTTTTTTTATCACGAATCTTCATTGGATGTATGTATTTTTTTATTATATTTTTTACTTTTTTGATGCTTATTGTTGTGGTTTTTAAACAGTCTTGTCTTTTCTATATGACCGTGTGGGTCAATTTTGTATTGTGTTCCCCCTGTTGTATGGTGTGTAACCATCAAAGGGTGATTGAACCTTTTTTATCTTACCTGTCTAAATAAATTTTTTAAAAGAGACAAAGGAAACAATTTCATTTTTTTATTTATGGTCAATAAGAAATGAACAGATAAACCCTTCTCTGTTTTTGAACATAAAACACTGAGACAAAAATATCTTCTTTGTTTTGTCTTATCCTGCACCAATTGGTGTACATGGTCGGATGAAGCATTGTCCAGTGTGGTATATAAAAAAAATATAAGCCCAACAAAGAAAACGCTATGAGAGTATAAAGCCTTACTTATCCGTAAGTCTGGTACGCCATCATTCTTCATCTAAATCCCGTTACCCCTGGGTAAAGAAAATTTTCTACACTTTGGTCTTGGTGGAGGAATCTTCTATAAATTTCACACCCCATAAAGATACCTTTACACACTTTATAAAAATCTCTAACGAGTGAGTCCTGGTACGATTCAACACACACCACTTTGTGGTTCCCTGGTTAAATATTGATCAGTCAGGACGAAACTACACATTGTGTTTCTTTTTATTTATATTTCATGTTCACACTTTGGAGAAAAATTAAGAGTATCTCGTTGGATAAGACAGAAAAAAACTCAAAAGAACCTGCTACGGGCATTTACACCATCTACATCTACCGTGAGTGGGGTACGCCCATTTTTCACCATTGAATTGAGTCACAAGTTCACTGTATTTAAAGATACCTTTATATGTGTGCCTCCCCCTGAGATCGGGTGAGTGAGGTGCGCCCTAGAATCACTTTTTTATTGAAAAATCTATACACACCCAGAAGGAAACGGGTTTACACAATATTATTTATTATATTTTTTTCCTTATGATATACACATCATTTGGAGCGAGGAGAGAGAATAGAGAAGACTGATTCCAACAGGAGAAAGTACACGCTACGTGCACGTACAGTGCCACTCACAGAGTGAGTAGGGGTACGCTCACCCTCAGTTCTTTCTGTTCGCTCCACCTGTGAAATTTATTCATGTGTCTGAATTTAACCTAATTGCTGGTCTCTCTGGTTTATGTTTTCAAAAATATACACGGAGGGGATTCACACATACGGAGAAACTGGTTGAAAAGCTTGTCGGTCCGAACATCATCAGGATCTTTTGCGCCTCAGACAGTTTGGAAATCTCAATCTTGTATCCTTTAATAACAAAGGTTATATATATATATATATTAGCATGTTGACCCGGCACTGTGCAAAGATAGCTGGATACTGCGTCCGGTGCCCCCACATCCAGTGAAGGAAAATATAGCAGGTATAAGCGTGGCCCTCCGGACAATGATAATAGAAGAAATCACATGGACAACTGATTCATCAACGTTTCATTTCTATTGTAAGAAATTTTGTCAGGATACAAATAATGGTGCAAGTCTTACCTTATATCCCCCCGCAATCAATGCTGAGTGCATCCAGCACGTTCAGAAACTGCGCCGCACCGCCGGTATTGTGACATCATCAACGCCGCGTCCGTCCACACGGCTCAGTAGGGATGTGTTCCCATAGCAACCTGACGCCTGCACGCAAATTGGTGACAGGACCCAGGCACCATCTAACCGCCTAACTGCCATCAGCCTATTATTTCTCTGAAGTTTTTTTTAACCATTTGTAAAATAGTTGGTCCAAAAACTATCTTCAATTATATTGCACCAATCGCCGCAATACCAGTTTATTACTGCATTAACCCCTTCAGTGGCAATCCCGAGAATTTTCCGGGCTGTGCCTCAGTGCCCAGTCTGACAAGCTCGGAAAATTCTCGGGATTGCCACTGTTTGGAGCCGGGCAGCGCTGCTGAGTTCAGCTTCGCACTGCTCAGCTCCCTCCCCTCTGCGGCGCTGCCTCCTCCCTCCTCCTCCCCCCTTCCCTCCGGGTTTCTTATTGAAGTCCCCGGCGCCGGCTTATGACAAGCCGGCTGCCGGGGACAGGGACGCGGCGTGGGGGGTGCAGGTCCGGGCAGCCACTGAACGACGCTGCCCGGACCAAGGGAGGTAGTGGTGTTTTTTTTTTAAGGGAACGCTCCACATAAAAAATTCGCCCAGTGGGGAACGCTCCCCAAAAAAAACCCCACCACTGAAGGGGTTAAATTAAAGGACACATCATCTTCACTCTTATTAGAATATCTATTACCTCTAGATTTAGGAAAAAATACATTGGGCTGCGGACTGATCCTATATGTGGCACTGAAATCACATATGTTGGAAATCTTCTAATAAATGTTAATTTGTTTTTATTCATCATTGATTTATTGAATTTTAATAGCCACCTGTAAAAGTTGGTATTGGCAATATAGCGCACCTCTATTTTGTTTTTTCTATTTCTTCTTCTGTGCCTTTGTTAACAGCAAGGTTCTATAGGGGTGCTGCTTTCCAACAAGCGTGATATTAGGGTCACGACACTTTTCCATATATATATATATATATATATATATATATATATATAATGATAATAGAAGAAATCACACGGACAACCGATTCATCAACGTTTCATTTCTATTGTAAGAAATTTCATCAGGATACAAATAATGGCACAAGTCTTACCTTATATCCCCCCGCAATCAATGCTGAGTGCATCCAGCACGTTCGGAAACCGCGCCGCCGGTATTGTGACATCATCAACCCAGCGTCCGTTCACACGGCTCAGTAGTGACGTGTTCCCTTAGCAACCTGACACCTGCACGTAGGCGTGGTGCCATGACAACCAGACTCCTACGGGCTCCTGTGTAGGACACTTGCGGTGACGTGTCAATCAATCAGCGGGGTTTTACGGCGCGATTCTCCCAACAGTGCTGATCATATCAGCAAATAGACACAGAAATCACCAGAGTAAATAACATAGAAATACAATAAAATAAAATAACACCAGATAAGTATATACATATTACGCTGGATAGTTGAGGCCGGGTATATTACCAGAATAAAAAATGTTTACACTATGAAACACATATATCAAGTTGATCTTACAACATACATACAATTCCATTAATATAATTATAACACGCCCCTGTCCCCGGCAGCCGGCTTGTCATAAGCCGGCGCCGGGGACTTTAATAAGAAACCCAGAGGGAAGGGGGTAAGGAGGAGGGAGGAGGCAGCGCCGCAGAGGGGAGGGAGCTGAGCAGCGCGAAGCTGAACTCAGCAGCGCTGCCCGGCTCCAAACAGTGGCAATCCCGAGAATTTTCCGGGCTTGCCAGACTGGGCACTGAGGCACAGCCCGGAAAATTCTCGGGATTGCCAATGAAGGGGTTAATACAGTAAAAAACTGGTATTGCGGCGATTGGTGCAATATAATTGAAGATAGTTTTTGGACCAACTATTTTACAAATGGTTAAAAAAAACTTCAGAGAAATAATAGGCTGATGGCAGTTAGGCGGTTAGATGGTGGCTGGGTATAAATCTCTCCTGTCACCAATTTGCTGATAAATCCTCTCTAAGTGGAAAATGCTGTGTAACACAGGTACTCAGAGAGCCAGTGTCTCTTGCTCTCTGAGTATCTGTGTTCCACAGTGTTTTCCACTTAGAGAGGATTTATCAGCACATTGGTGACAGCAGAGATTTATATCCAGCCACCGTCAACAGTGTTGACATTCGGGTAAAAAAACTGTGAAAAACCCCATGTCGACCTTTTGACTGTCGACATTGCCCATGTCGACCTAATGAATGTGTCAACCTAGACCCATGTCGACCTTGTCCCATTTCAACCTAGACCCATGTCGACCTTGCTGCCTGTCGACCTAGTAGTGTCGACCCAATGCTTGTTGATCTAGTTGCTGTAGACCGAACAATCCCAACCCCCTTCAATATGTGTATATAACAGAGGGACATTTTAGGAAATGGATCACTGCACTAATTAAAGAAAACGGGTAATTTTGACTGGAAGAACCAACACTTATACAAAGGTTTAATTATTTTTTTTCTAAAACCTTTTTGATCCACCTCTCATTACCAACTTTTTCATTTATTAGCGATACAGAAAATTTAGGAGTTATCATACAGATTGTACAGCTATCATTTAACAGAAAATAAAACGGGTTGTCCTATATTTTTTACATGTATATTTTTATGTGTTTTTTATTGTTACAAATAAGGATAATAAATCCATATATTTTTATTAATTAAACATTTGTATAAGTGTTGGTTCTTCCAGTCAAACACACCTGTTTTCTTTAATTAGCGCATTGATCCTATTCCTAAAAAGTCTCTCAATAACAAATTTTGTCATGCTGCCACAAAGGTTTCCCCATTCTTCTCTATCTTTGGACTTCATTCCAGAGCTAATTCTTTGGACTCATTGAACTTGCCTGATTCTGCATGTACTTTTGGCCATAAATGAGAATGGAGAAAGGTTCATCAAGCCCTACTCAAGGCATCTCTCACCACTAAAGATCTTATCACATCCGTGATGAACATACAGCTAGAGACATGTGGACAGCTTTGCAGAGAGTGCATGAAAGGTCAAGTTTGAACAGCAAACTATTCCTATTAAGAAAGTTATACCAGATGAGGTTTAACAAAGACAAGACAATGCAAGAACACATTAATGCACTACTAGAGATAACTACAAAGCTCAGATCAATGGGAGAAGAAATTAAAAACAACCATATAGTAGCTATTTTACTGTGCAGTTTACCAGACACATACAGTGCTCTAATAAATGCACTAGAAACGAGACCTGAAGCAGAAATCACACTAGACTTTGTGAAGAACAGGCTCATAGAGTATCAGCGCAGAAAGCAGCTTACAGAGTGTAATACTGAAAGTGATACAGAGAAAGCACTTAAAATGGTGGACACTAAGCCACACACTAAGGAAGCAAGAGCATGCTTCAGATTTAAGGAAAGATTGTACCATATGGAAATCAGAACAGCACAGACCACCTGAAAGGTTTCACAAACAAAGAGCCAAAGCCACACTCACAGAAACAAGTGTACATAACTGGAATGGGACATTTAAAGCGACAGTAACCCAATTGTCAGACAAATGGTATGTAGATTCAGGAGCAACTAGTCATATGACAAAAAAACAAGGACTTCTTCACTGAACTTGATTTGAACCATAAGGAAACTATCTACCTGGCAAATGGAACAAACATCATTGCAGAAGGTAAAGGGGAAGGTCAATTCCTATGCTCCAAGGGTAATGGCAGCTACACACAGATACCAATAACAGATGTACTATACGTTCCTAAGCTAGAAGGGGCGCTATTGTCAGTAAAGAATTTAGCATTTATCCAAAATGGAAGAGAAACACTAGCCACAGTCAGAATAAAAGAACACTTATATTGCTTAGATATTGCAGCACAGCAAGTAAAGCTAAGTACACAGAAACACGCAGACTGCATTCACAAGTGGCACAGAAGATTGGGACACAGACACCCAGATTGCATAAAGGAAATGCAGAGAAGTGACCTAGCAAAGGACCTCGCAGTGTCAAACTGTTCAGAAAAGATGACATGCCAGTGTTGTATAAAAGCAAAAGCAACAAGGATGACAATTCCAAAGAAAAGTGATAGCAGAGCTTCAAAACCATTAGATCTTGTACACAGTGATGTATGCGGACCTATGAAAATATGCACATCGGGAGGCAAAAGGTACATGCTGACATTTACTGATGACTATTCCAGGTTCACAGTCACTTATCTTATAAGAAGCAAAGATGAAGTCTTTGACAAGCTACAAGATTATGTATCCATGACCAGAAACAGATTCAAGAGGAATATGCTAATTTTTCGAAGTGACAATGGAGGAGAGTTCACAGGGCAGAAAATAGAACAGTACTTGAGGAGACTCGGCATAGAGCATCAGAAAACTGTACCTTACACACCAGAACAAAATGGCGTATCCGAGAGAAAGAATAGATCGTTAACAGAAAGGATCAGATGTATGCTTACGGATTCAGGACTACCTGATAAATATTGGGGTGAAGCGGCAATGACAGCCACCTATCTTCAAAACAGACTACTCTCCAGAGCAGTAGAGAAGACACCTCATGAGTTATGGTATGGTAAGAAACCCAGCCTAAAGCACATCAGAGTTTTCGGATGCAAAGCCTTCGCCTACATTCCCGCAGAAAAACGGAGCAAGTTACAGAATCGAGCCGTAGAGGGAATTCTAGTTGGTTACAGTGAACATTCAAAAGGTTACAGAATCTTAAATAGAAAAGATGATAGAATAACCATAAGCAACAGTGTGACATTCGTGGAGGAACCAAGAGACAATGTCATAATTCCTGAAAAAGAAACCGTAGAATCCAATGAAACAGATGAAAGAGAGATCACTCAAGAAGTTGAGATACAAGATAAGATAAATACCAACGACACTCAAGAAAACACAACAGAAGAAGTGAGACGATCTTCAAGGGTGTCACGATCTGGATAAAACAGACATTATTTTACCTTCTAGTGCCTCTCCACAGTCTCTTCAGTAACTCCTTAATGCTGCAGCTGTGAAGCAAAGCCTGCAGTCTGACCTGATGCATCAGCTCACTACAGCTGCACTCCTTAATGCTCCTGGCCACAAGCATGGCTTGTACAAACACTCTTTCCCAGTCACATGTCTGTGCTGTCCAATCCTGTTGGTTCTGATCTCCCTGTCATACTTCCTCGGCCAATCCTGGCCACCCAGTGGGGATAAGTATGCTGGGAGCTCTCAGAACCATTGCTAGTGATTCAGTTGTCTCCAGTGTATGGTCAGCTGTCCTTGTCTCTGTACAAGTGTATTCTCTGCTGGTGTTGTCTTCCATGCTGTAGTGTGTTCCAGGTTGTTCCATCTCCTGTGAAGTCCAGGTTATTCCATCGCCTGTGATCCTGCCTCTACAGCCCAGCGACCAAGCCTAGCTCCGGGACTCTGGTCCTTCCGATGCTCCAGCATCATCCACCATCGATGTTCCATCGTTAGTCCGATATTCCGGATCTTCTGCTTCCGTCCGTCATTCCGGACCCACAGTCATCTCCCGTCCGTCATTCCGGACCCACAGTCATCTGCCATATCCGATACCCGTATCCGATGTTCCACCATCGATTCCACATCATCATCCATCTGTAAAGTATCGCTATCTGCATAGACTGTATCATATCTCCTGCATACTTTACTGCCTGTTTATCTACAACCATCTGCTAAATAAAACCTGGTTGTATTTTACCATTGACTGTTTACTGGCTCTGGGTGCACTGTCTCGCATCACATGCGAAAGGGTCCTCTGCAACCTCCCCGGTTCAGATACCGATCCAGGTCCCCACCAGAGGTCTCAGTCTCCGTGACTCAGACCCCTGGTGTGACAGTAAGCACTAGCCAGATGGATCCAGCCTCAGGCCAAGCATCACCACCCAGCGCCATGCAACTGGCTGCCCGCTTGGACCAGCAAGAAGCGGCCCAGGGTCAGGTGATCCACTACCTGCAAGACCTGTCCTCTCGGCTGGATAAATTACAGACCACCATCAGTGGCCCAGAGACTCTCAGTGCCCGCTTGGATCAGCAAGAAGCTGCGCAAGGTCAGATGATTCAACATTTTCAAGGTCTGTCCGCCAGGCTGGATAAAAATCAGACCACTCTCAGTGCCCGCTTGGATCAGCAAGAAGCGGCGCAAGGTCAGGTGATTCAGCATTTTCAAGGTCTGTCCGCCAGGCTGGATAAAATTCAGGCCACTTTAAGTGGTCCAGAGACTATCCGTGTTCCCAAAGCAGAAGTTCCTCCTCCAGTGAACCCTGCTGCTCCTTATCTTTACCTATCCACCCCCACCAAGTTTGATGGGAACCCAAAAGCTTGCAGAGGTTTCCTGAACCAGTGCGAAATCCAGTTCGAGTTACAGCCCAGCAACTTTCCCACAGAGAGAACCAAAGTCGCTTACATTATCTCTCTCCTGTCTGACTCCGCCCTAGATTGGGCATCACCACTATGGGAAAGGTCTGATGCTCTTCTGTCTTCATACAGAGACTTTGTCCTTACATTTCGGCGCATCTTCGATGAACCTGGGCGTGTAACCTCTGCTTCCACGGAGATTCTCCGCCTCCGGCAAGGGTCCCGTTCTGTTGGACAGTACCTAGTTCAGTTCCAGATATTAGCTTCTGAACTTTCCTGGAGTGACGAGGCCCTGTATGCAGCTTTCTGGCACGGCCTGTCCGATCGAATTAAAGATGAACTTGCTACCCGTGATCTACCATCTAAGTTTGACGACCTCATCTCTTTATGTATCAAGGTGGACTTACGTTTCAGAGAGAGGGCAGTTGAACGAGGTAAAAATTATCATGTTAAGACGCCATCTTCTACATTCCTTATACCTCCTTCTCCGATGCCCCAGACAGAGGAAGAACCTATGGAGGTTAATCGCTTTCGCCTGACTCCAGAAGAGCGTCAACTTCGCCGTGAAGCACAGTTATGCTTTTACTGCGGGGCTCCTTCACACATGATATCTGTCTGCCCTAATTGTAAGAAAACACTCCCAGTTCGTACAACTGCCATGGAAGCAGTAGATTCTCTGTTCCCTCAGTGTAAAGGGTATGCAGATGTCTTACCTCCTGTTTTGAATGAGGGATATTGACCCAAGTTGCGCTGCAGGCTCTCCAAAGAGGAACGGGAGCTTCGCAGAAAGCATAATCTCTGTCTCTATTGTGGAAGTCCAGAGCATCTTATTGAAGGTTGCCCTATTCGCAGACCCCGAAAAGGGTCTATTCCACAAAGACATTCCTTGTTCCCTAGGTCTCGCCTTCAGGGAAAGAAGAGCTCTAAGGTTCAGATGCGAGAAGTGATTTTAGAGTCATCTGGTTTGTTAACCTCAAATAGGTTACTGGAATTACAAGCTTCTAAGGGTATCTTTGCCAATAGCCCTACAAGAGGGGTATGGGACTCACAAACCCCTAAAAGGACTTTTAGCAAGTGCCCCTCAAAAGGAGTATCCAGGATAAAATTCCCAAATGGGAGATCCAGTGTCACAAGCAAAGATATGAACTCTTGCTTTTCAACGACTCCAAGTGCATTTAGCACAGTCCAACTTCCAGTTGGATTATCTGAACACCCATCAGTCTATGGATCTGGACTCAATCCGGGTCTCTCCGTTTGTCCATCCCAGTCTGTTAGTTGCCGTTCTACTTCCGACGCTGGGGAAAATCTGGGTACCAGTGATGCAGAGTGGTCTACTCAGTCTGATGGTCAAAGTTTGGCTTCTGACGACGAAGAATTCTAGGGCCCTTATTCTGCTTCGTGCGGTACGGCCCGCGTGCGGCCGTACCGCCGATGTTTTTACTCTGCACATGCGCAGAGGTCAATCTGCGCATGTGCAGCCCCCTTCGCCGCAGACGTATTTCGTCCGCCGCAAAGGGGGCGTATAGGGGCGTGAGAGGCTTCATGCCCTCATTTCCCTATGTGTACGCCCCGCGTTTCATGGGCGTTCCCATGCAAACGCGGGGCGTATGCATGGTAATGAGGGCATGACGCAACTCATGGGGGCGGAAAGCTGACGTCGCCGGATGTCAGCTTTCAGCCCCCATACAAGCTACCACACGGACGATTGTCCGTGTGGTCTCAGCTTGCGGGAGCTGCCGGGGCGTGCGGACCTGCCTTCGATGGTCGACGACCATCGAATGCAGGGGGCAGCTCCCACCATGGTGGAGGCGTACGCCTCCACCATTTTTATGCGGATCGCCAGCCGTCCGTGTACGGACGGCCGTGGCGATCCGTAGGGTGGGCGGGGATTGGTTTGTGCGGCCGGAGCCCCGTGTGCGGCTCTGGCCGCACCAACCAGAATAAGGGCCAAGGAGAGGAAGCTCCTACCATGAAGTTTTGTGTTATTCCGCATTGCTTTCATACCAAGTTCCACGCAAGCCAAAGAGGTGTCCTGGGGTCACCCCTGAAGGAGGGGGTACTGTCACGATCTGGATAAAACAGACATTATTTTACCTTCTAGTGCCTCTCCACAGTCTCTTCAGTAACTCCTTAATGCTGCAGCTGTGAAGCAAAGCCTGCAGTCTGACCTGATGCATCAGCTCACTACAGCTGCACTCGTTAATGCTCCTGGCCACAAGCATGGCTTGTACAAACACTCTTTCCCAGTCACATGTCTGTGCTGTCCAATCCTGTTGGTTCTGATCTCCCTGTCATACTTCCTCGGCCAATCCTGGCCACCCAGGGGGGATAAGTATGCTGGGAGCTCTCAGAACCATTGCTAGTGCTTCAGTTGTCTCCAGTGTATGGTCAGCTGTCCTTGTCTCTGTACAAGTGTATTCTCTGCTGGTGTTGTCTTCCATGCTGCAGTGTGTTCCAGGTTGTTCCATCTCCTGTGAAGTCCAGGTTATTCCATCGCCTGTGATCCTGCCTCTACAGCCCAGCGACCAAGCCTAGCTCCGGGACTCTGGTCCTTCCGATGCTCCAGCATCATCCACCATCGATGTTCCATCGTTAGTCCGATATTCCGGATCTTCTGCTTCCGTCCGTCATTCCGGACCCACAGTCATCTCCCGTCCGTCATTCCGGACCCACAGTCATCTGCCAGATCCGATACCCGTATCCGATGTTCCACCATCGATTCCACATCATCATCCATCTGTAAAGTATCGCTATCTGCATAGACTGTATCATATCTCCTGCATACTTTACTGCCTGTTTATCTACAACCATCTGCTAAATAAAACCTGGTTGTATTTTACCATTGACTGTTTACTGGCTCTGGGTGCACTGTCTCGCATCACATGCGAAAGGGTCCTCTGCAACCTCCCCGGTTCAGATACCGATCCAGGTCCCCACCAGAGGTCTCAGTCTCCGCGACTCAGACCCCTGGTGTGACAAAGGGAAACCAAAGGTAAAGCACCCGTACGTTTATCTTACAAAGCAGAGGCAAGTAACATACAAGAACCTACATCATGGGAAGAAATTGTTACCTTTTCAGAAAGAGAAGCACAAAAATGGCTAGAAGCCGCAAAGGAAGAAATTAAGTCAATGGAAGATAACCAGACATGGACATTGACCAGACTACCCGCAGATAAAAAGCCCATAGGATGCAAATGGACATTTAAGGTCAAATATGATACTGAAGGAAAAGTAGAAAGATACAAGGCGAGATTAGTAGCAAAAGGATATTCACAGAAATTTGGAGAAGATTATGATGAAACGTTTGCTCCAGTTGTGAAGCACACCACCATCAGAACCTTACTCCTAACAGCAGCCATAAGAGGTATGCAGGTGAAACATTACGACGTGAAGACAGCCTTCCTACATGGTGAATTAAAGGAAGACATATACATGGATCAACCACCAGGCTTCATAGATGCTCAATTACCAGATCACGTATGCAAGCTTAACAAAAGTCTATACGGTCTAAAACAAGCAAGAGCATGGAATACAAAAATAAATGAAGTATTGATGGAGAAGGGGTTCATCAGAAGTAAAGCAGACCCCTGTCTTTATACAAAATCAATAGAAGGAAGATGTTTATACATATTGATTTATGTGGATGATTTGCTAATTTGTTTTGAACAAGGAGGAGATGAAACTGAGCTACTACAAGAACTAAACAGTCAATTTGAAACAAAAGACCTAGGGCACATAGCACATTACTTGGGAATAGAAGTCTAAAGAGAAGATGATGGTACATTCACTTTGAGTCAAAAACGCAAGATTCAAGAAACCATTGAGGAGTTCGGTATGCTAGAAGCAAAGACAGTAAGTACTCCTATGGAAACAAGTTATGTAAAGGAATCAAACAATCAGAGTGAACCATTACAAGATATCCATCTATACAGACAAGCTATAGGAAAATTGATATATATTGCAACCGTCACAAGACCAGACATTTCCACAGCAGTTGGGATATTAAGCAGGAAAGTTTCCAAACCAACACAGATGGACTGGAACGCAGTTAAGAGAGTAATTCGTTACTTAAAGGGAACAATCAACAAGAAACTCAAACTCTCAGCAAGCAAAAGTCAAAAATTAACAGGACATGTTGATTCAGACTGGGCTGGAGATGTAAACAACAGAAAATCCACAAGTGGATATCTATTTTTAATCGGAGAAGGATTAATCAGCTGGACAAGCACTTCTGTAGCACTGTCATCTACAGAAGCTGAGTACATAGCAGCAGCTCACGCCACTCAAGAAGTTACATGGTTAATGCAACTATTATCAGACCTAGGTATGCATCAAGAAGAACCTATCAAGATATATGAGGATAATCAAGGATGCCTTGCGTTAGCGCAAACTGAGAGAGTAAATCCCAGAACCAAGCATATTGATGTCAAGCATCATTTTCTGAGGGATCTACAAGAACAAGGTCTTATAGAGTTGAACTGTTGTCCGACAGAAGACATGACAGCTGATATCCTGACTAAGCCTCTTGTCAGAGAGAGACATTCGAGACTTACATAAAAAATGGGTTTAGTTGAAGAAACCTAGTCTGTTGAGAAGGGGTGTTGGAATATGTGCAACAGACTGTGGGTTTCACTCATATGCATATACATGTGTATGTACACTTGAGGGACAGTAGATGGCGATATACTGTCATATGTATTGTTTGTCTGCTGTTATATTCCTTTATCTCTCTGTTGTTGTCTTAAGGAGAAGGAATGGAGAAGCACATGTAGCAGACATCTTGTGTGAACAAGATACCACTGAATGCTGATGTCATGTAATGTTATATTGATCCTGTTACTCAGTTATACATAAAGAAGTTATACCTTTACAAGACTCATCCTATCTGATTGCAAGGTTACACCTGTGACCATCTTTTATGTGAAGCTGACCGCTGCATACATCATTGGTAGATTCCATTGCAGAAACGCCAACACATCTGTCCTTCCTCTCTTTGATTAACTGAATGCTGCTGCTGATTGGAAGGCCTGTTTGAAAATCTTTGTCAGCCCATTTCCTCCCACCGGTTATAGCTTGTTATTAGCTTTCAGCACACTTGTCACTCACCAGATTGTTTGTCATGAAACTCTGTACCATTGGATTATAGTCATTGCCACGGGGTTCAATCTTTAGCAGCATTATCTTCATCTCTGAGTCTTCAATTATTATTGTTACAAGTTTAGTACTTTATTCAAGATCTGCACAAGAAGTGTTTCTACACAGGGCCGGCAGTCTCTCAGAAGTCTACACCATCTCTGCATACTGCGAGTATTCCATAATACCTCACAACTGGCCCGCTGTTTTTTGGGATAGTCCAGCATCCTGCCTCGGGCCAGCAGTTTCTCGCGGTATGGGGGGGGGGGGTTAGTAGGGAGTACCCCCTGCCTGCCGCTGCTATTTAGAGAGGCAGAGGGGCTGGGTCATGGCCAACAGCTTACACAGCACTGACCATGCCCCTCTAGTGATGGGAAATGGAGGTGTGTGGCCTGTTGTCGTGACACCACGCAAGGCCACGCCCCCTTTGACATAGCTCACACCCCTTTTCCGAGCATGCACCTGTGAGCACCCCATTTTTAAAGGTGAAAATGTTGGGAGGTATGAGTCCAACTCCTACAACATCATCACAGGAATAAATTTTATATTGGTCTGCAATCTTTCTGAAACCTGCATTATCCTTTTTGTTTTTAATCATTCAGCAACTGCATTTACCCAATGTCTGACCTGCATTTTTCCAGTACCTGTCTTATCATCCCTGCATACTGCAACTATACCATCTTGCCTATTTCCAGTGTGTATTCAGCATTTGCCTCTGGACATTCTATCATTGCCTGTATCCACCAGCCACTGGCTCTACTTCAGGTCAGTCATTACTTGTGCATATTCTTTATCCTGTATTATCCACATTAAGTTATTCAGTGTCCGGTGATCCAGGGTAGTGGGCCACGACCTGCATGCCAGGGGCAGCGAAGACCATATCTCGTTGTGGGGTGTCTTGTAACACAGTGGGATATCTCTGTTGTATCCCACTGTGTTACAAGACACAAAAAGTGTAATGTTGTATGCTTATGTTTCTACTTACAGTATGTTCAATTGTATTACAAAATAGCCCCCCAAAATAAAAATTATAATGTTGTGTGTGCTGCTTTGTCTACTCATGTCCCACTGTGTAACAAAATACCAAACACAGTGTAATGTTGTGTGTGCTGTTATGCTTACTCATGCCCCACTATGTAACAAAATACCAAACAAAGTGTAATGTTGTGTGTGCTGCTTTGTCTACTCATGTCCCACTGTGTAACAAAATACCAAACAAAGTGTAATGTTGTGTGTGCTGTTATGCTTACTCATGCCCCACTATGTAACAAAACACACAAAAAAGGGAAAAATTGTAATGTGGTGTGTTCTGTTGTGTCTATTCATGTCCTACTGTTATACAAAAATACCAAAAAAATTGTAATGTTGTATGTGCTGTTGTGTCTACTCATCTTGCACTGTGTTAAAAAATACACAAAAAAACACCCAAATTGTAATCTTGTGTGTGCTGTTGTGTCTACTCATGTGACACTGTGTTACAAAATACCCCACAAATAATAAATTGTAATGTTGTGCGTGCTGTTGTGTCTATTCATATCACACTGTGTTACAAAATAACCCAAGAAAACAAAAGATGTGTATTGTTATGTGTGCTGTTGTGCCTATTCATATACTGCTGTACAAAAAAATAATAATGCAATGTTGTGTGTGCTGTTGTGTCCCACTGTGTTACAAAATACCAAAAAATAAACACAAAAAAATCGCTAAAGATGTGTATTGTTATGTGTGCTGTTGTGTCTAATCATGTCCCACTGTGTTACTAAATACAAAAACAAATCATAATACAGTGTGCACTGTTTGTCTACTCATGTCCCACTGTGTTACAAAATACAGAAAAAAAAACAGTTTCTTATATAGCGCATACATAATCCGCAGCACTTTACAGAGAATATTTGAACATTCACATTAGTACAGGTAGTGGTAGATGCTCAATTAGTTCAGTAGCATTTCCCAGGTGCATGAGGGAGGGGTTAAAGTGCGGTGCTCCTGGACTGGATGGGCTGGGTGGCTTTAGTGCGGCATGCCCTTACATTCTATTAACACTTTTCCCTCACTAACACTATCTCTATCCTATTTTAATTACATTCATTTATCTCTCTCTTTTTATATAGCTTCGGCTTCCTATCACTAATTATTAACACTTAGTATATCACTGGCATGCCGCGCTGGGCTACCCAGCATATGATGTTTTTTTGGGGTGCCGCACCCTGCACCTAGATATAGCGCTAGGGACCCCCAATATACAGAGAAGCCTTGACGCGGCTTGGGGGCATAGCATACACCTGCGCAGGTATATGTAACCAATATCTCTGAATTCTATTATCATGTAGTGTTCTAGATTGGTTACTAGCATTGCTCAGTGTGTTGAGGGAAAAAATGTCTTGTTTTACTTACCCAACATTCACATTAGTCCCTGCCCCAGTGGAGCTTACAATCTATATTCCCTACTACATATACCCGCACACACACACATTCTAGAGTTACTTTGTTAGGAGCCAATTAACCTACCAGTATAGTTTTGGATTATGGACGGAAACCGGAGTACCCGGAGGAAAACTACGCAAGTACTGGGAGAATATACAAACTCCGCACAGTTACAGCCATGGTGGGAATTGAACCCATGACCTCAGCGCTGTGAGGCAGTAATGCTAACCATTACACCAACCGTACTGCCCCACATGTCACAATGTTGTGTACTCTGTTGTTCTGGTGTGTCTACTCATGTCCCACGGTGTTACAAAATAATCAAAAACAAATAAATTGTAATGTTTTGTGTGCTGTTGTGACTACTCATGTCTGTTTTAAAATCCAAAAAAGTGTAATGTTGTGTGTACTGTTGTGTCTACTTACTGTATGTCCCACTGTGTTACAAAATATCCAACTCCATGCCCACTTGGATAGTAGGGGTATGAAAAGGACCCCTTTTCCCATTGAATTCCATGTTAAAATGGACTCAGTCCATTTTAACATTGAATCCTATGGAAAAATCTGGTCCATCGCATCGCATCGCATGCGATATGGTCGGATGCGATGCGATGCGATGGACACGATTTCAAAATCGGCAGCCCAGTTAGTACATAAGTACCAAAAATTGTAATGTTGTGTGAATTGTTGTGTTGCTTTGTTAAAAAAAAAAAATGTTACAGTATGTTGGCGTTCCATTGTGCTGATGAGTCTACTCATGTCCCACTGTTACAAAATACCAAATAAAAACAAAAAAAATTATTGTGTTGTCTACTCATATTTATATCACTTTGTCTACTTACTGTATATCCCACTTTATTATGATTTTGGGGGGGGGGGTATATTGTAACAAAGTGTGTGCTGTTGTGTCTACTCATGTCCCACTGTTTTACAAATACCCCACAAAAATTGTAATGCTTTGTGTTCTGTTGTAATGTTGAGTCTACTCATGTCCCACTGTGTTACAAAATACCCCCCAAAAACAAAAAATTTAACGTTGTGTGTGCTGTTGTGTCCACTTACTGCAGGCAAGTCCAAAGTCAAGCCCGGAGGCCAATTGCAGCCCGTGCTGTCGTTTCAAGCGGCCCGCAGCCTCCAGCTGGAAGTGGACAGAGCATCAGATGTGGGAAGCACAGCACAGGACACTAAATTTGGGGCCCCGGCGAGCGCGCCTTTACCTTTCTGTCTGCTGCAGTGAGGAGGTGCCGGCCGCCACAGTCAGATGTGTTTGGCGTCCTACCCCTGCTGCTGCAATCATATATCACCCTATTCCACAATCACAGTGACAGCAGTGTTTGGGGAGGGGGGCAGCAAGGAGGAAGCTTGCTCCCGTAACATGCAGAGCGGAGGAGGGTGGCAGTGGGAGCCCAAGCATCTCCTGTCCTTGCAGTGCCTGCTTTGCCTCTCCTTCCTCTGGCTCACACAAGGGGCTGGGAAACATACAGAGAAGGGAGGGGGCAGAGTGTGGGACATACAGTGAATGAGGGTCAGGCTGGGGGACACACAGTGAATGCAGGCAGTGATGGCCATTCAGAGAAGGGAGAACAGGGGCAGGCTGGGGGACATACAGTGAATGGGGGCAGAGTGAGGTACATAGTGAATGGGGGTCATACAGTGAATGGGAGTCATACAGTGAAGGAGGGTCAGGCTTGGGGACATACAATGAATGGAGGCACTGATGGACATTAAGAGAAGGGGGCAGGCTGGGGGACAGAGTGAATGGGTGCGGAGTGGGGAACATACAATGGGGGACATACAGTGAAGGAGGGGCAGGCTGGGGGACATACAGTGAATGGGGACAGGCTGGGGAAAATACAGTGAAGGGGCAGGCTGGTGGACATAGAGTGAATAGGGGAAGAGTGGGGGACCATTCTGATGTGATTAATGATTCAAAGAATGTCAGGCTGAATGGTCGGCCCCCACACATTTACACTTCACCAAATCTGGCCCTCGTCTCAAAAAGTTTGGACACCCCTGACTTACTGTATTGTAATGAAGTGTGCTTTTGTGCTGTTGTGTCTACTCATGTCCCACTGTGTTACAAAATACCACTTTCTGTTTAGGCGGTTTATCGTTCAATGTTTCGTGGGGGACATTCTGTACTGTAGAAGAGTCCTTATTGTAGTGTGATGTGAGGTCATTATGTGAGCATAACCTCAATAATACTTTTTGGGTACTTGTGTAGTATCACAGCGGCAGCTATATAGTTAACATAGCGTCCCTTTCAGAATCGGCGTCGTGTTCCCGCGACCAGCGTAGTCAGCATAGTCAGTCAGAAGTAGCGGGCTGTGTTCTCGCGACCAGCGTAGTAAGCGTCGGCAGTACGTAGTTAGCGTAGTGTTCCCGTAACTAGCGTATTCATCGTAGTTAGTCAGAACTAGCGTCCATGTCAGAAACAGCGTCTTATTCTAGCATCGTAATTAATCAGAAGTAGCGTCCCTGTCAGAAACAGCTGCAGGTGTGAATGTATTCCTGAAACACCCCCACCATCCACGCCAGCCCGAAGCGTGGCGACCGCAGTGAGCCCCGCGAGGGACCGCGTTACGCGTCCTACCGACCTTTTCATACCCCCACTATCCACGTCGGCGTGGAGTTGATTTTATAAAGTGTGGCGAGCGCAGTGAGCCACAGAGCCCGAAGCATGGCGAGCCTACACGGAATACATGTGAAGCAATCCGCGTCTGCTCGCCACTCTTCGGGCTCGGTGGCTCGCTGCGCTCGCCACACTTTATAAAGTCAGCTCCACACTGACGTGGATAGTGGGGGTATGAAAAGGTCGGGAGGATGCGTAACGCGTCCCCACGTGGGGCTCGCTGCACTCGCCACACTTTTGGCTTGAGTGGATAGTGGAATAAACAAGGTCGACAGCTGTTATGTGGATAAGTGTCATTGTCGACAGGTTTAATAGTATTTTTCACGCTGCACCCCTATACTCAACTAAATTTAGACGCTAGAGCGTCTAAATTTAGATGCACCCTTGTAAGCGGTTTGCAGAGCATCAAAATTTAGACGCACCCTTTGTTAGCATCGAAATTAAGATGCTACAGCGTCTAAATTTTGACGACCCTGCCAGCGCTGTACTTTTAGTGTTTGTTAGCGGTTTGCCAGAGTGTCTACTTTAGACGCCCCCTTTGTTAGCGGTGTGCCGGGCTGCTATTTCTCTGTGGAACTACAAGTGCCACAATGACCTGTCACCGCAGGGCTGCCGCGGAGTCACTACACTGACAACATAGTTCAAGCTGCCGCCGTGAAACTACACAAGTAAGGCAGCCTTTGAGCTACGCTGATAATGTAGCTTCAAATTAACTACAGAAGTAAGGCAGTCGTTGGACTACGCTGATAATGTAGCTTCAAACAAACTAAGCGTAGCGCTGCTGCCCGGGGTAAGCTGTTAACGTTGGATTCAAACTTAGCGTAGAGCTGCCGCCATGAAACTACACAAGTACCACTTTTTGTATACGCAGTAGGCATTGTGGGCTTTGAAGTGGCAATGAAGAGACAGAGAGTGAGATTTAATAGGATGAGATATACAGAAAGTGAGAGATTTGGTAAGAAATATCCAGGTTTTTTTAAAGCGGCAATCATTTACACTGCAAAACCAGTTTGATATTGAAGTGTAAATGATTGCCGCTTTAAAAAAACTGGAGATTTCTTACCAAATCTCTCATTTTCTGAATCTCTCATCCTATTAAATCTCACCCAGAGACTGACTAAAGGAGGGGGAGATGACGTTTGTTTTAAGTCTGTGGAGGGATTGAAATCAGCGATGTTGAGGGGCAGGGGGCAATGATGTGCTGGACTAAGGATACTGTGTAAATTACTTTTTCACTGAAATGAGATTCCATGACCACCTTCCGATTTGACCCTTTGCGTCTTCCTACGGTACATTTCGGCGCACTATGAGTTCAACTAGCAGTGTAACATCCAATGTAGGCTGAGAGTGCCAAAGCATACAGTTTAAAGTCTGGGGTCAGGAGTACAGCTATGGATATAGAGGAGCATGGTCCGAATGCATACAGTAGAATTCATTAAATGGGAAACTGACCGGGTGTTTTTTTTTCTGCAAACCAAAGTATGTGCAAAAGTAAAGAATACATATAAATACAAATAAATATACTTTAATGACCCCAAAAAATGTAGAGTACATTGAAATGTTACTCATGGCGGGATCAACCCTTAGCACAGCAAACAGAATGCTGTGAGCTTCAGCGTTAGGTCACTAGTGCTACTCTACCACAGGCCTGTCATCTCATGTACACTTGATGCAGGCACCTGGAAGCCTTATGTAAATGCTGATGATGCTCGGGGTTTGTCACAATGCAAGTAATATTCTTGTATTCTATCTTTTTGACTAGTCTAATTAAAGTCTATATCCACTAATTGTAACTACTTCCTTCTGCAGCATAGAATAAATTGTCCTGCTATCACAGGACGTCAGCCGCCCTCCTCATTTTTATCCCAGCGGCCGCAAATAAAAGTCAGTTTCTATTGACTTTTGTTTGTGAAATCAGGAGAAACAGACATACAAAGCAGTAGGAATGTCTTGCTGGCAAGCTCACAA
Source organism: Crinia signifera (assembly GCF_055691185.1). Taxonomy (NCBI): domain Eukaryota; kingdom Metazoa; phylum Chordata; class Amphibia; order Anura; family Myobatrachidae; genus Crinia; species Crinia signifera. The sequence goes on from NC_139217.1 coordinate 203,864,710, forward strand.
TCTAAATAACTGAATCAACTAGTACAATGGCAGCAGGGTACAGACAGCAGACAGTTGGAAAAACAACTTCAAACAGGTACCACACAAAGGGCGGGATGTACTAAAAGGAAAATGCGGTAAAACGGGGGAGTTACTGCATTTTCCTATTTACCATTACCCGTCCGCCCCGTTTTCGCATGGCAGGGTATCACCACCCAGAGGGTGGCGATACCCTATAGAAGCCTATGGGCTTCTATGGCCGCCGTCCGCCGTCCGTGCGCCCTAACCCTCCCGTCCTCCTGATCTCCTCCTCCCCCTGCAGGTGTCACAGCAGGGAGGACATCCGGCTTCAGGGGGGAGGAGGAGAAGCAGGGGGACGCTGGCAGCCGCCGGGAGGTGACGGAGACCCCCGCAGACCACATCACAGGTATTGCGGGGGTCTCCGTCACCGCAACCCGATGCTAGCCGCATATGTTAGTACATATGCGGCAGCATCGCGGCGGCTGCCAGGCGAAGGGCGGCGATGTATATTAATACATCCCGCCCAAAGGGGATAAAAAACTCTCTCTGCCCCTCCTTCAGTTCAGCATGAGACCTTATTTAAGTCCGTTTGCAGCACGGCTACGTTCGCACGGGGACCGATGTTTTGCTGCACATGCGCATTTCTGCGCATGTGCATAGGCCGGGTGCACGCTCCCAGGACAGCGGGCAGGGGGCAGAGAGGGTCGTGGGAAAACGTGGGGCACCATTAGCATATGGGAATGCCCAGCGTTCTCATGCTAATGAGGCCATGCCATGGGTGTTGGGGTGGACAGCTGACATCTCTGGATGTCAGCTGCCCGCCCATTTCCTTCCCATCATGCACACATACGTAAAGTTGCTCAGAGCAACCTTACATATACGTGCACCTTCCACATCTTTCGATGGTCAGCGACCAATGAAAGATGTGGGAGGATTCCCCTGGCTTGCGAATGGATGTTATTGTCTAACATCCATTTACATGCCCTGCGTGCAAACTGCGCTTGCGAATATGTGGTGGCAGCCAAACATTCGCAAGGCAGGGTTTGGTGGACTCGCAATGCTGCGAATTTGCAGCCTTGCGAATCAACCAGAATAACCCCATGGTTTTGTCTATCTTCAACAATTGCGGCCTTGCTAACAGGTAAGAAACAGGCCCATAGTTAGATGTAGGGTTTTCAGTATAACCTCTGGTGGTGAGAATCTCCTTGAAGATCTGTGAGCCAAGAACGAAATCTTAGGTGGAGGTGTTGCAAGACAAGAGAAGTTAGGGGAGCTTATGTATTACCCAATAATAGCCAGGGGGTGGTTTATGAGTTATATTATGTTTACATCTTTGATAAAGTAAATATTGCATTTTGATACTCTGCATGCATACCAGAAATGTGGACATATATGTACACATAGCTACATACATTTTTTGTATTACTCTTTTTCATATGGAGAGGTGAGATGGGGACGGGCAAAGAAAGGGAAGTTTAGCATGAATATAATAAACAAAAGAAAGAAGCATGGGGTGCTCAAAGGTACACAACAAATACATAAAATGTAGTAAAGACAAACACACATATAATAAGTACCGTGTTTCCCCGATAATAAGACACTGTCTTATTTTTTAACCCTCAAAAAAGACCATAGGTCTTATTTTCGGGGGAGGGCTTATTTTAATAGACCTTGACAGCAAATGTCCTAAAACAGGTGCCAGAAATACCGGTATCAATGAACAGTTGACAGCATATGTCTCAAAACAGGTGCCAGACATTTAACATGCCCCCAATCCTCCTTAACAAACATGCCCCCAGTCCGCCTTAATTAACATGCCCCCAATCCTCCTTAATTAACATGCCCCCAGTGCTCCTTAATTAACATGCCCCCAGTGCTCCTTAATTAACATGCCCCCAGAGCTCCTTAACATGCCCCCAGTGTTCCTTAATTAACATGCCCACAGTACTAATCAAATAAACTTACTGAATCAAAATAAATCTGGGTAACGGGACACACAGCACAGAACTGCGCCACAGAACTCCGTTCTGCAGCCGTGTGATCTGCGCGATGACGTCATGCGCGGCTCGCAAAGCATGACTGGGACCGCGAGCAAGGGAGAAGTGGCTTCAGTAGAAGCCACTGCACACCATACCGACACCATGCAGGTGAGGGGAGTTAGGGCTGGTGGACGGGAACATCAAGGGGGATTTTCTAAACTGAAAATTTAGGTATTTGGAGATGTCTTATTTTCGGGGAGGGCTTATATTGGAGCAGCAGCCCAAATCTGGGGGAGGTCTTATTTTCGGGGGAGGGCTTAAAATCGGGGAAACACGGTATATAAAAGCAATTAGTACATATACCAGCACATTCTTGGTTGTTTCCAAAGGATTATTTGTAAATTCAGAGGATATAATCAGTCCATTTAGAACAGTTAGCAATAGGCTGTCAATTAAAAGCTGATTTGTTTTTTTTATATATTCTTTATTTAAAATTTTCAAAGGATTTAAAGACAGTACACGTCATTTTGACATAGTGAGACATACAGGTAACAAGGAGTAACATCAGAAATTCAAACATTGTTACAGAGTATAAGAGTGATGCATTATTTCTTTAGCAAACAATCAATTAAATTGGCAATGGGAAAGAAAAACAATTTCCCTAAATTCTTCTGTCTAATAAAAAATTTGTGTTGGAAATCAGGAAGTTCCTTGTGTTGTGTCTTCTGAAGTGTTGGTACATGAATGACAGAGGGGGGGAGGGGTAGGAAGGAAAGGGGAGACTGGGGTGGGGTGGGGGAACGCAAGAAGGGGTGTAGTCTTGCAGGTAAGCAGGTGAGTTGATTATGTCTGGAGTATTCAGCTACATTCTGTAAGAGATGATTGGACTATAGTTCGTCCTAAACAAAGGAAATATCCTCAAATAAAGAATCCTCAAAATCGTTGGAATGAGCCTGTGTTTGATGAACCTAGAGGCTATGTTCACAACAATCGTTTTGAATGATTACGTTCCACTAATGATCGTAATGAACATAGTCAACAACGTCATTTTTTAGAGCCAGGACCCCATCCCAAACATCGGCTACCAAAAACCCCACCCAGAACACCTATGGGTATAAAAAGAAGATTAGGGGAGGGAGGGGATCTGGAATTACCAAACAGAGAGTCAAAAATCAGAATACTTTAGATAGCCAAGAACCCTCACCTGAGATAGATTATAGATGCCATTAGCCTCAAGATCTATCTAAAAAAGTATTGACCCCTGTTGAAAAATCACTCTTAATGAGAGGTTTGTCTTTTGCACCGTCTGCATTACCCAATAAAGTCGATCTACAGATCGATTTGAATTTATTAATTAGAAAATTAACACTTAAGCGTCATTACATGAAAAAGGATGGTGAAAACATCGATCCTGTCATATCGAGAGAAAATGGGCAAAACTCAGGTTTAAAATCAAAATCTACTTTTTACCCTGTTGAGTCACGTGGACCCTACCTTGATATGTTTTCAGAATTGGTTAAGAAAGATCTTAACAATCTTGACCTTACCAGGTACACACCGTCCAATTTATCTTTTAGAGAAAGAAAAGCGCTGAAAGATCTTATGAGTGACACCTCTGTAGTAATCAAGAATGCAGACAAAGGGGGAGGTATTGGTATCATGGACCGTGATAACTACATCCGTGAGGCTAATAATCTGCTACTTGATGAGGTTTCATAAAAAAAACTCGATAGAGACCCCACTCAAATATATATTGGGGAACTCGAAACATTGCTAAAGCGTGGCCTTTCTGAAAAGTGCATCACTTTAGATGAATATAGGTATCTATATAATGTGACACCTAACATAGCCACTTTTTACCACTTAACCAAGCTGCATAAAAATCGGGATTGCCCTCCGGGGCGCCCGATTATTGCAGGGGTTGGCTCTTTGACATCTAGGGTGTCAGAGTTTGTTGATGCTTATATTAAAAAGTATGTGCCGCTTCTCGACACTTATGTGAAAGACTCAACTCATATGCTTCAAATATTGGGCAATATCGAGTGGAGCGAGGGTCTGAGCTTCGGAACCATCGATGTTTCTTCACTTTACACCAAAATTCCACACAAAAAATCTGTGCCCCAAGTCTTGCTAATCTGTATATGGGTGATTGGGAGACCAATGCCCTCAGTCCAGACTTACTTAAAAATGTTGTATCGTTCAAACAATATATCGACGATATTATGATCGTTTGGAGAGGAGATGAATCATCTTTTAAATTATTTGTGGATGCTCTAAATGTGAATTCGTATAATTTGACTTTTACATCCAACTACAACAGTAAGCATATTGAATTCTTGGATTTATTTCTAAGTGTGAAAAATTTCCCTCATGTAAAATCAATAGAAACATCAACTTTTTTCAACATGTTGATTGTAACAGTTACCTCCAATATCAAAGTTGCCATCTTAATTCCTGGAAGGCAAATATCCCCTTCTCACAATTCATTAACCTGATGCGAAATTGTTCAAACATCTCAACATTTGATACCCAGGCAGAAATTTACTGCAATAGGTTCAACGAGAGAGGTTATCCCCCTAACACAGTAACTCGTGCACGTGAAAGAGCTAGAGCACTTGAACGTGGTAAAATTTTGCAGTATAAACAAAAACCTTCCTCGCAAACATCGCAAAGGGAAGATAACTGCCTCTTTGTTACTCAGTTTAATGAAAAGGAGAAGGAAATTAAGCACATTCTTGATAAAAATTGGCATATATTAAAATTAGATCCAGTGCTTGGAGAGTCACTGCCTCAAAAGCCAAAAATTGTATATGAAAGGGTAAGGACTCTTAAAAATATGGTTGCCAAAAGTCAGCTGGATCCTATAAATGTAAAGCCTCCAAGCTCCACCTTCTTGGATATTAAGGGCTGTTTCCCTTGCAATAATTGCAAGGTGTGTAAACACATAGCCAGAGGTCCTGACTTGTTACATCCCCAACTGAGAGAAATTAAACCACATCAGTTTACAAATTGTAATTCAACCTATGTTATATATGTGCTATCTTGTAAATGTAATTTACACTACATAGGTAAAACCAAGAGAGCGCTAAAAATTAGAGCGCTAGAACATCTTCGAAATATTAAGAATGGGTTAACCACCCATAGTGTTCCCTGCCACTTCAAGAATATTCATAATAGTGATATAGGGGGGCTCACTATCCGAGCAATTAAACATGTATTGCCACCCAAACGCGGTGGTGATCGCGATAAATTATTGCTCCGACGTGAAACATACTGGATTTTAAAACTTTACACTCTAGTACCTCATAGCCTGAATGAAGGGTATGAGATTACCCCCTTTATGAATTAATTTGTTGTTGGATAATCAACTGGCATTTGCTATATGAATCAAATTGCTGTTTTTTGATATTTTTTTCGATGCATTATATTTTATATTGTATATTTTTATGATAATGTTTATGAAATTTGCACATTTGTTGGTACTTATGTAATATCTGGGCTCCCGTTTTTCTTATGGGACCGCGTCCGCTCGCCACACTATATAAAATCAACTCCATGCGTAGTTGGATAGTGGGGGTATGAAAAAATGGGGTGCATTTAACATGGGAGCCCAGATAATACATAAGTACCCATTTGTTTTTTGTATATGTGTGTTGCATATTTGCACCAAATTCCTGACATCGGAGTGCCGATTTTTTGGGCGTACGCCTGTTTTTAGAATATTTTTAGAGTTTTTGCAATAATTAGCATCTCTATTAATTAAATTATTTTTTTTAATTAAAATTAACTATTTATAAATGGTTGGTCAATGGTAGATATGTGCCATTTTCCGTTTTTTTATGATTGGTGATGTCATCCGCCCACAAGTCACTCTGGTTGGTGGAGTTTTGTGCTTAAAATGATCTTGGGTATTCACTAGACCACGCTCTCTGACGAAATGCGTTAGGGCGTGGTCTGTGATACCCGTTCTTGACTGTGCCCGGAGCTTTCCCTGACCCGCGTCCTCCTTGGCTGTCGGTGTCCGAGCCCTGCCTGCGCAAGCCAGCGTCTGTGGTGTCTCTGGATCTTCTGTCCCTGGAGTGAGCAGTGGAGCAGCTTTTGCCCGGGTATTTACTATTGTGTCATGTGGTAGCCAGCCCACAGTGATATATTTTCTGGTACGAGCATCTGCTTTTATTTGTATGCCTGGAGTTTTAGTGTCTCCTAATTAAATCACATTTACATGCACCATGGAGCCCCCTTTGTTCTTTATATTTTCTAGATATTGTTCATCCTGACCCTGGATGCTGGTTTTTCCACCTTTAAAGGGAGCTGCAGTCTACTATTTTCTGGACTTTGGTGACTTTATTTCCCTTATTTAAAGGGTCTGTGCTGGACTCAAGCCTGAGAGTTATTTTCTGTAAAATCGCAGCTCACACACCTTTTGTATATCTATATATATATATATATATATATATATCTATATCTATATATATATATATAGATATATATATATATTATACACTAAATATCGGCACTCACCTTTCTTAGTTTTGGGGTGCCCTATGGCTTGTGACCACATTGTTTGAACAGAAATTGTAGGGGCTCTGCTCTGTATATATATATACGGTTCAGCTGTGATTGGCACTCTGGACAAAAAAGCAAAATAGACCGAGGTGCCTTCCAAAGGAGATGATATAGGTGCAGGTTCTCACGTATACCCTGTTACAGGAACACTTGAGGAAGGCGGCGGCGCTCAAACTGATTTTTTTAAGGTGCTGGTATATTTAGAAAAATGTTACAGCATTTTTTAGGTGCAGACGACAACGTTTCAAGACCTGTGCGGTCTTTTCATCAGGTCATGCATAAAGTGCTAAATGACATACAACAAATATGTTTTTATATGGTTTACACATATTTAAAATACATACAAAGCGGCAGCATTGCATGGATCAGTCTGATCCGTGCAATGCTGCCCTGGTGTAAAAAAAAAGAAAAATAAATAATTTTCAAAAATGGTGTCATTCCCATGACCCCCCCCCCCCCCCCCCCCCATGGCTGTAGTTCAACAGCAGAAAAAATAGTTAAATAAAACACACACACACATAGAGGACTGAAACTTTAATACACTCTACAATCATTCATACATACTTACCTATGGATTCTATCATTGGTCTGTCCCATTTTCCAGTAGAAAATCCAACTGGTACCTGCGGAAGGAAATTATACTGAATTATACGGGTCCTCTGGCATCGTTCGCATCTTCTTCAGTCCATAGTGGCATCCACGGGGAGTATAAAATAACAACCTGAATATGGACTGGACGAACCGCAAATGTATATTTACATGTGTGGCTCCTCCCCCAAAATGGGGAATTGGCCGTCCCCTAGCCAATCAGTAGTGGCCTCCTGGGGAAACTCTGCCAATCCCCCAGTTCAGGAGAGGAGCCGTGAATGTCCACAAACATTCACAGTTTGTCCCGCTCAAGGGGTATACATTTGCTAGTTTGTTTTTTTAAGTCCTGGGATACCTACTACAGAACAAAAGGACGTGATCTATGCCGGAGGCCTTCGGTAAGTATAATTTCCTTCCACAGGTACCGAGTGGATTTCTAATAGAGAAGTGGGCGGTCCAATTTTGGAATCCATAGCCCCTTTAATACCCTGAAAGCTGGGACTTGTGGTTCTCCAAATCCCTGCATGCAGTGCAGGCTTGCTATGACTTGCAGTTCGACAACACAACACAATAGTTTTATATCTATTTTTTACACAAAACCATCTGCCTGATGCCCACCACCCTGGGGCACTGTGGACAGCCCCAGGCTTTAGCCCAGGCAGGGGCTATCCTGGAGTGGGCAACCCCTTCATTGGGGGTCCCCACTCCCCTAGGGTCCCTGATTGGGCTGAACAGTCAGAGGGTGTAAATCTTTGGCCAGGGAAACGAGTGTAAATATCTTTCCCCGGCTGTGGCATTACCCTGCTGGCTGTTTGGGCCCTGGGCTGGTTGCCAAAATATGGGGGTCCCCTACTCATTTTGTCCCCTGTATTTTGGGAACCAGGACCGGCCATTAAATACAGGTGAACCCCCTACGTTTTTGGCCGTTTTATTTATTTATTTACACTTAGAAGTCTGCATGGATCTGACTGATCTGTGCAGGCTTCAGCCAAATGAGGAGTATTTTCCAGCCGTATTTTCGGGTCAAATACTGGCCTTATTGGCTGGGTATACACTGGGCGATTTATTGGCAATGATATGCATGATATTGTGTGAATATCGTCCAGTGTGCACGGTCAATATCGTTAACAATATGCAATGCCGTGGGTTGATAATGTCACGCTCTTAGAAGCACCAGCTGGAGAGTAACAGAGGCTGGGTGCTTTAACGTATGGTGGTTGCATCCACGACAGAAGGGAGTGAAACAAGGAGGATAAAATATAATGAATTTAATGAAGATATTGCAGACAGTGATAATGATGATAAAAACGGTATATGGCAAGTATGCAAATATAAAGTCAATTGTCCAGTAAGTTATTATAATAGATGATGAAGCTTGGTCCTTGAAGAATATTGTAATATAATTGAAGAGTGGAATAGAATATAAACCGGAGTAGTAATTAAGGGTTGCAGAAGGAATTGAGGATTGGATGACTTGAAGAACAAATGAAGATTGTATTGCAGATTGGAAGATTGGATGAAGGTTGGAAGATTGGATGATGTGGAAGATTGGATGAAGGTTGGAAGATTGGATGAAGGTTGGAAGATTGGATGAAGGTTGGAAGATTGGATGAAGGTTGGAAGATTGGATGATGTGGATGATTGGTTGCGGATTGGAGGATTGGATGATTGGATGAGGATTTGAAGATAATAAATGAAGATAACTGGAGAAGAGGAATCCTTGCAGTTTATGGTCGTGGCTGCTGCCAGAGGTAACCTTTGGAAGTGACTGTCGGGAGTATAGCAAGGTGAGACCCCTTTGAGGATCTGACCTCGCTGTCCACTTAGAAGTCTGCATGGATCTGACTGATCTGTGCAGGCTTCAGCCAAATGAGGAGTATTTTCCAGCCGTATTTTCGGGTCAAATACTGGCCTTATTGGCTGGGTATACACTGGGCGATTTATTGGCAATGATATGCATGATATTGTGTGAATATCGTCCAGTGTGCACGGTCAATATCGTTAACAATATGCAATGCCGTGGGTTGATAATGTCACGCTCTTAGAAGCACCAGCTGGAGAGTAACAGAGGCTGGGTGCTTTAACGTATGGTGGTTGCATCCACGACAGAAGGGAGTGAAACAAGGAGGATAAAATATAATGAATTTAATGAAGATATTGCAGACAGTGATAATGATGATAAAAACGGTATATGGCAAGTATGCAAATATAAAGTCAATTGTCCAGTAAGTTATTATAATAGATGATGAAGCTTGGTCCTTGAAGAATATTGTAATATAATTGAAGAGTGGAATAGAATATAAACCGGAGTAGTAATTAAGGGTTGCAGAAGGAATTGAGGATTGGATGACTTGAAGAACAAATGAAGATTGTATTGCAGATTGGAAGATTGGATGAAGGTTGGAAGATTGGATGATGTGGAAGATTGGATGAAGGTTGGAAGATTGGATGAAGGTTGGAAGATTGGATGAAGGTTGGAAGATTGGATGAAGGTTGGAAGATTGGATGATGTGGATGATTGGTTGCGGATTGGAGGATTGGATGATTGGATGAGGATTTGAAGATAATAAATGAAGATAACTGGAGAAGAGGAATCCTTGCAGTTTATGGTCGTGGCTGCTGCCAGAGGTAACCTTTGGAAGTGACTGTCGGGAGTATAGCAAGGTGAGACCCCTTTGAGGATCTGACCTCGCTGTCCACATAGGCGGTAAGCAGAGTCCGGTGGTACTTGATGCAGTAAACGGCCAGCAGGATCTTCTCCAGGGGAAGCTCAGGATTGTAGTGGGAACTACAGAGCCAGGTGAGAGCGGAAGCTCAGGATTGTAGTGAGTACTACAGAGCCAGGTAGGAGCAATGATGCTACGGGATCAACATCATTGTACTGACTGCTGGACTAGCCTGAGCAGCCAGTACTTACCAGGTGAGCTGTGCTGGGATTGGTCAGGCAATCAGAGAGGGAGGCGGAGCCGTGCAGGAGAGGCTGGGAAGCCCTGATTGTATGCAGCTGCACAAGCACCGGCCTTTACACAGACACAGACCAGGCACAAACACACATGGCGATATGCTACTCATGTCCTGCATGGAGCTGGAGCACAATACACCAGTGTCACCACGCGATGACAACACGGCCACATGTACCCCAGTGGAGCCAGAGACATAGCAGAGGTGAGCGCCATGGTGGATGTGACAGATAACAAACACCCCCTCCCATGGTCTTTGCATGAAGCTCATCTGACAGTATTGTAAGAGGCTGCATGTATGGAGAGCGGGCGAATGATGTCCCTGACCAATATTGTCAGAGATATCGGCCAGTGTGTACGCACTATATCGTTCAAGAGAGAGTGCATACACAAGAGAGAGTGAGGGGAGTTAATGACAAAAAAGGATGTTAGGGGAAAACAGAGCAAGAAAGTGTGAGAGAGGAATGAGAGAGGGAGATAGACGGCATCAGAACGAGAGAGAAAGAGGGAGAGAGGGAGACAGCACCAGAAAGAGAGGGGGAGGAGACCGCCTCAGAGAGAGAGAGAGGGGAGAAGACAGCATCAGAAAGAGGGGAGGAGACAGCATCAGAGAGAGAGAAGACGTGTCAGAGATTGGGGGAGGAGACAGCATCAGAGATTGGGGTGGAGACAGCATCAAAGAGAGGGGTAGGAGAGAGCATCAAAGAGAGGGGTAGAAGACAGCATCAGGGAGAGGGGGATGAGACAGCATCAGGGAGAGGGGGATGAGTAGGGTTGCCACCTCTCCCGTTTTTTCCGGGAATCTCCCGTTTTGGGTGGCAACCCTCCAGGAGGCTTTTCCAGTATCCCGGATTCCGGGATTCTCCCAGAATCCGGGTGTCTGAAAAAGCCTCCATCCTCTCCCCAGTGGCCACACTAGCAAGTACCCCCGTCCGTACCGCGCCGCACCGCACCGCCGCTGCGCCTACATAACGCTGTGACTGTTTTATTTTGTCCAGCACGGTGACGCCAGCCATCGCTGCCGCCCGCCCACCTGGTGGTCACGTGCTTCCCCGACTCCAAACAAACTGCTCAGCCTCCGTGTCCCGGCGGGGCTAATATCGCTGGTGCTAATATCGCTCCTGCCTCTGCCGCCGCAGCCCAGTCCAGCCAGCCAGCATTAGGTGAATACACTAATATATGTATATATATATATATATATGTGTATTATAGATATATGTGATATAATATGTGTATTATAGATATGTATGTGTCATTCTCTCTCTCTCTATATATATATATATATATATATATATATTGTACGTATACAGTATGTGTGTATGTATGTGTATATATATATGTGTGTATGAATGTGTATATATATATATATATATATATATATATATATATATATATATATATATATATATTATATACACTAAACATCGGCACTCACCTTTCCTAGTTTTGGGGTGCCCTATGGCTTGTGACCACATTGTTTAAACAGACATTGTAGGGGCTCTGCACACACTAAATTAACTGATAATAAATAGTGGAGATTTGGTTCATGAATTGATCAATGCATTTAAGCCTGCAGCCCCCTTCACGGGATCCCACTTTTCTGCAGGTCCTAACACTATCGCTGAAAATGGCTACAATACACAAAGCTATTAATGTCTGTTTAAACAATGTTGTTAACAAGCCATATGGCACCCCAAAACTAGGAAAGGTGAGTGCCGATGTTTAGTGTATATATTGTTTATTAGATTAATTTTTTCAATTAGTCTTATTGTGGTCACATTCTCTCATGCACCCTGTTTTAGCTAAGACTCCATAGCTTATGTTAACCATTTCCCTAGATGATTAGTGACAGGTGTGTTGGTAACTGCTCATATATAAAAGCATAGTGTGCTGTGAGCTTTAGACCAGATAGTATGCCTGGAATCAAACATTGATGTGATAGCTATGTGTATTGTAGCCATTTTCAGCGATAGTGTTAGGACTTGCAGAAAAGTGGGGTCCCATGAAGGGGGCTGCAGGCTTAAATGCATTGATCAATTCATGAACCAAATCTCCACTATTTATTATCAGTTAATTTAGTGTGTGCAGAGCCCCTACAATGTCTATATATGTATATATATATATATATATATATATATATATATATATATATTAGTTCTGCGGTGTGCGGCACTTCTTGGGTCTTGGGATAAATAAATCAAATCGTAGCCACCTCCATTTAGGTTGACGTTTCAGCCATTTAATATGGCTTTTATCGAAACTGCTTACAAGTATACTGTTGATTTATTTATCCCAAGACCCAAGTGCTGCACGCCGCAGAACTATTTATTACAGCGTTGTCGAGGCACGCCAGAGTGAGGGCACGGGGCGCAGTATATTCATTCAGGAGCAGGGTGCTGGCATCATTGCATCATTACATATATATATATATATATATATATATGTGTATATATATATATATATAGTGTGTGTGTGTGAGTGTGTGTGTATGTGTATATATATATACGCACACACAGACACATACGTACATTTTACATATCTATATATGTAAAATGTACGTATGTGTGGATATATATATATGTGTATGTAATGGGCAAAAATTGGTTGCTTTTCAGTTTTTAGCTATTACAGGGGCCATGCCCACTGTATTGAATAGGACACGCTCCTTTTATTGGACCACGCCCACTTCTCCGGAAGCGTGCGCGCCTTCGGCGCGCGCATTAATGGAGGGGTGGGGAAAGTCGACAGGAATCCATGATGAGTGAGGTGGCAACCCTAGGAATCAGACAGCATCAGAGACAGGGGGATGAGAGCGTTTGAGAGAGGGAGAGAGAGAGAGAGACAGCTTCAGTAAGAGAAAGGGAAGGGAAACAGCTTCACAGAGAGAGAGAGAGAAGGTGAGATGTACTAAGCTTGAAAAGTGATAAAATGGAGAGTGAGAACTCACCAATCAATCAGCTCCTTCCTGTCAATTTTTTAACACATCCTGTGACATGGCAGTTAGGAGCTGATTGGCTTGTGGTTTATCACTTTCCATTTTTTATCACTCTCCATTTTATCACTTTTCAAGCTTAGTACATCTGGGAGAGAGAGAGAGAGAGACTGGAGAAAGAGAGGAGGAGGCAAGCATTATCTCATTAGAGCAGACTGAGTGGGAGCAGATCTATAAGCCTCTTTTGGGTGTTGGCACATTAATGCATTCAGCCCCGCCCCCTAAATGTCCTTGAAAAGCGGGACTGCTGGATGCCAGCCAGGATGGTTAGTGGACTGGGGGAGCGCAGCTTAATCCTCCATTGTTGCGCTGCAGCTTGGCCGGGTTTAGGGGGCTAGAAACAGCTCAGACCCCCTGCACCCTTGGTAGTTATGCCACTGACTGGACACTTCAGGCTGTGGGGGATGGGAAGGGGTAGTCTGCAGACTATGTAGTGGGACCAAGTTGGACTGTCGGGATGGGGGGGGGGGGGGTAGTGCAGGAAGGGTAGACTTACACTGAATGGTAGAGTCTCTAGAGTAGGTCAGGCTATGGGAAATTTAGGTTTAGGTGGTCAGGTAATGGAGATGCTTGTCTCCTTTATGAACAGCAACTCCTGTTTGTTTCACAGTGGGAACCAAGCGTGACCACTGCTCTCCTAATGGAGATTTGTGGCACACCAACTGCCGCTGCAGAGTTACAGTATTGACACCTGCAATAGGGGACAGGATGGCTCCCGCCTGGTATTGCTCAGCCTGTGCCTCAGCAAGCAATGGTGCACCTTTCACTTCTGGACTGTGAGATGCGACCCGCCAGTGAAAGTAAATCATGTGACTCTGACTATGACCCAGCTGCCATTTTCACACAATGTAGCTAGGGCCCTGCAAATTCACTGTTATCTCTGGTCCCTGTTGTTCAGCTGAGAGTGTGCACTATATAATAATTACACACACAGGTAATAAGTCATTAGGTCGACATGCACTGGGTTGACCACTGAAAGTCAACATGGCTTAATTCTACACATTAAATAGGGATGGAAGGTCGACACAAGCATTAGGTCAACAATGGCAAGGTACACAGTAAAAAGGTTGACAAGAGTTTTTCACTTTTTGTGTCAACATAGTCGATATGGACACCGTCAAAATGTCCGTCAACATCCCCTTGCGCTCACCAATGCTTCGGGCACGGTGCCTCGTTGTGCTTGGCACACTACTCTATTTTCACTCCATGCCCTAGTGGATGGTAGTGTGATGATTGTATATATATATTGATGTTCTTCATGCATATATGCCCTACTATAATCTTTTAATATAAAATACTGTGGTATTTTGTATATATATATATCAGGGTTGCCGACCCTCCCGGAATTTGCGGGAGTCTCCCGAAAATCGGGTCCTTCCTCCCGGCCCCCGGAAGGGTGGGCAACCCTCCCGGAATCAGGGGGACCCCCACTGAGCCCCCCGATCGCGGCATTTATATGCCGCAATCCGCGGGTCTCGGGGGAGGGGGCGGAGCTAAAACGGCACAATCGTGACATTTTAGCCCCGCCCCCTCCATGGATAACTGTTATTTCGGCTATTTGTTGTAATGGGGGTGGGGCTTAATGACGTCACAGTTAAGCCCCGCCCCCGGGCTTCTCCCGGAGAGGATTTTTTGAAAGTCGGCAACCCTGATATATATGTGTGTCCAGCAATGCCTTTCACAGAAGGCAATAGAAACTCTCATAGAAAGCAAGACATTCATTTATTAATTTATGGTATACTCATTTTATTGAAGGAGACTGGATATTTATTAGCATTTCTCACAAAAGAGAATACAGCTTATAAGGAAACACCCCTCACAAACAGCCACGTGGACTATGCCAAACAGTCTGCTCTATGGCAGAACATGATGGACTGTACCATTCTCCCTGCACTGGAGGGAGGAGCCTTTGTCCCGATTTTGTGAACAGCCAAGAACTAGTTAATAAAGTTGGGGAGTCAAAGAGAGGGAAAAAAAGAGCAGCATCTGTTAACAGGGTTTTGGTGAAGTTCTCTGAGGGAGATGGCAGATCTACACAACAGGCAAGATGGAGAGCAGTGCTGACAGGGAGAGCAGGGTTGCCGACCCTCCCGGAATTTGCGGGAGTCTCCCGAAAATCGTGTCCTTCCTCCCGGCCCCCGGAAGGGTGGGCAACCCTCCCGGAATCAGGGGGACCCCCACTGAGCCCCCCGATCGCGGCATTTATATGCCGCAATCCGCGGGTCTCAGGGGAGGGGGCGGAGCTAAAACGGCACAATCGTGACATTTTAGCCCCGCCCCCTCCATGGATAACTGTCATTGCGGCTATTTCTTGTAATGGGGGCGGGGCTTAATGACGTCACAGTTAAGCCCCGCCCCCAAAACGAGTAATGCAAGAATCCTCTCCGGGCTTCTCCCGGAGAGGATTTTTTCAAAGTCGGCAACCCTGAGGGAGAGTCTGAGGAAAAGTGGAGAAGCAGGGCTGCGCAGCATAGTAGAAGAGGAAAGCAGTGCTGAAGGATAATACTTACCAGAGGGGAGTGGTGAGCAGATCCATCCCCCGAGTCCCATATTAGATAGAAAAAGGAAGCAGTTCCCTGAGGTAATCTGCAGGAGTGGAGCTTCAGCCAGGCAGGGAGTACATGCAATTCCTGGAGGGGAGGTTCAGGAGGCTGGTCTCTAATACCCCTTTCACATCGCACTTTTAAAACGGTATATTGCCGTTTTTTTCCCTTTTTAAAACGTTTAAGCCTGCACTGTGAATGCACCACAGCCGATTTACCGTTTAAAGTTAACTGGCATTTCGAACCGTGTAAAAAGCAGAGTCCTACACGGTTCCTTGCCGTTTTTTGTGCAATGTGAATGTGTACAGTTTGTCTGAAACGGTATTTCAGGCAAACAACACAAGCTACAGAGCACTGATAGGCTACAACTACAAACAAAAACAATCCACAAATGAATACAAACAATACCAATACTTTAATTAATTACCAATACTGTAACGACAATGTAGATTCACCATAGAGATCAGCAACAGGTTGCTGCTGCTGCTACCGGGCACTAACACTACAATACTGGAAGGATGCAAAGTCTGCTACGGTGATGAGGATTGCTGTCCTGTGTGATATCAGTAGCACTCACTCACTCGGCACTTACTTCCCAGTGATGAACTGACTCCTGGAGGGGGAGCAGATAGGCTGCACATAGTAGTTCTCCAGCTTTACTCGCTGCGCAGCTAATCTATCCAGTGTCGGGGTCCTGATCTCAGATCCGTGGTGTCCCATCCCCAGCCCAGCACATGCACAGCTTTCTCTGCAGACACATAATGACAGGCAATGGTCACACTCTGCCTTGAAACGTGTTCTGGATGAAACGTTTCAACTGCTATGTGAATGACACTTAACCGGTATTTAAAACGGTAATCTGGGGCACTATTAAGGCTCTGACCCGTTTTAATTACCGTTTTAAAATACCGGTTTTTAAAACGTGTCTGCGATGTGAAAGTGGTATTAGTCATAAGAGGCGGCAACAGAGCTGAGTAAATGCTGAGACTTGCATGACAAAACAAGTGGGGAGTGGTGAGTGCTGCCCAGCCCCCTCAGTATATCCTATACAGCTACACAGAGAAGTCCAGTCTGAGGGAGACTGACAGATAGTAAAAACGTCTCTCAGCAGCAGCATTACAGATAGGGATGGAGTGCCAGTGTAATAACGACTAAAGGCCCATACACACTTGAAGATTTTCATTTCAAAAGACTTTGCCAAAATCTTTGATAGATATATCCAGGGGCGTAACTAGATATTCATGGGCCCCATAGCAAAAGTTATTACAGGCCCCTGTTTAGCAGTTGATGATGACAAATGTATGTAAAACATATTACTTATACAGTAAGATGGGGCCCCTTCAGCTCTGGGCCCCATAGCAGCTGCACCCTTTGCACCTATGGTAGTTACGCCCTTGGATATATCTGTCACCAAAATAGTGCGTACACACTGATCTATTTTCCCCAAAGAGCAAGAGATGTTCAGGAGGTGGAAGGCTTTTCTGAAAATCTTTCATGTAAAAGGCTATTTACATAATGGGCTGGGTTTGAATTCCAAGGGTGGGAGCAGGGGCCAATTTATTTCAGTGCATTTCTGTTTTTGGGGCCTGATTCAGAATTGATCGCTGGGCGGAGTATATTCGGAGAAATGCGATTTTGCATGCGATATCAAACGCAATTTTATACCTCTTTATTTCCCTACTATCCACTACGGCGTGGAGTCGAATTTATATAGTGTGGCGAGCGCAGCGAGCCACTGAGCCAGAAGCGTGACGAGCGGACACGGATTATGGTACTTGTGTCGTTTGACGGCGACACCTGATATCGCATTCCTTGTCCCCTTGCGGCGCTCGCTACGCTCGCCACACTTCAGGCTCGGTGTCTCGCTGCGCTCGCCACACTATATAAGATCAACTCCACGCCACAGCGGATAGTGGGGATATGAACAGGTATTAAATCGCATGCGATATCACATGCGATTTAGTGGCGCCGTGAAACTACACAAGTACCCGCCGGTGTATTGGATTATGTGTGTACGCAGCACGGGCTGAAAGATTAGCCACTTTCAGCCCACGTGCCGCCCCGCCGCCTCCCCCTGCTCCCTCCCCCCTCCCCCATCATGCACCTAAATTCCGGCTACAGTACCCCTCCAAATGGCCGCAATTTCGTCAGGCTGCTGGGCACCCCTCCGCCCGCAGGTCCTTCCGGCCACACGCCCACCTGACATGTCCGCCTGGCTGCCCCCGCACCAGCTTCCAGGGTCCCCAGCCGCTGCCTCCTCATATGTTAAAAAAAAAAAAGTTGTTAAAACATTTTTAAGACTGCCCACAAGTGTGTATATATATATATATATATATATATATATATATATATATATATATATATATATATATATATATATGTGTATATATAATATATATATATACACACAAATTTATATATATATATATTATATTTATAGATAATACAGGTATATATATATATATATATATATATTTATAGATATATAATATATATATTATATAGATATATATATATATATATATATATATATATATATATATATATATATATATATATATATATATATAAATATATACACTTGTGGGCAATCTTACATTGGTGGCAGTGGTCTCATTTTATAAAAGTTTTAACAACTTCCTTTTTTTAAACATATGAGGAGGCAGCTGCTGGGGACCCTGGAAGCTGCTGCGGGGGTAGCCAGGCGGACATGACAGTGGAAGAATGGGAGGACCTGCCGGCGGAGGGGGTGCCCAGCAGCCAGACGAAATTGCGGGCATTAGGAGGGGTACTGTAGCCGCCCGGAATACAGGTGCGTGCTGGGGGAGGGGGGAGGGGGCGGGGCGGTACGCAGGCTCAAAGTGGCTAATCTTTAGCCTGGCAGCCCGCCGTACACATACAGAGATGATGGCTGAATAAATCAGCCATCATCTCTGGCATGCTGGTAAAACCAGCAGATTAGAGACTTTGACAGCGATGATGCGGGAGCGCGCATCATCGCTAGTCTGCAATCTGGGAGGCATACACACTAGGCGATTTTCAGCGGAAAATCGCTCAAAACTGCTGTTTTGACCGATTTTCAGGTGAAAATCGTCAAGTGTGTATGGGCCTTAAGTGCACATTAATCATTTCTCAGATCTTCAGCAGAGGTTGAGACCAGTAACCCAGCACATAAAGAGACACTAGCTATTTAGTGCAAGCAGTAAAGTAATTATAATCCAGTCCAACAGTGGAAAGCTACAGGGAAGTTACATCTGCTGCAGCAGAGAGAAAAGGAAAGACATCAGTTACACTGCAGTGGCAGGGATCCTTACCTAACCCATGACATACCTAGTTTCCAAGAGAAGACTATAATAATTTCAACTACAGGACATTCAGAAGCTTTATATACAAGGCAGCTTACTAAGGAGCTATACAAATTAATCGAAAGCTATACTCAAGAAAGTACTGTATCTTAGGAGTTAAAACTTTCATCTACTAGGAAATATTTGCCAGACACCTTAAGTATTTATTTTTATTTCTTCTATTTCTGTGGATTACAAATACTTTATAAAGGAAAGTTACATTTGCTATTATTGAACTGCTCACGTTACAGGACTCAGGTGAGAACGTTAGTGACCCAGTGGTAACAGGACTTGGTCAGTGAGCAAATTCTGCAAAAGATACAAAGTGCTTAATTGTATCCTACAAAGACTAGTGTACACTTGGGGGATCTATACATGTTTGCGTAAATGCATGTTATGTTGATGTGATACATTGTAATACTATATTCATATTCACTGTGAACGTTATTAATGCACTTATTGGTTCTAGAAACAAGAAGGTAGGATGGTTTAACTTGTTTTATTTAAGGAAACTTACTGAAGAGAAAATTCCAGAGGCCGATATCAGACTACTGTTCCAGTAAAATAAAACCTGAAATGTAGTGATCCATTTGTTTATACAATGTACTGTGTGATGAATTGAATTCTATGATTATTATGCAAATAAAATGTTAATTAATGTTATTGAATAACTACATTCTATGAGCCTTATAACCACTGAAAGAAGAGAAAGGTAAAGAAGAAGGAATACTTTCCAGAATAGATACTTACCTGTGAGTGATATCACAGTAGGGCATGGATTACTTCCTGTCAGCACATGTTGTCTCAAGAATAAGGTGAAAAACTCATGTTGACCTTGCCATTGTCGACCTAATACTTAGTTTGACTTTCCAACCTAGTCGACCTTAGCCATGTCGACCAATTTCACATGTTGACCAAAGCCATGTCAACCTTCAGTTGGTTGACCCAATGCATGTCGACCTAATATAGGCCATCCTAATGACCGTATACCACACACACACGTCCATACAAATTTTCACACACCCTCTTACATACCTCCCAACTTCTGTGCTGATGAAATAGGGACACTCGTGCGTATGCAAATGAGGGCGCGGCTTATACTAATTAGCCGCGGCCTCATTTTCAAACGAA
The DNA here is from genome assembly GCF_055691185.1 of Crinia signifera. Classification (NCBI taxonomy): domain Eukaryota; kingdom Metazoa; phylum Chordata; class Amphibia; order Anura; family Myobatrachidae; genus Crinia; species Crinia signifera. The sequence continues at coordinate 203,884,813 of NC_139217.1, forward strand.
AATAGACGCTGTGCGCATGCACACAGCGTCTATTCTATTAGATTGGGGGGTCTCCCAACTGCCCCTCCCCGCAGCGGGACAATGCCTGCCGCGGGTGGGACAGCGGGACAGGACCCGAAAATCGGGACTGTCCCGCTGTAATCGTGACAGTTGGGGGGTATGCTATTTGTTTGGTTTTCTTTTAAGTTCTTTTAAGTTCAGGCACCAAACTTGCCTCGGGCAACTGGGGTAAATTCCACCTGTTTTCCTGCATTGCTGTGTGGAGACTTTAATTGAGTTACAGGTTTTACCACTATTTTAACAGTTTCTGGCCGTCCTCTTTCCTTTCTTACCAGAACTCTGATATCTACTGTAATGCTGGGTACACACTTGGCGATTCCCGCGGTCACCAATATACAACTAACTATATCCACGGTGCCATGGGAGAATGATATTGTGCATACACACTGATCAAGTTCATCATAGCGTATTGTGCTTATCATTAATTATATATCGCCCAGTGTGTACCCAGCTTAAGAGGTAGAAGTGCACGGGCTCAATCAGTGGCATAACCGGGAAATGGTCATTGGGTCATCAGCATGTTGGTCGACAGTCATTAGGTCGACACCATTAGGTCAACATGCATTTAGGTCAACATGCAGGAAGGTCGACATGACTGTATGTCGACATGGGTTAGGCCAACAGGGTCATTAGGTCGAAACAAGCACTAGGTCGACATGGGGATAGGTCGACAGTCAAAAGGTCGACATCGGTTAAAAAAATTGAGCCGACATGTGCTGACAGGCAGTATTTCATGCTCTACCATCCACTAGGGCGTGGTAGGAGAATATGGCGAGCGCAGTGTCGGTCCTGTGACGAAATTCAGGACAAAAAAGTGAAACACCCCATGTCGACCTTTTGACTGTCAACCTACTCCCATGTCGACCTAATGCTTCTGTTGACATAATGACCCTGTCGACCTACAGTCATGTCGACCCACCTGCATGTTGACCTTAATGCATGTCGATCTAAATGTATGTCAACCTAATGACAAGAAACAAGAATTGCCTTTATACAGCAACATTTGCATAGTACATCCTTATGTGGTTCCGGTGGATATATCTACACTGTATAGATAGTAAGTCAACAGGTCAAAACCAAAAGTCCAACATGCAATAGGTCGACAGGGTCAAAAGATAAACATGAAAAAGGTAGACACGTGAAAAGGAGTTTTCACATTTTTTCACATTTTGGGGGATTTTTTCATACCATCCACATGTACTATAACGGAAAAGTGTGCCGAGCGAAGAAGGCTACACTAGCTGGTGGTCAGTGTCAACAGGTGTCAACATTGACATAAAATTTTTGAAAATCTCATGTCGACCTTTTCATTAGTCTACCTTTTTCATGTCAACATTTTAACCCTGTGTAACCCTTGCATGTCAGCCGTTTGGTGTCAACTTATTGACTGTCTATCTGGACACTGTCTGTCTAGGGCCCTCCTACATTTTGACTGTCTGTAAATACCCTGTTTTGTTGTATCACTGTCCCCTTTGTAAAGCGCAACGGAATATGCTGCGCTATATAAGAAACTGTTAATAAATAAAGAAATAATAATAATAATTCACACCAGATCAAAAAATGCTGTACCACACAGTAAAGCAAAGCAAATTACAAATAGCCAGCTAAATCCATTCACTGTCCTTCACTGTAATTTTTCTTATAGGTGTAATCCAAAGTATGTTGTCCTGAGTCTCCATTGTACACACAGGATACTACAGAAGGTCTATACCTGTCCACTATAAGTGTGTTTGCAAATAACTATGTGGCACTGACACCAGGGGGAGTTTATGAGAAATGTGAGAGTTACATATACTAGCCAAACAGAACAAAGCTATGCACACATAGTAAATATGATATTAAATATGATACATATATTTTCATTTTTATATGCCAGGACGACATAATTTGAAAAAAGTGACTCGGCTAATCACCCCCCCCCCCCCCCCTTATACCGCCCTCACAAACACACCTGATGGCCATTCCACATACCAAGATTATGTTAACCCAGTGAGTGACAACATCTCTCTGGGCGATGTGCAACATATCTGCTAAAAATGCCAGCGTCGCTCACATTTGTTATGAAAATTTTAAAAAAGATTAGATTTTCTATATAAGGTAAACATTACAGGTCATTATGATGAATAAAAAAATGTACTGTATTTGCCAATTTTCACACCTATTTTCACAAATTCCCTTGGCACTCAAAGGGTTAATATGGCTTTGCCACATCTTTAACATTACTTCAGGGTTGCCTACTTTTGAAAAAATCATTTCAGGGAGAAAAGTAAAAGCCCAGGGGGCGGGCCTTGCGTCGCCAGGGGCCTGGCCTTGCGTCACCAGGGGGTGGGAAAAGGAGCTGTGGGACTGGTCTGGCTGGGGGTCTGAGGGACTGGCAGTGCAGGGCGGGTGCCGGCGGACAGTGCCACAGATGGTGAAGGACCGATTTCCAATGGCCCAGGGTGGAAGGCTTGGGCCTTATGATTATAGGGGCCCTTGCGTTAAGACGGCCCTGGTAGCACCCAGCACTAGTGTCTTTGGCTGATTGGGAGCTTAGCTTGTAGCCTAATATACTGGAGGAAGAAAGCATGGCAGAATAGGTCTGCTTCATACAATGCATATGCCTGAGCACAGCATTGCCACACATGGTAGCTTAGAGGTACTGTACTGACTCACAGCCTGAACAACCCCCAGCCCTGGACTCTGCATGACATAGAAGGCATCTGACTGCCACCCTCAGGCTGCGGGACTCAAAACTGTACAAAGGTGCGGCAATGCATTTTTTTTAAAGCCCCTGTGTGTAAGGGAGCGACTAAGGGAGTTCTATAATATTGGGGAGCTCCCCAATGGCATGTGGCCAAGCTGAGGCTTTGCACAGTGTGCTCTGCAGGGTGTGCGCAGTGGATGGGGGAAGCGGCAGCCAGGCCGATTGATGGACAGGGCAGGGCCAGCACTCAGAAGGTGAGGGAAGGGGGGGGGGGAGCTTTGCATTGAATGTCCCCGGGGAGTGTGGGCTTTGCTGGGGGTGATCATTCTGGCCTAAATGTGCAGCTGTAAAAGAAAAGTGACCATTGAATACTTACCGCCCGCTGTACACACGCAGACTCCTACAGTTACAGCTTCACTTCCACGACGGCACCAATGTGACAACGCTGTGTCATCGCATTGGTGGCACATACCTCCCAACTTTGTGTGATCAGCCGGCGGGACGCTGCTGCGCGCAGAAAAATTTTGGGGGCGTGGCCTAATTCGGGGGTGTGGCCTATACTCGCGGCTCTCCCGCGAGGCCACGCCCCCATTTTGCCGCTATGGGGGCATGACCCAGAGGCTCTGTGAGCCTCTAGCCATGCCCCCAGCCCCCTGGCTACGGGAATAGACACTGTGCGCATGCGCACAGCGTTTATTCCCCGCTGCTTAGCAGCTGACAGGGGGGGACTCCCAACAGCCCCCCCCCACACCGCGGGACACTGCCGCCCACGGGTGGGACAGCGGGACAGGCCCTGATAATCTGGACTGTCCCGCTAAAATCGGGACTGTTGGGAGGTATGGTGGCGTCATCTATGTTATTTAGTGCATACGCACTAGCCATTGCGGAATCAGGAAGCGGCAGCTGCGGGAGAAAGGGGTCCTCTTCCGGGAGTCCGTGAGATGTCCCAGAATTCCGGGAGTCTCTCGGCAGCGCTGCATTATTTAAGCAGTAGAGCAGTCACTCCTCCTGCACTGCTCATGGCTAACTATCCCCAATTATGCATCAATGAGAAAACTTCTTGATATAATGTAACTATCTCGGATATTTAAGAATCTATTCAGCCAATTATCTTAGTGATTTTTTTTACCTAGTATTACCATTTCTATTGTGAAAGAGAACGAAAGATATCACAACAAGAGTATGAAAGATTTGTCTTTTACACTGTTAATGAAAAGTTAATCACAGCACAGGTGAGGTACTGTACATTGAGATAGCAGAGAAGGGTGGAGCTTCATTTTATTAACAACCTTGGGATTTTTTTTCAGAGCTGCTACCTCAGGGCAGGACACTCACATAATGTGTGTTTAAGAAGCACCTTACTGTTTAAGATGTCTTGGAGCCGAAAAGTATTATTTTATATCTTAACAGGACTGTTTTTTTTCAGTTTCTGCTTTTTATATATAAAACCATCCTGGCTGCTGGAAATCAGTTCTGGAAACATAAGATTTAGAAGCCATTTTCAAACTCAAAGTAAGTTTATTACCTTTGATATCTCCTGTCTAGATAATTATTATGTAGTTGTAGATTCTGTTTATTTATTAAGCACACTTGTATTGTAAAATACTTTTATATTGTATATGTAGTTTGTAGTTCCTGTTAGTACTACGGCTTATTGCAAAGATTAAAAGTGTTATACATGCAATAGCATGCCTTTAACTTCTAAAGGTGCATACACACGGGGTGATTTGAGCTCCAATTTTGGCTATATAGTCAAAATTAGAAGAAGAGTTTGTACAAATCGCATAGTGACCCTTATTCTGGTTCATTTGCAAAGGCAAATTCATTCTCAAATGGACAAAATTATGTGCACTGCAGGTGGGGCAGATGTAAGTTGTGCAGAGCGAATTAGATTTGTTGGGGTTTTACTTCAAAGTGAGATCTATATTGCAGTGTAAAAAAAAAACCAGTCAGTATTTTCCCTGCACATAAACAAAATAACTCACCTACAGTAGTTCTCTTTGTACATGAGAAGCGGAGACGGGCAGGGTGCCATTGAGAGACTGAGATGCGCGTGCGCGTGAGACAGACATAATTTATTTAATTTAATATAAAATGTATTTAATTTCTCAATAACAATTATTTTGTCTATGGGTGCCGTAGATAAAATGATGATACTATAAGGTGCCTTGATTCTAAGAAGTTTGGGAATCACTGCTCTAGAGTATTATTTACCTAAATAACATTAATTGAGAAAAAAGGGGTGGCAATGTTGGATGGGGACAATTTTTACCACATTACAGCTCACAATGTTGTTTTCACCCAATTTACACGTATTAACAGTGGGGGTGCAGACAGGAAAAAAAAGACATTTAGTATCGTATTAGCAGATGGGGTGTGGACAGCAGTCCCAGTACCGTATTAGCAGATGGGGTGTGGACAGCAGTCTCGGTACAGTATTAGCAGATGGGGACAGACAGCAGTCCCCGTACAGTGTTAGCAGCAGTGATTGTGAATCCAGTGGCAAACGCAGGATTTTCAGAAGGGGGTTTCCAGAGGGGCGGAGCAAAGCACGGATATGGACACTTTGGTGACCCAGTATACGCCGGTCAGTTAAAGTATTATAGATAGACCAAATGTATATAAATAATAATAATAAATATATATATATATACACATATACACCTGGATCAGTAATATACAACTGGATCAGTAATTTCCACTAAATGCCCCTTTACTGCACAGATGGTGGGAGATGAGGTGGGAGAAGAGGGCATTGGGCTGAATGAAGGGGCCCTGATACATACTGTAACTTCCAGGGTGGTAGAGGATGTTTAATATGCAGAGGAGGGGTGTATAGTGGAGTGGGCTTATTATTCATAATTGTCTGGTGGGAGGATAGCTTGCTTGACTGCAGATATCTCCAGTTCCCGGAAATAGATTTCTTAGATTTTAATGGAATTAAAAACTAGAGAATCCCACCTACTAAATGGTACTGGGGACTAGGGAATCAGAATTCAGGAGGCAGAGCAATCTGCCAACGAGTATATAAACCTACATACCAGGTATGTGGAGCTGGAGCAGTAACCAGCTGCTATAAGGGTGATATCTCTGGTTCTGGGAACAGTAGAGACAAGCTACTAGTGTCCATCAAAGGGGGAGAGTCCCAGCTTTTGGAATGTACTCCCACAACAACTCTAAAGGCCCCCATACACTATGAGATTTATCTGACCTGTAATATTGCATCTGATTTCCCTTGAACTTCCCCGGCAGCTTCCCAGGAGGCCTACATATAATTTGACACTTGATGTGCCTTTTTGTACATCCAATTTGCGTCAGATAAATCACATGTGATTTATCACATGTGATTAATCATGTGATTAATCTTGCGCAATTTGGATGTGCCATGAGATTTATCTGATGGGATGGCCCTAGGGAGTGGCCTGAACAGTGCTATATGAAGCAGGGGTTTTGTAACTAATGAGGCTGGTTTTTACTTGCTGAGCATTTAAGGTGCCCATACACGGTGCGAGGGTGTCGTGCGATGCGATGCGCGCTCCCGCGGGCATCACATCGCACAGCACAAAGTCTGTGCTGCCAATGCTTTTTGAAGTAGATTGCATCGCATCTAGTTCAAAAGTGACAGTGCTTTAACCCATTGCATGTGTTTTGAACTAGATGCGATGCAATCCAGTTCAAAACGCACAGAGTTATCGCACAGTGTATGGGCACCTTAGCTATAGTGCATTCAGGGCAGGCGACAGGGGGGGTCAAAGGGGACACCTGTACCGGGCCCCAAGCTTATGAGGGGCCCCAAAGTTTTGAGTGGCTCAGGGGCTGTAAGCATTGCTGTGGCAGTGCAGTGCCTGGCAATGGTTTATAAAGGCACCTGCTTGGATTTCTGTAAGGGTACCTCCAGTATTAGTTATTTTGATTTATATGTTTCTTTTGTAACAATAAAAAAAACACATTTAATATGCAGTATACTAAAATGTTCTACTCAGATGTGGTTGGGGGGGGGGGGGCAGAGATATCAGTGTACCGGGCCCCAAGATTTCTGTGTACCGGGCCCCAAAATTTCTGTTGCCGGCCCTGAGTGCATTTCTTTGTTTGTTGCTTTTTTTATTATTTAACTCAAGTGCCAGCAGCATTGGGACTCTACAGGATTATCAATTGCATATACTGTAAGTATGGGAAAGTTACACCATTAGAAAACAGTAGGTTTGTGTTTGAGACCTTGTAGTTATTACGCTAAGAATGTCCATGTCCACTACACTTTCACCTGGTTTGGGACTAGGCAATGCCTGGAAGGCTTTGCTGATATGCCCTCCTACATTTTGACTGTCTGTAAATACCCTGTTTTGTTGTATCACTGTCTGCTATTGTAAAGCGCAACGGAATATGCTGCGCTATATAAGAAACTGTTAATAAATAAATAAATAAATATGGGGAAGGCTGATATAAGATACCAATTGCCGGCAATGGTGACTGTATCGCTCCTGCCATCTATAGGTGGCGTAAGTGGTATAGGGGCAAAGCTTCCAGCTGTTTGTTAAATACTGCATGGAGGACATAACAGCTTTAGAGTTTGTTATATCTCATTGTTAAATGGGCCCTAAGTCCAGAAGAAACCATACAGCTGTACAAACAGGTGATGAAGAGTTGCCAGTGAACCATTCATGCTTCTTAAACAGAGTAACTAGGGAGTACATAGAAACAAATCCAGCAGCATGTACTGGATACAGTCCGACACTCATGGATCACACAGGTTCTGTTATTAAAGCAAGATGAAATACAGGCTTGAAGTTTAGCCACCCACAGAACTTGTGTAATTTATGGCTGTTTAAAGGGATACTGTAGTATGGACAGCCTGTTTTATTGATGTAGTCATGGGCTCAGTTAGGCCAGGTCTTTTTTTTTTTTTGTCCCCGTGTTTATTTCCTACAGCTTGGATGCAGTGGATGTTGCTCATTCTGTGTGTGCTCCTGTATGTATGAGCATGGAATGAAACTGTAACTATGTTCTGGGAAGCAAACAAATGTTAAGGTGCCCACGCACGTACATTTGCCGACCTCAACCTTCAGCAGCAGGGGAGGGGGGATCGGGCACTGGTGCCTGCACGGACCTCGTCCTCCAGCAGCAGGGGAGAGGGGGGTTTCTGAACTCTGCTGAACCTCGACGACCTCTAGCAGCAAGGGAGAGGGGGTCGGGCTCTACTGCTGCCGTCTCTGACTTCAAGCAACAGGAGAGGGTCTCACTGTCAGTGTCTCTTCTCTCCTGTTGCACCTGCCCCTTCCGCTGACGTGTGTTCCGGCTGCAGCTACTGGGGAAGCGCCAGAATGAGGTACACCTAGATATATCGGATCTGAAACATCGTGGGTGCTATAAAGCACCCACGATGTGCCCATGATGGGTCAGATTCCGATATATCTTATATTCAGCAGGTCCGACCACCTGATCCAATCCGATGCGCACGGGAACGCGCATCAGATCAGATGTCACAAACATTCGATTTTGGGCCGATTTCACCCGATTTATCGGCCCAAAGGGCCACAATCGGGTGAAATCGGCCTAAAATCGCATATTGTATGGGGGCCTTTAGTCAGACAGAACCTGAAATATCTGACTGGGAAGAGCAATTAACAGGCTTGGATGGGGACCACTGATTTGAAGTCAGATATCTCCGGTTCCCAAGGGCCGATTTTTAAAATTCTTGTACCCATGGAAAGAGGGGACCCTCAGCTTTCAGCGTAGGGCCCTTAGACTCCTGGAGGGGTTTCTGGGTACTCAGAAACCCCCCCTGTGTGCGCTACTGGAATCCTATGCTAGCAAGAAGCAGAGCTAACACTGGCAGAGACATGTGCCATAGTTGACTAACCTCCTGCCTTCTGCAGGAGACTCCCTGAAATAATAGCAATCTCCCTCTCTCCCTCATTAGTCTAGCAATCTCCCTCATTTCACCTAGCCCACATTACACTGTTACATTTTTGGGGTAAAAAGAAATGAGAGATAGATACATTTACAATGAATTATCCATGCACGTGCGGTGAGGTAAATGGCTCAAGAGTCCCTGTCAAGTACCAGAGCCAGATATGCACACAATATTTGAGCCATGGGGTACATACCAGCATTATACACATGTGCAGCAGTGTGTACTTCTGGAGATTCACTGAGTTTTGATAAGAGATGTGCAGAAAAGGTAGTCATGAGAGGCACTGCCTCACCTGCCATAAACTTTTTACTCCAGTGTTTTGACTATAAAAATGATTAGAATAATAAAAATAAGATTTTTTTATAAATTATTTGTATTTTTGACATACTTTATCAATTCAAAACACCAGCATATGCGCTAGTATGACAGGAAAGGCTGTGCCTCACCTACCTCACTCCACCGCACGCATCATCAGAACCATTTACTAGCAGCTCTTACTAACTGCTGTGGGGCTCATCTATATTTGGATATAAGTCATTTTACAAGATTCCTCTCAGATGTAGCAGTACACACCCACGCTTCTAGGTGCCACGTTCACAATCTCTTTTCACAATCTCTCCATATATGGAACTAGACACGCCCTTTGGGTGGTGCATGACACGCCCCCTCAATGGGGCGCTTTGCAAAATTCCACTACCAACTATAATCACTTTGAAACTAGTTTTAAAATGTAGGCAAGTATGACGTGCTTACAAGACAAATCCATTCTGTTTGACTTTGGTAATGATAATCATCAGTGAAGGTGGAAATAACTTGCTGTCAAAATATATTCTGTTTCTAAGATATTAAACTATAATTTAGACCAAAGCTGTTATTTTGAATACGCTAATCACACAGTCGTTAAGAGCTGACTTGCTGTTTCTTAGCTTTAAATTGTTAGCTTGATTTTCAGTATGTTGAAGAGAACATAATAAGCACATAACAATATACTGGCTACACAGATGCCCCTGTTGGTTTCTGCATTTTCCATTTACTTAAGGAGAAAGGAATAGAAAAATGCAAAAAGATTTTGGGCGGGATGTTCTAACACCCGCTGCCCATTTTCGCTCCACTTCGCCGGCCACCGCATTGTTAATAATCGCATATGCTCTAACATATGTGATTATTAACGCAAGGGACAGCTCTTGCGATAAGAGCTGTCCCTTGTGATGCGGTGCCGGCGCTGGACTTCTGGGTCTGAGACACGGGAGTCCGTTTGCGCATGCGCAGAGTGACGGGGACTGCAGGGGGCATGCTGGGAGGGTTCTGTGACGGATCCCTCACAGTAACGCTGCGGTAAGAAGCCCATAGGCTTCAACAGGGAATCACCAGCTTTTGCTGGCGATTCCCTCCGCAGCGCTGACACTGCAGAGGGCCATTTGAGCATACAGAAATGCGGTTAAAAACCCGATAACGGGGTTTTTACCGCATTTCTGCTTGAGAGAATCTCCCCCTTTTTATGTTAACAATGCGTAAAAACTACTGACTACTCATGCACAAGGCCATACTGTGATAAAATTAGTATCTTTTTATCGCTGGCCATACACAAGTTGATTGGCAGGATGCTGGCATTTGTGGGTTTCACCCTGGGAGTGTCATAGAAAATCCAGGAGTGCCCAAGCGTTTTTTTTTGGGGGGGGAGGGGGGGAGGGGGGGGGGGGGCGCCTCAGGTCCGGCCCAGACAGTGGCGTAACTATAGCACCGCAGCCCCCGCGGTTGCGGGGGACGCTGTGCATGTGGGGGCGACGGGGGGCTGCGGTGCTATAGTAATGCCCCCGCCCCCCATCCCCCGCAGGCTTACCTGTCTGCTTGTCCCAGATCCCCTCCTGGCTTCAATCAATTCTATGGAGACGGACCACGATAAAATGGCCGCCCCATAAAGCTGACAGTTCTCTGAAACTGTCTGCGGTATGGGGGCGGCCATTTTATCGTGGTCCGTCTGCATAGACTTATTAATTGAAGCCAGGAGAGGAGCCGGGACGCGCAGACAGGTAAGCCTGTGGTGATGGGGGGGGGGGGCACCGGGCACCGGCGGCTGGGTTGGGGAGGCCGGTGGGGAGGGGGGGGAGGTGCCCTACCCATTAACGGCGTGGGGGCGCCCCAAACCAAGCTACGCCACTGGGCCCAGATCACCCGGTTTCTATCACACCGGTCCTGGGCTATGCACAGACTGCACACACTGAAAAAATGATTTGATAGTAATCGGTTGTGAGTGAATTTTCAGCTAATCACAGGGCTGCAATATTTTTGCAGGCTTGCACAGGCACAGGTACACATGCACAGTCTACCGGTGATCACCCTGCCTACAAAATCACAGCCGTGCATCAGAATATAATCCCCAATGTCATACTAACATACACATCTACTATACATGTGAAATCTGGAATGATCTGTCTTAGTTTAGGTTTACAAATGTTTTAATTCCCTTTGACTGAACCTGAAAAACAACTAGAATGGCATGGTTACTATCATACCTCCCAATTGTCTCGCTTACGTGGTAATATCCCGTTTTTTGGGGATGTTCCCGCCTCCTGTCTGGGGCTGGCAGTGTCCTGTGGCATTTTGGGCAGTTGGTAGTCCCGCTGCAGCAACAGAGTAAGTTGGAAGGTATGTTACTATTATCAGTGCTCTTTTCAGCAGGAACAAGCAGGAATGCTGCTTGTAGACCCCTCGTTAACTGTTACATGTAGGCTACCCCCTGTACCTACAGTAGGTGTCAACCTTTGAGGTGTGATATACTGTAGGGCCTGATTCAAAGTTGATCACAAATGCGAAATCTCTCAGATTCACAAAATCATGTTGCACTGCAGGTGGGGCAGATGTAACATGTGCAGAGAGAGTTAGATTTGGGTGGGGTGTGCATACCTCCCAACTTCTGTGTTGGGGACGAGCGCCCGAAAAGGGGGTGGGGTGTATGCAAATGAGGGTGCGGGTTATGCTAATTAGCCGCAACCTCATTTTCATACGAGAATAGACGCTGTGCGCATGCGCACAGCGTCTATTCTATTAGATTGGGGGGGTCTCCCAACTGCCACCTCCCGCAGCGGGACAATGCCTGCCGCGGGTGGGACAGCGGGACAGGACCCGAAAATCGGGACTGTCCCGCTGCAATCGTGACAGTTGGGAGGTATGGGTGTGTTCAAACTAAAATCTGAATTGCAGTGTAAAAATAAAGCAGCCAGTATTTACCCTGCACAGAAACAAAATACCTTACTCAAATCTAACTCCCTTTGCACCTTACATCTGCCCCATATAGAGTGCACATGTTTTTGCCCAATTGAGAAAGCATTAGCATTTGTGATCAACTCTGAATCAGGCCCATAGTTTGATCTTCTATGGGAGCCAAGAAATACAATGGGAACCATTGCAATCAAGCTCCTCTGAAAATTGAGGCCTCATGAGTAGCACATTTACCACCTACTGTATACTTTACAATAGTCACAAAAACCTGGCCATTATATCAATTTATAAATAAATATATACCCCATACCCTCATGTGCAGCACATATTATTAGGCGGTGCACCGTCAAAGGGGTGTGTCTAGTACCACCTATTGAGCGTGCCTAAAACCATCCATTGGGTGTGTCTAACACTGCCAATCAGGCATGTCTACCACATAGGGGGTGCTTGTGCACCCCTAGCACACAATTTGCGCACGCCTATGCATACCCTTCATCTGCCATACATGCCAAGGGAAAGATATTGCTTCTTAATACAAATTTTTCGGTAAAAAACAAAAAGCATCAAGACAGATAGATGTTTGCAATTCTCACACTGGGCCAGATTCTCTAAGCCTCAAAAGTGATAAAATGGAGAGTGATAAACAGCCAGCCAATCAGCTCTTACCTGCCATGTCACAGACCGTATTTGAAAAATGTCAGGCACGTGCTGATTGGCTGGCTGTTTATCACTCTTCATTTTATCACTTTTGAAGCTTAGAGAATCCCCAGTCTGAGAACACTATGCAACCAGTTTGCACATATGAAAAACCAGTTGTAATATCCTGATTTGCTTGCAGTTGTGAATACACTTGCATTTATTCATACCCATCCCATTAGATCTTAACTACGGGCGCAAGCTGGCTGAATTGACCATTTATGTACGACAATTTCAGCCTAATTTGGGTGTACCCAGTGACAGAACTCCGGGAGGAAACTGAGGCTCCCGCTGGTACGCACCAAGCCCTGAAGGGGAGCTTTCAGTCCTTCATAATTCTTGCTAGCTCAGGGTCAAGTATCCCTGGGCCCCTTCCCCTGCTGTGGATTGCAGTGCAACTGCTAGTGCTGCAGAGCAGTGCTGGACTGCCAGCGGCTGTCAAATGGAATGTGAATCTGCAGCCTGATGATCAATGACACAATGACGTGCAGGTTGTGGGGAAGGAGCAGGCGTTGTGGCCTGCAGGCTGCGGGGAAGGAGCGGACAGTGAGGTCATAGCTCAGAGTGCAGCTCCCTCCTCTTTTCACATGAGAAAAAGTAAGACTAACATAGGCGTGCGCACATAGAGTGTTAGGGGTGCACAGGCACCCCCTAATGCTGTGCCCACCCTTATAAACACCTCCCTGCCGCTAGCAACCAGCAATACCTTTGACCAAAGATTTTTGCTTTTTAGAGCGGTATTCCATTCAAAGAAGCGCCCATCATTCAATTATGTATGTTTTGCATTGTTAATTGTACTAGACCAGTGGTTCCCAACCTCGGTCCTCAAGTACCCACAACAGTGCACGTTTTCCAGGTAACCCAGCAGGTGCACTCATTATTCAGACACATTTTAAAAGATCCACAGGTGGAGCTAATTATATCACCTGTGATTCTGTGTGGAGACCTGGAAAACATGCACTGTTGGGGGTACTTGAGGAGGACCAGGGTTGGGAACCACTGTACTAGACCATTGTCATATTACTACATACCTGTGTCATCCATGTATGTTTTTGACTTTATTTGCATGAACTGTTATCAAGAGTAATAAGAAGATTAAAAACTGACTGAACTAGGCAGGAGATTATGTTGTGGCTGAGAGACTTTTATATTGTAGTGAGTGCCAATAGATGATGGTAGACACGCCTGATTGGTGGTGTTAGACACACCCAATGGATGTTGTTAGACATGCACAATAGGTGGTGCACCCCCTAATAAAATGTGCTGCGCACGCCTATGAAGACTAATTGTAGGGGGGCTCCAACATCTATATTGCCTCCGGGCAACTTTCATGAAGTACACCATTGACAGAACTTGGCCGTATATGCCATGAGTTATATAGTGGTCAGCTCATTTACTGACAGTCATAATGCTGACTTTGACTACAAATTCAGCATAAATTATGAATAGAATATACTCCTCATTTTCCATTGATATTTAGCTAAAGCCTGTAAGGTTCAGTAAAGGTCCACACACTGGGTGATTTTGCCCAGCGTGTATGGGCAGCAATGATCGTTTTTATGACTGGGGAGAAAGCTGCTCAGTGTATACACACTGAGCTGCTTTCCCCCTGCCCTGCGATGTCAGCGGTTATACCAGCAGATGGGCGGCGTCAGGCAACGATGATGCGGGAGTGCGCAGCAGCACTTTACAGAGTATACTGTAGTTGAACATTCATATTAGTCCCTTATCATCTATATTCCATGTACACAGAAATACTAGGGTTAATTTGTTGGGAGCCAGTTAACCTACCAGTATATTTTTGGATTGTGGGAGGAAACCGGAGCACCCAGCGGAAACCCACGCAAGTACGAGGTAACGCACAGTTAGGGCCATGGTGGGAATCAAACCAATGACCTCAGTGCTGTGAGGCAGTAATGATAACCATTACACCATCCGTACTGCCCATGATTCTGTCAGAACTTCCATACCTGATACAGAGGCATTGTCTGAGGTCCAGCAGCCATAATGTTTATATAAGAAATACAGTGGGGACATTTTAGAACAATTGCACCGCATAATGGGAGCAGTTACTTGGATTTTGCTATCCATTGCACTTAAATACACCATGAAAAAACCTGACCACCGTTTCTGATTCTAGGGGTGGAGAGAGCACAAGCCTAGCAGGAAAATCTGGTTTCCTAGCAGGAAAATCTTGCCCTGCATCCATCTGTACACAATGTCACCTCAATTATCCTGTCCCCTCTTAGTAACGCTCATGAGCTTTTTACTTATCTTTCTACATTTAACCACAACATACACAACCTGTCATTATCATAAAAAAAGAAACAACAAACATTCTACATCTACATTTAACACTCTTGATTCTCATAGCTGATAAGTCCCAATCACATACTGTACATCTGATTCACAGCAACATATAAATCCAGCTAACCGCATAAAATGAGTGTCTCTGATCACTCTCCAAAGCAATAAAATGTGCCTTATACAATAGATGTTCTGTTTGTAACAAATTGAGAACCATTCAAGACCTTATTATGGGCCTGATTCAGACCTGTTAGCAACATTTTTGCAGATGGGCCATGCTGCACTGCAGGTGGGGCAGAGAGGGTTAGTTTTGGGGGAGATATTTTGTTTAAACTAAACTAAACTGACTGCCCACATACAGTGGATCAAACCAGAGAAAGAGACTTTGGGAGTGTGGGCAGGTCCATGTGATGCCATGAAATCATGCGGTAATTGCGCAATGCTCCCTGGGAACGTTTTTGATGGTCAGGATATCGTTATAGGTCCCTTGGGACCTGTTGAGCATTTGGCAGGAGCCTAAGTTGCCTTGTGGAAAATCTGCCTCTCACATTCACATCACTTGAAATACACTCTATCAGGATCTACATTCATTTCTCTCTGTGTGTTGCTATGCAAGGCGTCTTCCTCCCGCTAGCTGTGCCGGGCAGGGGTAAAGCAGCTCAGTGTGTATGCACTGAGTGGCTTTACCCCCAGTGTTGACAGTGGTCATCACTGTTGATACACGCAGGGCTTAATGATCGCCCAGTGTGTATGAACCTTAACAATTTCTGGAAGCTATTTCTGCTGGGCTCCCTCATTTCCTATATTGTGACATCTCCAACCATCATCATGGGTTGTTTCAGTATAGATATTCCAAAATCTGCTGCTCATGCCTCCAAACTATTCTTTCTAACCTCTTCTATCAGCCTCTCCCAATAGACTGACTCCTCTACTCATCAGGTGGGCTACTGCTTTTATCTTGTATTCACCAGCCTATGCTCATTTTTTTAATTTACTTAAGTCCAAAACACACTATATGAGATAGTAAAAGATATCACTCAAAATTGCCCTGAAGAGTGACATATTTTACTATATCATCCAATGTGTACATGCAATATCCTGCATATGTTGATGAGGGAGGTCCTCATTACCCCTCTCCCTCATCGTCCCTACTCTTCACGCGTGCATTGATTACTCCCATTCTTGTCACATGCAGTCATGATGGTACATGGCAGGCACACTACTCACCCATACTTGTCTGCTGTCAGCTGTCATGTCTCCATATGGTTCCTAGCGAGAGGCAACAGAGGTAGCGGACATGTGTGGCAGCATGGGAGGCCGGCCCCACCATCTTGGTTGTGGGCTAAAGAGTGATTGGGCAAGGTCAGTGTCTTTCCTGCTTCCCTGCCCTGTCAGCCAATGGCAGCTGCCCTCTAGGTATATAGGGTATCTGGCTTGGCTAATCAGGGTCAGTGCAAAAAGTCTTCTGAGCCATGCAGTTCATTTGGTAGGACTCCTGGCTATTCTAGTGCCTGCTGCTTGCTCTTAGCTGTCTGTCTTCTTTAGTGGAACTCCTATCCCTTTGCATACCTCTCAGCCTAACCTGGTCCATTCATCCCGTCCTGTCCAACTGGCACCCACCGGACTCCTTCAGTACCTCCCGGCACCAGTTCCAGGTGGAGCTTGCGTAATTTAGAGTCTTTTAGTGTCTTTATTATTGGATCCAATTGTCTTGCCCTCAAATCCATTCTTCTTTCAGGATGCCATTACCCAGCCTTCGTCATCATACTTCTTCATCTTCATGCAACCTTCATTCTTCCTTAGTGCATTCCCATCATCCGCAGTCTCCATAAACCTGTTACCTCAAATCCCTTATCCAAGGATTTGCTCTATTTAAGTTAAACCATTGACTTTTTCCTCAAAGAAGTATTTCAGCTCTGCCCATTTGTTTTCCATTTATGTACAAATCCTTCATTAAACCTGTCCATTTTAACCCGTCAGCTTCTAGTCCATATGCAGTTCCTGAGCACCACACGACTAAATCAAATCCCTCTATTGTGACACATTTTGACTTACACTCTCTCTCCTATGTCCATCCAAGCTACTTGAGAGACTTGCAGATACTCGCCTCACACACATTTATAACTCACACAATGTATTGGATGGACCCACTTCAGTCAGACTTTCATTCCCATTACTCCGAAGAGACAGCAATAACTACAGTAAGTAGTGAATGATTTGGTCACTGTGATATGCCATTACTCAAGTCTTTTACTTTTAGATCTATCTGCTGCTTTTGTCACAGTTGACCACTCTTCTTATACAGACATTACAATCCCTAGGTCTTCAGGACACATGGCCAGATTCACTAAGCTTCAAAAGTGATAAAATGGACAGTAATAAACAGCCAGCCAATCAGCTCCTAACTGACATTTCACAGACTGGGTTTAAAAAACGTCAGGTAGGAGCTGATTGGTTGGTTGTATATCACTCTCCATTTTATCACTTTTTGAAGCTTAGTGCATCAATCCTACCTGTCTAACAACTCTTCAGTGTCAGCTTCTCTTTATCTACCTCCTCTTTGCTACTTCTATCAGTTGGAGTACTACTTTTCATTCTAAACACAGCTGTGAGGCAAATTTTCCTTGCTAGATGTTCATTGTCTGTGGATCCACTCTTTAAGTCCCTCCATTGATTATCTGTATTCTACCGTAAAACTTTTGCTCAAACACAAAGCATTAACTACACCAACATACATCTGCAATATCATGTGCAGGACCCATGTTACCACTGCATCTTTGGACGTAGTGGCTTCCTGAAATATGTGCAAAAATGCCCACTGCTGGCTTTACAGATCCACTCCCTGCTTTCAAAGGGAATGGGATCATTCGTCAGACTGCATTTAGGTCTACAAGCATTAGGTCTACACCATTAGGTCGACTTGCATTTAGGTCGACCTGACTGAAGGTCGACATTGGTTAGGTCGACAGGGTCATTAGGTCGACAGGTCATTAGGTCGACATGTGTTAGGCTGACAGGTTTTAGGTCGACAGGGTCATTACGTCGACAGTGAAAAAGTAAACATGTTTTTTTGTTTTTTCAGAAAAAAATGTTTTCATTTTTTCAAGCATCGACACAGTCAACATAGCACCGCGTCTCCTCGCATGGCTCGCCATGCTTTGGGCACGGTGCCTCGGTACGCTCGGCACACTATTTTATTCTCCCACCGCTCCCTAGTGGATGGTAGGGCATGAAATACCGCCTGTCGACACATGTCGACTCATAAAACAGTCAAATGACCCCATGTTGAGCTTTGGCCTGTCAACCTTCCCCATGTCGACCTAATGACCCGGTCGACCTTATAAAAGTAGACCTAATGACCCTGTCGACCTAATGACCCTGTTGACCTAAGTCATGTCGACCTTCAGTCATGTCGACCTAAATGCAGGTCGACCTAGTGGTGTAGACCTAATGCTTGTAGACCTAAATGCAGTGTAGACAATATGACCGTATCCCTATCAAAGACACAGCATCGGATACACAGTATAAATATCAGCAACCCTATTGGTTATCCAAGTAAGCCTTAGGATGTCTGTCAAAACTATGCTCCCAGAGCCACTGAAACTGCATCCAAGGATACAGCCACTGGCTTCAGCACACCCAGAAAATTGAACCGTCATGCTCCTGTTTTCTGAAATACTTAAATATCGAACCAGTCCCAATACTGGAAGAGAAACATATGGTGTCCTTTAGTTTATTGTCTATGTAACCCTCACTCCCTTTACAAACATTCCAAATGTCAACAATTTAATTGTTTGCTTAATTCTATTATAAACATCTTTAATTCAGCAATCTGTACAGTCAACGGGCGTGATCAAAATTGGGTTTAACCTCAGAATTGCACCATTTTGAGAACTGAAACATTGTAGTCCACATTATATTGAGAGATTAGCTAGGGAAATAATTTGTAACGTATCACCTTTCTAATAACATGTAGCTTAATATTCCTCCTAAAAATAAACTAAATGTCATTCAAGAAAGTGCAAACTGCGCAGGTTAGTGTAGAAAAAGTACCGTAACTATCAATTCTTTCTTTTCACTAACTATTCTATTTATCTACACTTGACTACTTTTGTGGGCAAAACTGATGGACAGATTTATCAAACCATGGAGAGAGAGAGATAAAGAACCAATTAATCAGCTCCTAACTTTTATTTTACAGACTATTTGAAAAATGACAGGAGCTATATGGTTGTAACTTTGGGCATAATTCAGAAATGGATGCATGTTACTTGCTTTACTTATATGCATGTGCCCTAATAGATAATGCTGTTGGATACAGATAAGAATTATGGCTGAAATTTACTAAGATGTGAAATACACTTCACAGGTCATGTTGCTATGGGCAACCAATCAAATCCTGTCTACTATCTTTTAGAGGGTGGTAAATAAATAAGAAGTTGCTTCTGATTGGTTGCCCATAGCAACATGACCTGTGAAGTGTATTTCACATCTTAGTAAATTTCACCCAATATCTAAATCCATGCAGTTTTGTAACAGGGAGAGTGTCACGAGTAAGCCGGTGTGTCTGATATGACAACAAAATACCGTAGGACATTATGGGGGATGTATAAAACAGCAGTAAGTGCATATACAGCACCTAACACTATTAAAATTATTTTTTTATGTTTCAATTAATGTATTCATTGCAGACTTGCATATGGGGGCGCCGGGGGCTGCGGTGCTATAGTTACACCTCCCCCCAATCCCCCGCAGGCTTACCTATTTCGCTGGTCCTGGCGGCTCCGTTCTTCTGCTGAGGACCACCACAAAATGGCCGCCCCCATACAGCAGACAGAAACTGTCTGCTGTATGGGGGCGGCCATTTTGTGGTGGTCCTCAGCAGAAGAACGGAGCCGCCGGGACCAGTGCAAAAGCTAAGGCTGCGGGGGATTGGGGGGGGGGGTGGTTTGCATGGGTGGTGGGGGGCCCAAAACGTAGTTACGCCGCTGGATTGTTCATCTATTGTGTTTTACATGTGGTTCCAAATAAATGGCCACAAGACATGCATGTAGCCGTAGGGATCATTGGGGCAGATGTATTTAGCCTTAACAAGAGATAAATGCAAGACTGATAAAGAGAGATAAACATCCAGCCAATCACCTTCCAACTGCCATGTTACAGGCTGTGTTTGAAAAAAGTCAGTAAGGAGCTGATTGGCTGGACGTTTATCTCTCTTTGGGCGGGATGTATTAATATACATCGCTGCCCGTCGCTGGGTGTCCGCCGCGATGCCATCACAAATGTACTAACATATGCGGCTGGCATCGCGGTGCGGTAACGGAGACCCACCCGCGATACCTGTACTGTGGTCTGCGGGGGGTCTCCATCTCCTCCCTGCCGGCTCCTGATGCCTACATGCTGGGGACAGCTAAGCAGGCTGTCCCCGGCGCCTCCTCCTCCCCCCTGCAGCCGGAAGGACGTCCGGCTGCGTTGATAGGGGGAGGAAGGGCTTACCTTCCGGGGTCCTGGAGGATCTGCAAGAAGGTAAGCCCAAGGGAGGGGGAAAGGGGGGGCGGCGAGGCGGCGGGGTTGCGGCGACGCGGCGGGCGGTGAAAAGAAGCCCATAGGCTTCTATAGGGTATCGCCACCCAGAGGGTGGCGATACCCTGCCTGGCGAAAACGGGGCGGACGGGTATTGGTACATAGGAAAATGCGGTAAAACACCCGTTTTACCGCATTTTCCCTTTAGTACATCCCGCCCTGTATCACACTTGCGTTTATCTCTTGTTAAGGCTTAATACATCTGCTCCAATGTGTTTTATCACTGTGTTTCAATGTAAATGTATCTCTCCTTCCTTCCTCCACAAAAATGTAACAGCTACATAATGTGGGCTAGATGAAATGAGGGAGATTGCTAGTTTACTTAGGGAGAGAGGAAGATTGCTGTTATTTCAGGGAGTCTCCTGCAGAATGCAGGAGGGTAGGCAGCTATGTTTCTCCTTGTTATTGCAGGAGAAGCGGAAAATGAAATGAAAGTGCCTGATTTTACATCTACCCCTATGAGCTGCTACTGCTTACTGCTGGTGGAGGGCAAGCCATCTGCATGACGACCTTTATCTCCCTACACTTTTTCTCTCTCCAAGCTTTGATAAATCTCCCCTTCAGTGACTTGCGACATCATGTGCAATAGCATGCACCGTGTTTCTTTTTTTGTGAAAGATATGGCTTTTTGTTGAAAGAAATTATTTTAGTGCCAGTGCCAGTCAGTGAGTGTGTTGCTCACACATTGGAGGCGCACGCGAGCCACATTCTCGGCAATGGTTGTGTGAATGTGTGAGACGCTTGTGCATTCACGTTCTCTGGCTTGCCCTCCACCAGCAGCCACCAGATACTGATATCTGGTGCACTCTTGGCAACAGGGAGAGCGTCCCCATCTGTACATACTTCCCAATTGTCCCACTTGTAGTCAGCAGTGTCCCGCAGTGAATAGGGGGGGGGGGGGTCAAGTCCAGAGCAATGGAGAATAGACATTGTGCACAATTCTGGTTGAGTCACAAGGCTGCATATTCACAGCCTTGCGGGTCCACCAAACCCCGGCTTGCAAATCGTGGCCTGGCCGCCACCCATTAGCAGCATGTGTTCGCACGCACTGATTGCGAATGGATGTTTTACATAAACATCCATTTGCAGCCTTCGGGGGAACTCCCACATCATTCGATGTGCACGTGCCCATGCACTCTGAAGGAAGTGGGCAGGCAGCTGCAATGTCAGCTGCCCGCCCCCTGTGTCATTGGCCCATTATCATGGGAACGCCCAGCCCATCAGCCCATCGTCATCGGTCCAATAGCATGAGCTCCTCCCTTCACCCCCCCACACACACACACTGTTGCTTGTCAAGGCTGGAATCCGCAGGATTTTTATAGTAGCAAGGTTTGAGCGCTAGGGACAAGTGTGCCGTGCTGTGTACAGATGGCTGCCCTCTGGTAGAGGGATGCCGCCCTCAAATATAGAAGTACACAAGAAAAAAGAACCAGTGGGCGCCTTCTGTACACTAAAACAATTTAATACACAAATAACACGAAAACATAAAGCAATAATAATGCATGCATGCAAAAAACACAATTAATTTAAGATATTAAAAAGCCATTTCAATGCATTTGCATAAGGTTGTAACGAATAGTTACCAGTTCCTGTTTGGACAAATAGATCGCTGAAATTGGACAGATGTTTCAGTCACGTCACACACAGTGATAATGTGGGCGATAATTTGTAAATCCTTCCAAGCAGAATTTAAGATTAGAGGATAAATCCCTTGTTCACTGCCAGATGCACAGTGATCGGTGTTGGTAAGAAATATTAGTTCCTTGTGATAATCGGCACTGTCTCTTGCAATCAGTGGGACATGTACAAAATAGCTTGGTGTGTGCGCTTGGCAAAAGTACCTTGCGGCGTTGAGCGCTTCTCCACACGTTGTACCGGCCAGCAGACCAACTGTAGGCTGAGGTGTGCGGTGCTCCGGCAAGTAAGGAGCAGATGGATACAGCTCTTGTGTGCGCTGCCGTTTTAAACACAGACCTCCGTGTAGGCAGCGGCTGCTGGATATCGTTCTTTGCCGGCTATGCGTATTCGCAGTGGGGACCAAGCTGCCGGGGTATAATTCAGCTAGATGGCAAATTGCTGTTATTGGTCAGGTGCCATCAGTGTACCCCGCAGGTCCTCAACTGCCAATGCTCCTGGATAAACTCCTCACAAAAGACGCGTTTCGACGCGCTCAGGCGGCTTTGTCAAATTGACAACAGCCTGAAGCGTGGTGAGCAATCGTGAGGGGACAATCTCGATTCATGTAGTGGCTAATGTAACTGGTGTAAGCGGTGACTGCAAAGACGAGGAAGTACCTTAAAAATATTTAAAAATAGCAGATTGTGAGCTGCTGTGAGTTGGTGCAATAAAGTTTTGCTAGTTAATGCTTCATTTTTTCCCCCTCACTATTTTTTTTTTATTTCCCTCAAAACATGAATCATATATCCAATGTGTGTGTAAACTGTAAGCCTCCAACAAGATAAACTTAATAGAAGGATTATTTATAATTTCATAAGCGTATTCTTAAGTAGACAGTTTATTGAAATCTATAAAGAAACATCGGATAACATTGGTTAACATCGGTTTAAGAGTACCAATGTTTAGGTCTAAATGATGTTTTCTAACCAATGTTGAAAAACATCATTCAACGGATGTTTTCTTTCGATGTCCCATCCCTACTCAAAACCACACATACAGTAAATGTGGTCGAAGAAGCGGTACTTGTATACTATCACGGCTCCCACGATGGGCATGTGTTCAAATCATGTAAAATGCACCCCAAATGGCATTTTTCACACTGTACCACCCCCACTATCAACGCCAACCTGAAGCGTGGCGAGCGGCGGCGGTACGCGTCCTACGACCTTTTCATACCCCCACTATTCACGTCGGCGTGGAGTTGAGAATAGAAAGTGTGGCGAGCGCAGCGAGCCACCTAGCCAGAAGCGTGGCGAGTGCAGCAAGCCCCGCGAGGGGACGCGGATACCTGTGAAGCCTGCGAGGGGACATGGATACCTGCGCTCGCCACACTTCGGGCTCGGTGGCTCGCCACACTTTCTATTCTCAACTCCACGCCGACGTGGATAGTGGGGGTATGAAAAGGTCGTAGGACGCGTACCGTCGCCGCTTGCCACGCTTCGGGTTGGCGTTGATAGTGGGGGTGGTACAGTGTGAAAAATGCCATTTGGGGTGCATTTTACATGATTTGAACACATGTCCATGATTTTTGTGAAAAATGGCATCGCATCGGATTGCATGTGATCGCATGCGATTTTTACAGAAATGCATTAAAAACCCGGTAAAATTGCATCGCATGCCATGATGATGGGGGGCACTGTGCTGTTTATGGTGGATAGTTAGATGGGGGCTCTGGGTTGAGGATGGATGGTTAGATAGGGCAGGCACTTGGCTAGGGAAGGGGAATTGCTGCTTAGATAGGAGGTACTGGGCTGGGGATGGCTGGTTAGAAATGGGGCACTGGGTTAGGGAAGGGGTTGGCTGGTTAGATAGGGGGTCACTGGGCTAGGAAAGGGGATTGTTGGTTAGATAGGGGGGTACCGGGCTAGAGAAGGGGATGGCTGGTTAAATAGGGGGGCACTGGGCTGGGTACAGGGTGGCTGGTTAGGGGGGCACTGGGCTAGGGAAGGGGGATGGCTGTTTAGATAGGGGGGCACTGGGCTGGGATGGGGGTCGGAAGCACTGACCTGGGGATTGCAGTTCCTCAACTCCAGCTTCGCTGCTGAGCAGTGCTGGCGTCACACGAGGGGGGAGCCATCAAGTCCCTCTGATTTCCTCATCAGAAATGGAGCCTGGGCTGGGGCCAGGCAGCAGCCACCAAGTCCCTTCCCCCGCTGGTCTCATCTGGAGGCTCTGGAGCTGGGACCAGCGCCGGGGGAGAGGGGAGCCGCTGCTGCCACATTCAGCTGCTGGTCAGTGCTGGAGCTGAGACCAGCGACGGGGGAGCAGCTGGTATCAACTGGAGACTCTGGAGCTGGGGCCAGCGCCGGGGGAGAGGGGGAGCCGCTGGTGTCACATTCAGCACTCGGGATGGCGCCAGGCAGTAGCCAACAATTTGTTCCTGGTCTTATGTTCAGCGCTGGAGCTGGGGCTAGCACCGTCGGAGAGGGGGATCCGTCAATCTCCCACTGGTCTCTTGAGTAGCGCTGAAGCCGGGGCTTTAGGGGAGGGGGGGGGACAACGACATCTATACAAGTTCCTTAGTGACAGTCAGGGACATGCTTTCTGTTTCTGGCTATATGAAAGCATGCCCCGTCACTAAAGCAGTGCCACTGTGCCCACTCACATCTGCCTCAGTGACAGGGTCGTGCTTTTATATAGCCAGAAACAGAAAGCATGTCCCTGACTGTCACTGAGGCACTGCTATAAGTGCCGCCTGTAATGCATTTTCTAATGGGCATTGACAGCATGCTAGTTGTCCCCGCCCCCTACCCGCCCCATAGTAACATGTGTCATAAGTATTTTCTTTGTATTATTTTATTAATCATTAATGACAGGGGAGGCACTGCCTCTACTGACTGCATGTCCCTGCCTGCATAGAAACAAAATAACTCACCCCAACTCTCTCTCTCTCTTCCTCTCTCTCTCTCCTATTTCAAAACTATACACCCACATAGGTGTGCACATAGGGGCTGCCGGGTGCACAGTCACCTCCTAATGACCCCCCACACAATTGCAGCCAGGGCCGGCATCGCAGTTGAACAGCATTTTTTTTGTTGTTTTTGAGGGAGCGGAGCAGTGCCGAGCAGCATACACACTACATCTATAGTGATGCCTCTGGCTGCCTGTAGGGGGAGCTGAAGTGCACAGCTCCTCTCAGGCATTACTGGGTAGTTCTGGCCGCGTAAGGATTGAGGACTTCCTGGTGATTGAAATGTGCTGCAGGTGTGCTGCTTAACGGGAGGTGCAGGAACAGGGGGGTTTGCATGTTACATGAGCAGTCTATGACTTTGTTTTAGCAGGGGGGGGGGGGGTTTAAAAAGTTGTGGTTATAAGTGTCTTTAATGATGTTATCTGCTTTTTATTGTTTTATCAAAAAGGTGTGTGTGAATCAGCTTTGTTTATGTATACTCTGTGTGTGTTTGTGTGTGTGCATAGGGGGGCTGTGTATATGTATACTATGTGTGTGTGTGTGGGAGGCGGCTCTGTGCATACTACAGTACATTATGTGTGCAGGCTGTGCCTCTATGTATACTACGTGTGTATATATGTATACTGTGTGTGTGTGCATAGAGGGGCTGTGTGTGTGTGTGTATATACTGTATATATATTCTATGTGTGTGCTGTAGGCGGGCTGTGCATATGTATACTACAGATGTAGCGCTCCTCATTCAGGCTGGGGCTGGTGATCGAATCACCAGCCGCCAGCCTCCTCCTCGCAGCCCCCCGTAACCCAGCCGAAACCCAGCTGAGTGAATGGGACGCACGTGCGTGTGAGACGCTCACATATCCCAGTCAGATGGAGTCCCTCCCAGCCAGCACTGTCGAGCCCTGGACCTGAATGAGAGGGGCTACATCTGTATGTTTGTGGGGGCTCTGTATGTGTATACTACATCTGTGTGTGGTATGTGTGTGTGGTATGTGGGGGGCTGTGTGTGGGTGTGTGTGTACATAGGGTGCTGTGTATATGTATACTATATATGGGGAGGGGGGCTCTGTATGTGTATACAATGAGTGTGTATGTGTTCGCTGTGTGTATGTATATTATGTGTGTGCATGTGTTGGCTGTGTGTATGTAAACTGTGTGTGTGTCGGCTGTGTGTATGTAGGCGATGTGTGTCGGCTGTGTGTGTGTCATCCATGTGTATGTATATACTTGCCTACAGTCCCAGAATGGAGGGGAGGCTCTTTGAAATTGGGCACCATTCCTGGCCTTGGACGGGTAGGCAAGTCTCGCAGAGCTTTATGTAGTGTAGGTATGCTTTGTTTGATGTTATTTCAGTATTAAAGCGTGTGTGTATGCTTAGGAACAGAA
Organism: Crinia signifera; assembly: GCF_055691185.1. Lineage (NCBI taxonomy): Eukaryota > Metazoa > Chordata > Amphibia > Anura > Myobatrachidae > Crinia > Crinia signifera. The sequence goes on from NC_139217.1 coordinate 203,911,246, forward strand.
ACCCCTACCAAGAATCCTGTGTTTGACCCTGGTTATTAGGGATACAAGTGTCCCGGGCCCTGACGCTCTGAAGACCTGAAACACCGCCAGCCGCAGCCTCCTTCCCTTTTGAGACACTGGCCAGATGCTGCCCGCCGTGGACAAGTAAAGTAGCTTGTGTGCTGCGTGCAGCATCCAACCAGCAGCTCAAAGGGGAAGGAGGCTACGACTCCGGCGGACGGGGATGTGGCTCAAAAGGGAAGGAGGCTGCGGCTCCGGCAGGCGGGAATGCGGCTCAAAAGGGAAGGAGGCTGCGGCTCCAGCGGGCATCTGACAAGAAGAGCATCCAGCTGTACCCGGAAGTGCAGATTCCGGGGAGCTGGCATGTAGTGTGCACTCCCAGCAATGAGCATGAAACTCCACCTGTCAATGAGCATTTAACCACCCCCTTCCCAAGGAGCATGTAACCCCTGGCAACAAACATTTCACACACCCTTCCCAAGGATCATGAAACCCCTGGAAAGGAGCATGTAGCCCCAGGCAACAAGATGTAATTCCTGGAAACCTGCATGCAACCCCTGACATCGAGCAAGAAATCCCTGGCATCAAGCATGTAACATCTAGCAACGAGCATGTAGGTAAGCCGCGGTAGTGTGGCATAATATGTAACAGGCATTACTGTGTGTGGCATTACAGCATGTTGTATAATATTTAATGGGCATCACGGTGTGTCATAATGTGTAATGGGCATCATGTGTGTCAAATAATGTGTAATGGGCATAACCATGTGTGGCATAATGTTTAACGGGCATTACAGTGTGTGGCAATATGTTGAATGGACATTACTGTGTGTAGCATAATGTGTAATGGGCATCACAGTGTGAGGCATAATATGTAATGGGCATCATGGTCTGAGGCATAAAGGGCATCACCGTGAGAGGCGTAATTTGTAATGGACATCACAATGTGAGGTGCACCATGTAATGGGCATCACTTTGTAAGGCGCAACGTGTAATGGGTATTAGGGTATGTGGCATAACATGTTATGGGCATTATGGTGTATGGCATAAGGTGTAATGGGCATTATGGTATGTGGTATACTATGTAATCGCCATGTGTCATGTAATAGGCATTATGGTGTACATTTTCTGCACGCACTGTCCCTATTGTCCCTATTTTACAAAAATTAGTGTGATGGGCATTATGGTGTGTGGCATTATGTGTAATGGGCATTATGTTTGATGGTATTATGTGTAATGGGCATAACTGTGTGTGGCATTATGTGTGATGGGCATTACTGTGCGTGGCATTATGTGTAATGGTCATTACAGTGTGTGGCATTATGTGTATTAATAGGCAGTGATGGATACGCCTAGTAGGCGGTGTCAGACATGCTCAGTAGGTGGTGATGGACATGCCCCTCCAATGGTGCACCCCCTAAGAAAATGGGCTGCACACCCCTATGTACGTCCAGAACCATATAGTTGTGTAAAAAAAAATCAATAAATATATCAAGATGTCAATCTGGCATCTCCTTTTTGAAGAATGATTTGAAAACCTACTTCCTGGGGGTATGAAAAAGTCGGAGGACACGTACCGTTACCCCGCACGGGCTTGCTGCGCTCGCCACGCTTCGGGTTGGCGTTCATACTGGGGGTGGCTTGGGGGTGCATTTAACATTGTAAGCACCCATTAGGGTGCATATACAATTTAAAATTGTATAGGGGGCTTTTACAATTTTAAATTACATCACATCGGTGTGCACCCGGTGTATGGCATGCGATTAAAAGTTGTGCAACTTAATATCGGGGGCGCCGTGATAATACACAAGTACCAAAAAAAACCAAAGATGCTGTTCTACAAATTAAAAAATCAATACCAGTCTGCAATATAGGGGGAAATTTACCAATATGAAAAACCTACTTTTTCGTATTGGTATTTCCCCTACGGCTGCATATGACTGTTTTAGTCGTATGCAAAGTCGTGTTCCGGAGGGGAAATTACAAAGCAGTCATGTACTGCTTTGTAACCCTCCGATGGTGTAACAATTCTTATTAGCTGGCCATATATACGGCTGCTAATACGAATTTTTCTAGCAGTCTGCACGGATCAGTCAGATCCGTGCAGGCTGCAAGGTGTAAAAAAAAAATAGAAAAATAAATATAAAAAAAAAAACGGCGTGGGGTCCCCCCCACAGCCGAAACCAGCACCAGGCTGACAGAGCCTGGAGCCGGTAATTAAAAATCAGGGAACCCGACAAATAGGGGTTCCCCGATTTTTAACGACCAGCCCCAGGCTCCTGCTCTGGGGCTGGTTCCCAAAATACGGGGGACAAAATGACTAGGGGTCCCCCGTATTTTAAGAACCAGCCCCAGGCAAAACCAGCCAGCAGGGTAATGCCACAGCCAGGGGGAGACTTTTTATACAAGTCCCCCCGGCCAAAGCATTCATCCCTACCGACCAGTCAGCCTGGCCAGGGGCCCTGGGGGAGTGGGGACCCCCCCAATGAAGGGGTCCCCCCCTCCAGGACTTACCTGACCAGGCTGAAGCCTGGTACTGTCCCCGATGCCCCTGGGCGGTGGGCATCGGGCTGATTAAGTGTAAAAAAAAATATTAAACTATTGTTTTTTACTGTGGCACTACAAGTGCCAGCAAGCCTCCCCAGCAAGCTGGGACTTGGAGAACCACAAGTCCCAGCCTGCTGGGCATTAAAGGGCCCGCTGGCACTTGTAGTTCCACAGTTAAAAAAATAGTACACAAAACACACTGACACACATTTTAAATAAAAGTTTAATACACACATCACAAACACACTGATACTTACCTATCTTGATCCCGTCGGTAGGTAGCTGGCTCCGGTGTCGGCGGCTCCGGTGTCGGCGGCTCCAGTGTCGGCGGCTCCGGGTCGGCGGCTCCGAGGTCGGCGTCCTGTCTGAAGAAAATCCATGTTGGACCTGTGGAAGTAAATCCTACTCACCAGGTCCTCCATGGATGGTCTTCTGTCTTCTCTCTTCTTTTCCAGGACTTATCTTCTGTCTTCTGTCTTCTTTCTTTACGCTGCCGGCAGCTCACGGGACTTTCAGAGCTGGAGAGATGTTGCCTCCTCGACGTCTGGACTAAGAATGAATTCTAGCCAATCAGGAGCCGCCTAGTGGCCAATCAGGAGCCTGTAAAGTCGGCTCCTGATTGGCTAGAATTCATTCTTAGTCCAGACGTCGAGGAGGCAACATCTCTCCAGCTCTGAAAGTCCCGGCGGCAGCGTAAAGAAAGAAAGAAGACAGAAGATAAGTCCTGGAAAAGAAGAGAGAAGACAGAAGACCATCCATGGAGGACCTGGTGAGTAGGATTTACTTCCACAGGTCCAACATGGATTTTCTTCAGACAGGACGCCGACCTCGGAGCCGCCGACACTGGAGCCACCGACACCGGAGCCAGCGACCTACCGACGGGATCAAGATAGGTAAGTATCAGTGTGTTTGTGATGTGTGTATTAAACTTTTATTTAAAATGTGTGTCAGTGTGTTTTGTGTACTATTTTTTTAACTGTGGAACTACAAGTGCCAGCGGGCCCTTTAATGCCCAGCAGGCTGGGACTTGTGGTTCTCCAAGTCCCAGCTTGCTGGGGAGGCTTGCTGGCACTTGCAGTGCCACAGTAAAAAACAATAGTTTAATCTTTTTTTTTACACTTAATCAGCCCGATGCCCACCGCCCAGGGGCATCGGGGACAGTACCAGGCTTCAGCCTGGTCAGGTAAGTCCTGGAGGGGGGGGACCCCTTCATTGGGGGGGTCCCCACTCCCCCAGGACCCCTGGCCAGGCTGACTGGTCGGTAGGGATGAATGCTTTGGCCGGGGGGACTTGTATAAAAAGTCTCCCCCCGGCTGTGGCATTACCCTGCTGGCTGGTTTTGCCTGGGGCTGGTTCTTAAAATACGGGGGACCCCTAGTCATTTTGTCCCCCGTATTTTGGGAACCAGCCCCAGAGCAGGAGCCTGGGGCTGGTTGTTAAAAATCGGGGAACCCCTATTTGTCGGGTTCCCTGATTTTTAATTACCGGCTCCAGGCTCTGTCAGCCTGGTGCTGGTTTCTGCTGTGGGGGGGACCCCACGCCGTTTTTTTTTTTTATTTATTTAATTTTTCTATTTTTTTACACCGAAGCCTGCACGGATCTGACTGATCCGTGCAGCCTTAAAGCAAATAGAACAGGAAAATGGTGTTCTATTTTTCTGTCGTATTTGCGTGGGTGTTTCACACCACTTAGCAGCCGTATTATCAGTACGGCTGCTTAGTACATCAGGAACCACCATTCTTTTGAATGGTGATTTCTGTCGTATCCTATCGATGGTGTAGGACATTCGTATTTGTAAATACAAATACGAATGTTCCATCTTTAGGACTACGAATTGTTGTATTTTTGGGATTGTAATCCCGAAAATACAAATTCGTAAAAAAAAGGTGTACTGTATTTCTCCCCACGAATACACCTTTTTTCTACGAATCCATTTTGGTAAATGTCCCCCATAATGGCATACATGGCACTGTATATTTAAAAATGTTTCTCATGCAATGTGTGCTTATACTTTAAATAATCAGCATTAAATAGCAGCATATAAAGACAAGAGAATTACCAGTGGTGCAAGTAGAATTTTTTTCTTGGTGGTACTGATAGCCTCTACCAAAAATGGGCGTAGCCATGTGTCATGAGGGGGCGTGGTCACACAAAGCTAGAGGAGTGACTAAATGACAATAGTGGCGTGGCATCAGGAGACAGGGAATGAGAAACAGGGAATGACTGGGGGTGGGTTGGCTCTTGCTTGGGGGAGAGCCGGGCAGCTTGTGCTTACAATTGTGGAGCCTGCTCTTCATGCTGTCGGTGCCGCTGATGCCTGTCAATGTGAAAGGCTAAATCAGCAGTAGCCGGTAGTTGCATACAGCACCAATCATAACGCTGGTTAGGCGGGCTGCGGATGCATTATATTTAGACTTAAAATAAAAATAGAATTGACAGTGGGTCAGGGGGTAAGTGGTACTGCGTACCTGCAACTTATTTCTTACAGGTACTCCGTACCACGCCGTACCCCCTTACTTGCAACACTGAGAATTACCACAATGTCATAAAACATTTCCTTATACATGATACACCGCTGAGTAGTACTCCTTATACATGTGATGCCACAGAGTAGTAGTACTCCTTATACATGTTACAGATGTAGCACCGGTACTTGTGTATTATCACGGCTCCCACGATTTCCATCTTATGGGATCTTATACAATTTAAAATTGTATACCATTGTATATGGCATACAATGGCATACGATGAGATGAGATGAGATGAGATTTTAAATTGTATAAGCACACTAATGGGTGCTTTCAAGGTCAATTGGCCCCCCTATAAGATTTTTAATTGCATAAGCACCCTAATGGGTGCTTAGAATGTTAAATGCACCCCCACGCCACCCCCACTATCAACACCAACCCGAAGCGTGGCGAGCGCAGCGAGCCCACGAGGGGCGGCGGTACGCGTCCTCCGACCTTTTCATACCCCACTATCCATGTCGGCGTGGAGTTGATTTTATATAGTGTGGCGAGCGCAGCGAGCCACCGAGCCCGAAGCGTGGCGAGCGCACGCATAATACTTTACATGACTAGAGCCTTGTATTCATGTTACGTCACAGTAGTACTCCTTTTACCGGTAACTCCCCACAGCATTATCGCCCCTTACACATTATGCCTACATAGTAGTACTGCCCCTTATGCGATACACCACTAAGGAGTACACACAAATTACACAGTTTGGGCTGTAGTGGGGCAAATGCCAAGAGCTGTATATTTCAGCACTGAAAGGGGACAGAGTGAACACTTGGCTTAGCCCTGCCGCTGCTGTTGATGCACACAATGGGCTGGGTGAATGTAAAGTCACCTAGCAGAGCACATGATGCAGCCCGAACACACACACCCTGTGTCTCATATTATATACCCTACATCTTCCCCACCTACCCGGTGCTCCTGAGCCTCGCGGTCGCCAGTGCTGCATTAAGGCAAAGTGGCAGAAGCGCATTCTGCAGAAATCCTTTACCAATCATCTGTAGCAGCTGCAGGGCAGGATGTCAGTGTTTTTGCCTCATCTGCAGATCAAAGTCCAGTAAGGGAATGGGTGGGTTAGGGGGGGGGTGTTTAAGTGGAAACCGAACGGCTCATCTCTATCCATGTGCAACAAGACAGGTCAGGACACGCTAACATGGGGACCACAGTAGCAAGGATCAAAAAGTAAACTAACTCCAGAATGGCCATCATGGGGTACAATACTTTAGGTGAACTCTGCATAGGCAAATGCATGGGGGGGTTTCTGGTTACCCCCCTCCTCTTGGCAAGTGCCTTTAAATTGTGACAACAATATGATCAATAGAGCTGCCACCACATCATGCAGTGTAAGGGACAGAGCAGAGCTGCTGCACATGCCCAGTGTACCAGCTTCTTCTACCACATTTACTGTATGTGTGGATCTGAACCCTACAACATCGCAATGGACCAGAGAGTAGCTGCCAGGAGGAAGAGACAGGAGCCTTACCATGAAGTGGGAGATTGTGAGCTTACAAAGTACAGTACTGTTTCTATTATGTTTGTATATTTATTTATTATATGTTTAACCTTTTCCTGACCACTTTTTTATTTAAATGTTTGAAAAAGCCTATACTATAGACCATCTGTACTGTTAAATAACAATACTGTATTCCATATAGTATCCAATATTTTCGGGGCTGTTACCGCTCCCCCAGACTTGCGTACTTAACCCAATGCCCTGCAGAGTGGGAAATTTTGTATTACATTTGGAAATCCCCTCTAAAAATCCTGCGTTTGCCACTGCCCCCCCTGCAAAAATGCAGAACCATAACCATGCTACAGTATAATGTAAGATTTGGCTCTTCCTATTCCCACTGGACTGAGAAGGCTGAATTAGAATATTAATTGTGAGCAATGCAAGTCTCTGCAAGCACAGGCAGCGTATACTGTAAGTCTGTATTTGCACTGTAATACAAAGCATATTTGCAGTATGTAAAGAAGTTGCTCATGTCTCCAACACAAAATTTGGCATTTCATGTGCAGTTTCTGTTTAACCTTTCAAACAGTAGTTTGCTTCATTGTTGTTTTTTGTTGTTGTTCTAAGTAGTACTGACCGTATCTGTTTTTTCTTTTGTAATGCTGTAAATTTGTTTAAGGCACCTGTCATGTTAATATTATTATTATTATTATTATTATTATTATTATTATTATTATGATGTAGTCAAAATTAATTATTTCTTATTTTGCTTCTAATGAACCTTGTGCAAAAACATCCTTATTCAGAGAGTTATGCCACCATACACGGTGCAATGCGCACTGTGCGTTTTGAACTAGATAGCATCGTATCTAGTTCAAAATTCATCCGATGTGTTAAAAGAGCATACTAGATGGGGCAGACTAGATGGGCCAAGTGGTTCTTATCTGCCATCAAATTCTATATTTCTATGTTTCTATGTTATATTTCGAACTATATAGGATGCAATCTAGTTGTAAAAGTACCTGCAGCATATACTTTTTGGACTGTACGATGCGATGTGCGCGGGAGGGCACATCGCATCGGCGGCCCATAATGCACCGTCTATGGGTGGTATAAGATATATTAAAGGGAAATCCTATTATCTCGAGTGCTGCATTAGCCAATAAAAACAGCCGGGTATCGCGATTCATGACCGATGGTCATTATTACAGTATCCCATTAGCTGACATTTTTATTTGCTAATACTGGACCAGTGATCGGGCGAAAACACATGGGATCTGTTAAGTCTCTGATTACATGTGTTATCACAGGTCCCAGCAGCTGCTTATCATGGATTATGCTTTGCCAGCATCAGGTACATGAACCATAATACTGGGACTCTCTGGCAAGTGTGGCTAGCCTATTTGAAATTTGTACAGTAGTGCAGTCACACCTCTGCAACTGCAACTAGCAGCAACTACAGCAGCAGAGCATTTTGGCCCTCCTGGAATGGGTCATGTTGGGAGCTATGATAATGTAAGAATGTGTTTGCAAGTTGCATTCATACTCAATGACAGCAATGAAATTAGGTGTGGTGTTGTTCCTTCGTCATCTGTTTTCCAAATCATCAATCAAGGCTAATTGCTTTGTTAACTTTTTTAATTGTAATGGGAAAACCAGTTTTGCTAAATAATACTTGTTAGTGAAAGTTCACAGGGTACATATTTTGTTTGTATGTACTTATTTAACAGTGTTTTCTTTTACTTACAGAGATAAATGTATCTTTTACCACTCTTCAAAGTTCTGAAAATGTGGAAATGGAAGATATAGCTTGGTGCCCGGAAATCCCCATTAATTTAGGTAGGACCACTATTAAATTTACAGATAATTTAATGGCACAAGCCAACACTACAGCTGTTGGTGATGTTCCTCCTAAAGGTGACATAAATGTGCTGTATTTGTTACAGTGAAGTCATTGTGATAGATTTCATTCAGTTTGTCAAATATAGCGGCAGATTTAACAACAATATTCCTGTTATAACTAATAAATTAGGCTGTTGCCAATTAGCTCCTGTCATTTTTTAAATACAATACAAGAGCATATCGGCTGGAGCACCAGCCAACATTCCTAATGAGTACTACCAAGAATGCCACTGGTTGTTAAATCGGGATGCATTTGAAATCCCGGCGGTCAAAATCCCGACCGTCGAAATCCCGACCCCCGAAAACCCAGCACTTTGTCCCTCTATGGGTGTCCACGACACCCATACCGGGAGAATAAATTAGTGTGCTGAGCATAGCGAGGCACTGGGCCCGCTGCGTGGCGAGCACAGCGAGCCTGCAAGGGGGGACGATCCACGTCCCCCCCTTGTCGGGATTTTGGTGGTCAGGATTCCGGCGTCGGGATTTTGCCTGCCAGGATTCCGACCGCTGGGATTCCGACCGCCGGGATTTAGTACCAAAAGCGTTAAATCTGTCCCCAGGCCTGGTTTCCCATTGAATCCTGTTGTCGCTATAGATGAAAAGAGCACAATATAGACATTAAGTAAATCTACCCCAATGTATTGTGAAGTCAATATAAGATTGTAGAATGAAAACAACTACTGTTGTAGTTAGAGGAAAATAAAACAGAGGGATAAGGGAAATGTTTAAAACTATAGGAGACTGACAATTAATTATAGGAATTTAAGGACTATGGCAAAGAAAACTAGGGGCCCATTTATAAATTAACTCATTATAGAAATTATGTACCCACATGTATCATCAAATGCATGCAGGGCATTAGGCAGTAGTTCCCAAACTGATTGCTATGGCACCCTGGGGTGCCTTGCAGTAGCGCACACAGGGGGGATTTATGAGTACCCAGAAATCCCCCCAGGAGTCTAAGGGTCCTAGGCTGAAAGTTGAGGGTCCCCTCTTTCCATGGGTACAAGAATTTTAAAAATTGGCCCTTTGGAACTGGAGATATCTGACTTCAAAGCAGTGGTCCCCATCCAAGCCTGTTAATTGCTATTCACAGGGTGAGCGCTAAGTATATCCCCTCTTCATCAGCTGTTCCACAGGCTATTGGACATACCCAATACGCAGCAGCTCCCCTTAGTTACATTTATCCAACATCGACTTAACATTCGATGTTATACTCCACACACTGACAGATATGAGCGCTATTGCCATCTATATTCTATAATTGCTATTCCCAGTCAGATATTTAAGGTACACACTTCTGAAGATGTATAAAATGTGGATTTGAATTATTGCACCTGATATGTGTGCATGTGGCGGGATGCAGTTTAAATCCCGGCGATCGGGATCCCGGCGTTCAAAATCCCGACGCCGGAATCCCGAACGCCGAAATCCTGACACTTTCTCCCCCCGTGGGTGTCCACGACACCCTCGGAGGGAGAATAAATTAGAGTGCCGAGCGTAGCGAGGCACTGGGCCCGCTGTGTGGCGAGTGCAGCGAGCCCGCAAGGGGGGGCGATCCACGTCCCTCCCTTGTCGGGATTTCGGCGTTCGGGATTCCGGCGTCGGGATTTTGAATGCTGCGATCCCGACCGCCGGCTTTTCATGCCGAATCCCATGTGGCAAACAATATTATGCTGGACACATCTCTAGCTCTACATCAACTTAACAGAACATAAACTTGTAACTACTGGCATTCCAACACCACTAGTTTGTGACTATACAGTAGCTCTAGTAACTGCTCACATAAAGTCATTTTTGCTTGACTACATAGTAGTAATTTCTGACATCAAAGGAGCAATATTGCTGCCTGTACAATTCTAACAACTAATATAACACAGGCATTGTTAAACTATATTGTGGTAAATTCTGACTTTACAAAGGCACTTTTACTATATATATAAAAGAAACCACTGAGATCACAAATATACTGTTTCTTAACTGCATCACAAAGGTATCATTAAAGCCTCTACAGTAGTAACTACTAACATCACAAAGTCCTTACTTGACTATACTGTAGACACATTTAATATCACAAAGGGTTTAATACACCCTATGTTGTTCCTAAATACTGAGGCACTATTGCTGCTTATATAGTATTTATTATGGACATCACAATGGTTGTACTTTTCTACTATACTTTATACAAAGTAGCAAATATTGATTACATATGCACTCTTACTTGACTACGTTATTTAACAATAAAACTGCTGAAATCACAAATTTACTATTTCTTAAGTATACAGTAATCAATTATAAAATCACAATTGCAGACTTTATATCAGTTACCAGTAGCGCACGCTGGGGGGGGGGGGGGGGGGTTCTGAGTACCCAGAAACCCCCCCAGGAGTATAAGGGCCCTAGGCATGGGTATGCAAATTTTAAAAATCGGCCCTTGGGAACTGGAGATATCTGGCTTCAAAGTAGTGGTGTTCTAGGGGTATATTCCAAAAGCTGGGACTCTCCCCCTTTGAGGGACACTAGAAGCTTGTCTCTACTGTTCCCAGAACCAGAGATATCAGCTTTCCAGCTGCTGGTTACTGCTCCAGCTCCACACACCTGGTATGTAGTCCCCAATACCATTTGGTAGGTGGGATTCTCTAGTTTTTAATTCCATTAAAATCTAAGAAATCTATTTCCGGGAACTGGAGATATGTGCAGTCAAGCAAGCTGTCCTCCCACCAGAAAATTATGAACAATAAGCACACTCCACTATACACCCCTCCTCTGTATATTAAACATCCTCTACCACCCTGGAAGTTATGTATCAGGGCCCCTTCATTCAGCCCAATGCCCCCTTCTCCCACCATCTGTGCAGTAAAGGGGTAATTAGTGGAAATTACTGATCCATGCCCTACATGCTGAGAGGTTGATATAATACCCCCTACCACCAGCGGGACATCAAAGCTTCCCCCACCCCTACCGCTGGAGGATCGGTAGGGGCCCCAATACATTGCTATACCCAGGGGTCTACACTGCTGTTGACGCCCCTGTATGTATATATATATATATATATATATATATATATATTGGTAGGAGGATCCGCACACAGGTAAGTCACAGGACAACAGGGAGGTGCTCCACTCTAAGGGAATCAAAATCCCAAATATAATTTCTGTTTGCTGGAAGCAGGCACTCACCAAAAGCAAACTCAGAGCAAGTTGAAATAGATGGTTTAATCAATCATCATGTATGTCGACGTTTCGATCCGCCACAGGGATCTTTGTCAAGACAAGATATGTCACAAGCGAGACAGGCAGCACCAGGGAGTGTCCTCCCTGGTGCTGCCTGTCTCGCTTGTGACATATCTTGTCTTGACAAAGATCCCTGTGGCGGATCGAAACGTCGACATACATGATGATTGATTAAACCATCTATTTCAACTTGCTCTGAGTTTGCTTTTGGTGAGTGCCTGCTTCCAGCAAACAGAAATTATATATATATATATATATATATATATATGTATATATGTGTGTGTGTGTATATATGTATATATACATATATAGATATATATATATATTGTATTATTATTATTATTATTTATATACATTTGGTCTATAATAATTTAACTGACCCGGCATATACTGGGTCACCTAAGTGTCCATCTCTGTGCTTTGCTCCGCCCCTCTGGAAACCCCTTCTGAAAATCCTGCATTTGCCCCTGCCTTGAGACACTTGCAAGGGTGTCTTGGATTGGTCGTCAAGGATCAGGGCCAGATTAATAATGGGACGGATGGAGCGGCAGCTTCAGGTCTCCAAATACAAATAGGACCATCAGCATGACAGAATCATCGCCAAACTGTTGCCAGCTGGCCACATGGTTGGTCATCAATTATAAGTATTAAAATTGTATTCCTATTTTACACATTGTTATACTTTTATATATTTAGGGAGACATTGGTGGTGGTTATAGTGTATGGGTTCTACATGCCTACATAACATTGGCTTCAACTCTTCCACTTCTCATAATAGGCCCTTCAACATTTTGCACGCCAGGCCCATTAGGCCCTTAATCAATATAATACTCAATTTAATACTCAAATTCTTAGATGGTGGCTGCCAATGTAGACCTTCGCCACATACTTAAATGTAAGGATGACAAATAAAAACACTTTATTATATTATATATATTTATATTTTTTTTAAATTTCTCAATTAAAAACATTTAGCCTAGGAATGACATGAAATACATAATAATAATAATAATAATAATAATAATTATTATTATTATTATTATTATTATTATATGATGTGCCTGATTTCAACTGGGCAAAGGATTGTTGGGCAAAATATTTTACCACTTTTCTCTCCCTTAGGGGTCGATACTCCATAGTACATGCATGGATATAGCTTTCTGCCATTAAATGGAGTAGCACTGCCTATAAAAAAAAATCTAGCAGCAGTGCTGCAATAAAGGGGCCTGTAGCAGCAGTATTACCAGTGAGGGATTCCCCCTCACTTCCCCAGAATGCCAATGTGGGCATGAAGTCAATGCGCATAGCATTTTTGAGTGGTTGTGGGAGAGAGAAATTGCAACACAGCATTTGGGTGGCATTGCTCTATACTACATGTGGCTATCTAAACAGGAATCCTGGTTTCAGCCTGTCTGACTACATGTCTGATACCCTGTACCTGGGGATACCCATAATGGAGGCAGTGCTGGAACCCAGCCCCAGCAGCACAGCTCATTAAGTTATATCATATCCATGTGTGCTTGTATGAATTGTTGGGCCTGAGCTATGCCCCTGCTGTTTCAGTTGTGTTCTCTGCATGCACAAGTATTGGTCCCTTGGTGAAAGCTCAGCTGTTCATGCATAGCATATGCTCTCTTTGTCTTCCTTCCTTCTTTCTCTTTATCTCTCTCTCTCTCTTTGTGGCCTGCATGTCCTGTAAAACCACAGCTAGGGTGGCCAATCCCGGGATCTGCGGGATCCCAGGATTTGGCCCCAAAAAGTCTGGGATTTCAATCCCGGGGTTGGAATCTAATGCCGGTCAGCGTCTGAGCACCTGCTCAGACGCTGGCCAGCTGTTCCCAACTCCGGCATGTGGCTTGCACAGCTTGACAGTAAGAGGTCCATTCCACTCCAATGTAAGTAAATGTGCGGTTTGACCGGTGTGGGATTGGCTATGGGGACACACCTGTGTACTAATGATGCCGGGGAATCCCGGTATTGAGCAGTTTTCAATCCCAGATCCTGGGATTGTAAAAATATCCTGGGATTGACATCCCTAACCACAACCCTTTTCCCTAGCTCTGCTGACCACCCCAGGGTGGATTGGCCATAGGGTTAACACAGAAAATTCCCAGTGGCCCCACCCCCTGCAGGCAGCTCACCATATTCATTCCACTGCATTGTCCCCATTCATTTTGTTATTCCTTCTCGGCAGTACAGTTACTCTGCCATCCAGTGTTGCTGCTATGGCTACACGGCATGCTATACCACTGGTGCTGCCCATGTCGGACCACTTCTACAAAATGTCACTATGTTACTATATTTAGTTCCCAATCTGCCCCTGCCCCTATGTAATTTTCTTCTGAATCTGCCAATGCTGTAGTAACCCTGCTTGGTAGGACTGCACATAACTATTTCCAAACCACCAAGATAAGGTGGCCAATCCAGGGATCGGGATCAGTGGGATCCTGGGATTTGGCCTTAAAATTGCCAGGATTTCAATCCTGGGATTGAAGCTTCCATCCCTGGATTCCAGGATTAGTCTGCGCATGCACTTGGTCATACAGTAGGTCACGCTGCGCAGGTCATATGCTGCAACATATACAGTAGGCATAACTCCAATTATGGTCCTCTCTCTGCACCCAGTTAGGCAGCACCACAATGAGGTCCTGATTAAAAGGTGCATACAGTGTTGATGTTGTAAACAGTGGAGGGATTTTTTTTTGCCATTCTCTTGCACAAAGTTCCACTGTGCATGTGTAGTGATTTATTAACAACTGTGAATGCTCAAAGAATTTGTTGTCGATCCTATTATATGCATAGGGTGTGAAGTGCTGTTGCCACGGCATTTAAGCACCAGCAATGGACAATGATACACAATTTAATATTCTTCCCTGGCTGGTTTCAGCCCAAATTCACATAAAATACCACCTGCTGTAAAGTGCTAACATGATTAACCCAGGGGTTTAACTAGCACTTTGTGGGCACTATAGAAAGAATACCACCCCCACCCCCTACAAGAGATAAAGAGACAGTAGAGTGAGGGGTGTCAGGGAGAGAACGGGAGAAAGACAGGGATAGAAAGAATGAGAGAGAGAGTGAGGATGTCAGTGAGAAAAGAGGGAGAAAGAGAGAAAGTGAGAGAGAGAGAGAGAGAGAGAGAGAGGGGGGGGGGGTGTCAGGTAGGGAGATAAAGGGGGCAAGAAGGAGTGAGAGAGTGTGTCAGGGAGAGAAAGGGAAGATACAGGGAGTAAGATAGGATGGTGTCCGGGAGATAAAGGGAGTGAGACGGAGAGAAAGAATGATAGAGAGCGAGGATGTCAGTGAGAGAGAGAGAGAGAGGGTGTCAGGGAGAAAAAGGGTGAGGGAGAATGAGCTAGAGCCCACTACACCAGGTAGAGCCACTTATACTCATTGCGCCAGCTAGACACACTGCACCATGTAGAGCCCCAGGGACACACTGCCAATGCCCATTACATATTATGCTGCATACTGTAATGCTTATTACACATTATTCCACACACTGTAATGCCTATTACATATTATGCCACACACCGCAATTCCTATTTTACATTATTTCACAAACCATAATGCCTATTACATATTAGGCAACATAAGTGCCACTTACTTCATTGCAAGGAGGTATATGCTCATTGCCATGGGTCTCTTGATCAATACCAGGGGCTACATGCTCCTTGCCAGGGGTTTCATGCTTGTTGCCACAGGGGGTTTCATGCTTGTTGCCTGGGGCTGCAGGTGCCTTATTAGAGGAACTTGAATCCTTGCGGATGCAAGCTCCTCCACCCGGAATACCGCCACTGCTGCTACACAGCTTTCGAGGAGATGCCACCAGCTGAATCGGATTGGAGATAATAGCCTCAGCTCCCCCCTCAGCCAGGTACCCGCTCACACATCACCACAATTCACTTTTCCCAGCCCATGCATCACCTCAATTCAAATCCCACCCAACCCACACAGAGTTACCTTCTACACCATCTCTCCTCCTGTTTCACACTTTTTAGCAAATAGAAGCCCAGTTGGCAATTCTGTAGCAGCTCCACCTGTTTGTCAGACCTAATAACAACAGCCCTGCTCGCCCAGCCCATGTAGCTCCACCCCCTCATTCTTGTGAAGCTCCACACCCTTTTTAGCCCCTTTTCATGTACACTTTCATCCCTTTTAAGCTGCCACACTAATGCCTGTTTGGCTGTCAATGTTACAGACGTAGCAGCAGTGGCAACAGCTAGGAGCAGAGTAGCAGAGAGGAAATAGCTCTCCAGCCCGGAACCTCCCTGCTTTGCATACCTCTCTGAGTGGGTAGTGCTGGCCCTGGCTTCAGGGTAATAGTGTCTGTGGAGCTAATTCTAAAGTGTACCTGTATATTGGGATGTCATGAATACATAACTATGATAATAAATGTTCATAAAATGTCCTCTGGGGACAGATGGCATGTCACTCAGCAGGAACTTGATGTGCTTTTTTCCTTTTTAACCTCCAAATGTACAGCATTTTACAGAGCATATTTTTCTATGCACAATCCAGCCCCCTGCCCCAATGGAACTTATCCTGCTGGGTTAGTGTTGTATTTGTGGGGAAATATTTTGGGCCATCTGTCAATGGTAAAATTGAGCTAGTTGATGACAGCAAATGTGCTAAAGTTGATCGTCTTCTGGCCTTGTGTTAGGATCTTGTGTGTTTGATGATTGGTTCTAGGCATGGTTCGCGGTCCGGCAGCCGCTCATGAATGGCTGCTGAACCGCAAGCTCCTATTGGCGGGAGAATTGAAAATAGCAACGGACCAGGCTGCTGCCGCTGCTCCGTTGCACCAGCAGCCAACTTACTACACCCACCTGCGCCCACCACTCTCCGATCTCCTCCTGGTCCCATGGGATCCCGGCGCCGACATCAGCCAGGGTGGAAGCACTGGACGCATGACACTCTGCAAGGTAACGGCTGCTATGCGGGAGATCGCCACGGGTGTCTTCCCTTTCGGAGGGCTTGGAGTATAAAGATGGCGGATATACAGCGTAAGGAGGGCACATTGGGGAGACCATACCCATCCAGCTAGCAGCGCATCGACAGCTCTCTCTGCCCGGCTGTCATTTCTGTGGCTCAGGCTGCACTGACTTTGAATAATAAAATCTCCTCACTTCACTCTGTTATACTCTGTCCATCATGTGACATGTGCACCTGCTGCAGCTCATGCCACATGGTGGCTTGGTGGACTGCTAGTATATTAAATAAGTATATTTAATATACTTATTTATTAATAATTTATTAAATAAGTATTAAATATACTTATTTAATATGCCAGCAGCCCACCAAGCCACCATGTGACATGAGCTGCAGCAATTGCTGGGCCGGGGGGCAGGGTGCCTGGGGATGTGATGAAGCCCACTTCACACAAGGCCACACCCACTTTACCCATGACCTCGCCCCTTCCTAAATGTGTAACGATTTTTGCCTTTCAAATGTTGGAGGGTATGTGGCGTCACACAGAACACCCTGCACAATACTTAACCTCCAGAGTTCAGAATCACCAGCAGCAACACTGCGGAAAGCACTGGGAAAATGTTGCAGATTGTGAAAGGCTATGGGTTTCCTGCAGCTTTGAGTTTCACCAATGCTTTGCCAATAGGAAATTGCAACTAATGTCACCAATGGGTGTAATAAGAGAGGAGTGGAGTAGGTACCCACAATGACCAAGACTCTGAGCAATGGGTGGTGCACAAGTCTCCAGGAAAATTGCATGGTGGCCATTTTCCTGTACACCTGCACACCACCATTGCTCAGAGTCACTGTTAGAGCCAATCCCCATTGGTCCCAAAAAGGCAAGTATTGAAAAAAATGAGTGCACCTGTATTCAGGTGCCTAAGTGCACCCATGTCTGCACCCATAAAGATAATGTATATGGGAATGGTGGTATCCATGGTTAACTATGTTAATATCAGAAAAATTACAGAAATGTTGGATTAAATTACCTGCAAGGGGTCTAAATGAGCACAGAAAAAAGTTTTATAAAATTACATACTGTACTTTAAGATGTGCTTTTTTTCTTTAAACAGGAATCAATTTAGTTTATTGTACTGAATGCATCACAATCACATTATATACATACAATATGCCATGTGCCTTTACACAATTGGAAGTGCTTTTCTCCACAATTGAATTTATGTTCTCATAGGAGACACATGTTATATAGTATTTAGCAGTGGTCGAAGTGGAAATTTTGACGTGGGGGTATGAAAAAGTGAAGGCTGTATAAATGCGCACCGAAGGCATATGCTCTGAATAAGGGGGTGTGGTCACTCAAAAAGGGGCATGTCTTTAACTGTAGTGTACTACACCATATACCCCCTTATACACATTATGCAATACAATAGTATACCCCTTATACTATCTAGTACTAGTGCCCCTTAAACATTATGCAACACAGAATGAGTCAAACAGAATGAGTCAAATTTATATGGATTGAGCCAAAATTCACGTTATGCCACACAGAATGAGCCAAAATTCACATTATGCCACACTGATGACCCACAATTTATGTTATGTCACAATGAATGAGACAAAATTTGCTATGCCCACTGAAGAGCCACAATTCACATTATGCCACATATATTTAGCTAAAACTCATGTTAAAACACACGTATTGAGTCAAAATTCAGGCATTGACAGCTGTGATGTGAGAACAGTGACAGCAGGGACAGTGACAGCAGGGACACAGGGAGAGTGAGAGGGGGGTCTCAGGGACAGTTATATTGACAGCAAGGATACAGAGAGAGTGACAGCAGAGAAACGGGGACACTGACACCGGGGATGCAGGGACACTGATACTAGGGATTGAGCCAAAACGCATGTTAAACCAAATGTATTGAGCCAGAATTCAGGGACAGGTACACTGACTGTGGGGACAGTGACAGCAGGGATTCAGGAACAATGACACTCTGGAAAGAGGGACAGTGACAATGAATGGAGACATAGGCATCACAGACGGTGTAATGGTTAGCATTACTGCCTCACAGCACTAAGGTCATGGGTTCAATACCCACCATGGCCCTAACTGTGCAGAGTTTGTATATTCTCCCCGTGTTTGTGTGGTTTACTCCGGGTACTCCGGTTTCCTCCCACAATCCAAAAATATACTGGTAGGTCAATTGGCTTCCAACAAAATTAACCCTCGAATGTCTGAGTACATGTATATGTGGTAGGGAATATAGATTGTAAGCTCCACAGGAGCAGGGACTGATGTGAATGTTCAGCTATACTCTGTGAAGCGCTGCGTAATATGTATGCGCTATATAAGAAACTGTTAATAAATTTATAAATATGGCAGCAAATACCTATAGCATACACAAGGTGAGCTTCACAAATAATTGGTATTGGTTAAGCACAAGGAAACAAGGGTTCCTAGCAGAGCACCTGGACACTTTCACAGACAGCAACCGGAAGCATGGTGATCTGTTGCACTGGAGCCTTCCCTATGGGAAGGACAGGCTTTAAAGGCACCATCACACTACGATATGCCCAGGCCGGCCTCTGGCCCTCTGGCCGGCCATTGGATACTGGTAATCACCTGATGATCTCCAACTTTTCCAGGTGATTGGCATCCTTCCACAATTAGTGCTGCGCACCAACATCGGCTTGTCAGTGCCCGGATAGGTAAGTCCTGTGATCTAGTGCCTGAAACCCACAGAGTCCTGACACTAGCTTCTTCCTCTCAACCAGATACCAGCACCTGCAATCTTCATGACCAAAACCATCAATATCTTCACTATTGATCAACTGTAGTCCTGAATCCAATTTGATAAGGCTAACTGACTACTCGTGTATGTGGGATATGAGATTTGAACATTTTGTGCTCCGGAGTTGGGCGCCCTTCTGAATGAGCTATAATGCCACCTGTTGTGGAGTAGAATATAATAGAGTATGGTACTTATGTAATATCTGGGCTCCCGTTTTTCTTTTGAGACCGCGTCCCCTCGCTTCGGGCACGGTGGCTCGCTGAGCTCGCCACACTATATAAAATCAACTCCATGCGTAGTTGGATAGTAGGGGTATGAAAAAATGGGGTGCATTTAACATGGGAGCCCAGATAATACATAAGTACCGAGAGTATTTCTTAAATGAATGTTTGTGAGTCTTGTCTGTCTTATCGCTGGCCACGATATTGTATACATTTGAATAAATACTATAAATATTCAGTACAGTGCTGTTCCATGTTGTCTTTTTGCTTGTTTTGATTCAGAAGGGGTTTGGTAATCCCCCTATCAGTAACAGCTGCAGTGCAGATTAGTGCACAATCAGCACTCAATATCATAGTGCTTTGGTTTAGTTAACTGACTACTCCCCTATCCAGGATTCCTCCGAAATGTTAGGCCTACTGCTGCTGCTGGGGGTGGATCTTCCTCACAAAACACTAAGAACACAACTAATGGTACTTGACTGTTAAACAAATGTTTGCAATAGGAAGCAAGTAAGACAGCTCTCATCCAGTCGCACAGTGGATCATCGACGCCTATTGCTATTCTAAGTATTAGATCTCAATTTCATTTTACTAGAAAAAAGATAAAAAACCGAATTATTGGCCTACCAACTGCCATTGTCAAACGGAAATGGGCAAGCTAAAAATGACATAACTGTTTTAGCCCATTGGTTAGGTGAATTGCCTTCAACAGCAGGAACAGCAGTATCATCTAACAATGCCAGCTCATTGATATACAGGCTACTCTCTGTATCACCAGATTCACTAAGAAAAACTAAGGGATGTTATAGCAAAATGTTTTACTGCCCTCATGACTTATAATTTTTAATAATGCCACACATATTATGGCATCATTACAGCTGGTTGAATTAAAATTTGTCTCACACAATCAACTTGGTGGTATAGAGGTTCAGCAACAGCATGTAGAAAATGGGTGTGGTATGGGATTCCGACAATCGGGATCCCGACAGTCATTATCCCGACGTTGGGATCCTGACTGCCCAGAGTCAGACAGCATGGCGAGCGCACAAAAGCCCCTTGCGGGCTCGCTGCGCTCGCCACAGTCTCTTTACGCGAGCCACCTATTCAATTCTCCCTCTATGGGGGTCATGGACCCCCACAAGGGAAAACAGCCATGTGGCCGTCGGGCTCCCGGCTGTCTGCATTTTGACAGTCTGGATCCCGACGTCGGGTAAACAACTGTCAGGATCCCGGCTGTCGGGAACCCGTCCGGCACCCATAGAAAATTGCAGCTGCTGCAAGAACAGTTCAATTTGCCATGCCACCAACTGCAGATATTGCTGGTAACAAGATAGAATTACACTCTTTATCTGCTTCAGTGGATGGAGGAACAGCAGCAAAAAGTGCAATGCCACACAACAAACTATATTTGGAAAGGAGGGAGAATGTACTTTAATCCAGTGCAATGGAGAATACATTCAATGTTGTGATGGATGCTGAAACAATTTAAAGTAGTAACCTGTGACGTGATTTCAGACACTGCCAGCTTTAGTCAGGTGATTCCCCTATATAGACTGTTGGAAAAGCAGCTCCAGAAATTGAAGAAGATAAATCAAAGCGATTTTGCTAAGTATGTCATATCTGTCCGTCATTTGTTTTGCCAGGATGAAAGGTTGACAGTATTTTGAAACTGGATCACCAGTTTCAAAATACGCCGGGTAAGGGAGGGAGGGGGGAGCCGCCGTGTCCTGGTGGGACCCACTGTCTCCCACTGCAAAGGACAGCTCTTAACGCAAGAGCTGTCCTTTGCCATAATTATCGCATATGTAAGAGCATATGCGATAATTATGTTTGCGGTAGCCGGCGATGGGTGGCGGTAAGGGGGTGTGGATGTTAGAGCATCCCCCCCAATGACTGTAGATATTATTAACAGCACAGTTAGTTAGTATAGCTCTGTTAAAGCTATTGGTAACTTGTTGTAAGTGGGCCCAAACAAACCAATAACTTCAGCCACAATAGTGATGTTGAAGTGTTTGGTTTGTTAAACTGTGTTATTTTTAAAATCCAACATTAGGATGTATGGGAGATTTTAATACAGTAGGAACAAAAATAGGAACCCATTACATCATTTTAGCTGTTTGGTTTTGATGTAAAACCAAAATACATGAGAGTGGTTATGCGAAAAACAAAACATGGGGGTAAGCCCCCATCTCTACTTCACACTACCCCCATCTCCTCAACACAGATGCACTGCCTCCTTATAGCACTCATCCTCACAGAGTAATACATGGCACATGGTAATATAGAGCACAGATGGTACAGGATAACACATGCCACTGGGGGCACATGGTAACGTGACACAATTGCCCACATTTTAACACATG
Source organism: Crinia signifera (assembly GCF_055691185.1). NCBI lineage: Eukaryota > Metazoa > Chordata > Amphibia > Anura > Myobatrachidae > Crinia > Crinia signifera. The sequence continues at coordinate 203,933,204 of NC_139217.1, forward strand.
GTGCAAAGAGGGGCACAGGGTAACACATGGCACAGGATAGCACTGGGCATTGGAGGGGTGACTCATGCTCCTTCACAACTTTCCTAAACTCTGATGCTGCCACTTTGCCCTCCTGGGAGGCCTCCAAAACTTGTGTTGTTTTTCCTAACATGGGCAAATCTCTTGGACGCTGCCCTTACCTCCCATCTACCTGAGTGTCATGAACTATCTCTGTGGCTTAAATACATGAATTTTGCTGTATAATGTCAACATCGCTATGCTCTCTGCATTACAATCTCATTTCCTGTGACATTGTATAGATGATACAAGGCCACAGTGACAAATTCACTGTGTTGTGATTCCCGCTCAAACATATCCTGTATTCCCATACTCTGCCATGAGCAGATAGGAGTTGTTTGAGTGCTGTGTACTCTATGTGCTCCCCTGTAGGATCACAGTGTATACTTGCAGCACTATAGAATACATCAACTACTTATTTGTAGTAAATTCCTGAAATATGGGCAAACAGGCCAATTAAAAGACTATTTTCACTTTAGCTATGAATCTTTTCTATCTTTCTCATACACTTGACCTTTCCTTTCTACTATGCTGTCTTCTCTGCTAAATGTCCTATTGGTTTTCAGTCTTTCTCCTATCCCCCACACATTCTACTCCTTCCTGTATCCCTTATCTTGTACTAACCAGTGGTTCTTCCCCCCTGAATCCGCTCCTTCAAGGACTCCATTCTTTATCCTTTTTATTTCTTTAATGAAACTTTAATTTCTGCTCCTCTTATGTTCCTTCTCTATTCAGTTCCCTTACGGCTCTGTTTATGAGCTGAAGGAGATGTCCATCAAGCAGTTCATGTTCCACACAAGCAGGTAATAACGTCTATTTAGACTAGATAACATTCTACTCATTTTTACTTATCAAGGAACTAGCTACTTTTGTATGGCCTAATCACTAGTGTAAAAATGTACATTACTGTATGTCTTGGATTGTCAGGTAGAGATATGGTGACTTCTTGTGAATAGAGAGTATGTGGCTTTTAATTTAATGTCAGCCAAAGTTTGCAGATATTGTTACACCTACATAAGCATTTAAGTCAATGATTAATAGGTTATGTAGTTGGCAAGTAAAGCTGTGAGCGCAACACCCTGAATTAAAGTACTGACACCTGTCTCCTCAGCTGCAAGTAGTGGTAATTGATGTGCCTTTTCCCTATATCAGGACTGAAGTCCAAAATGAGAACTCGGAACATGTTTTCATAGAGGCAGCGCCAATGTTTTACTGTGTTTGTGGTTGAGATTGGGTAGAAAGAAAGAAATATAATAAATATCCCAGAGCCAGGGGTGTTTGGCTGCTAAGCTCTATGTGTTTGTATCCAAATGCTCAGTGATGTATTTAAAACCACAGAATACAAACAAAACAAACATAATATTTAGAACAATATGGACCTAAAAACGATTGAATAATGCCCCTTTCCCACTGCATGTCTAAAACGGTAAATTGCAGATTTTTCAGCAGAATTTACCGTTTAAGGCTGCAGTAGGAAAGTGCCAGAGTTGAAATACCGGTTAAAGATAACCGGTATCTGAACCCGTTTTAAAAGCAGAGTCCTACACGGTTAAATACCGTTTTTGAGGCAGTGGGAATGCCTCTGAAACCGTCGGTATTTAGTTAAAATAAAAAATCGGCGTGGGGTCCCCCCACTGCCGTAACCAGCACCAGGCTGAAAGAGCCGGGGCTGGCATTAAAAAAATCAGGAAACCCGACAAATAGGGCTTCGCTGATTTTTTAAAACCAGCCCCAGGCTCAAGGGCCGGGGCTGGTTCCCAAAATACGGGGGACAAAATGAGTAGGGGTCCCCCGTATTTTAAGAACCAGCCCCAGGCACAACCAGCCAGCAGGGTAATGCCACAGCCGAGGGACACCTATTATATAAGGTCCCACGGCCAAAGCATTAACCCTACCGACCAGTCAGCCTGGCCAGGGGTCCTGGGGGAGTGGGGACCCCCCCAATAAAGGGGTTCCCCCCTCCAGGACTTACCTGACCAGGCTGAAGCCTGGTGCTGTCCCCGGTGGCCCTGTGCGGTGGCCACCGGGCTGATCATTGTGTAAAAAAATAGATGAAAAACCTATTGTTTTAAACTGTGGAACTATGAGTCCCAGCAAGCCTCCCCCACAACCTGGGACTTGGAGAACCACAAGTCCCAGCCTGCGGGGCATTAAAGGGCCCGCTGGGTCTTGTAGTTCCACAGTAAAAAAATAGATAAATAAATACACACTGACACATTATAAAAATAATAGACACTGACACATTATACAAATAAAAGTTTAATACATACATTACACAAACACACTGATACTTACCTATCTTGATCCCGTAGGTAGGTCCCAGGGTTCGGTCCGGTGGCTTGGTTCCGGAGCCTTGGTTCCAGGGCTGGTCCGGGTCCAGGGCTCCTGGGCTGAAGAGTCCGGGGTCCTGGATCCGTAGTAATCCAAAGGGGTACCTGGGGAAAGAAATCCTACTCACCTGTCCTCTGGCGTCCACCCCGGCATCTTCACTTCAAGACGCGCTGCTCCCGGCTGCTGGTACCCGCTCCGCTGTACACTGGAGAGACGCAGAGATCCTTCTTCCTCTGCGTCTCTGCTCAAAATGATTTCTGGCCAATCAGGAGCCGACTTTCTCGGCTCCTGATTGGCCGCTAGGCGGCCAATAGAATTCATTATGAGTAGAGACGCAGAGGAAGAAGGATCTCTGCGTCTCTCCAGTGTCCAGTGGAGCAGAGCGGGTACCAGCAGCCGGGAGCAGCGCGTCTTGAAGTGAAGATGCCGGGGTGGACACCAGAGGACAGGCGAGTAGGATTTCTTTCCCCAGGTACCCCTTTGGATTACTACGGATCCAGGACCCCGGACTCTTCAGCCCTGGAGCCCCGGACCCGGACCATCCCCGGAACCAAGCCACCGGACCGGACCCTGGGACCTACCTACGGGATCAAGATAGGTAAGTATCACTAGTAGCTTGTCTCTACTGTTCCCACAACCAGAGATATCAGCCTTCCAGCAGCTGGTTACTGCTCCAGCTCCACACACCTGGTAGCCTTCTGAACTCTGATCCCCTAGTCCTGAATACCATTTGGTAGGTGGGATTCTCTAGTTTTTAATTCCATTAAAATCTAAGAAATCTATTTCCGGCAACTGGAGAGATCTACAGTCAAGCAAGCTGTCCTCCCACCAGAAATTGATGAATAATAAGCCCACTCCACTATACACCCCTCCTCTGCATATTAAACATCCTCTACCACCCTGGAAGTTATGTATCAGGGCCCCTTCATTCAGCCCAATGCCCCCTTCTCCCACCCCATCTCCCACCATCTGTGCAGTAAAGGGGTTATTGGTGGAAATTACTGATCCAGGCCCTACATGCTGAGCGGTTGATATAATACCCCCTACCACCTGCGGGACATTAAAGCTTCCCCCGTCCCTACCGCTGGAGGATCGGTGGGGACCCCAATACATTGCTATGCCCAGGGGTCTACACTGCTGTTGACGCCCTTGTATGTATATATATATATATATATATATATATGTATGTATGTATGTATGTATATGTATATGTGTGTGTGTGTATATATATGTATACATATATATATATTTCTTTTTATTATTATTTATATACATTTGGTCTATCTATAATACTTTAACTGACCCGGTATATACTGGGTCACCTAAGTGTCCATCTCCGTGCTTTGCTCCGCCCCTCTGGAAACCCCCTTCTGAAAATCCTGCGTTTGCCCCTGGGTGGACTACTGTATGTCTGTGCTTCCACCGCCTTGTACAGTCTGTCAGTCGCAGCCGTGCACCGCCAGCACCACTTCTAGCTTCCAGAGTCTGCATATGAAGTGGCTTTGCTTCCTTCTTCCATCCTCCGTTCAGTAAGTAACATGCTGAACTCCCATATATAGAGAGTGCAGTGGGTGTTCTCGGGGCCCCCCAAGCCACCGGGCCCCATAGCAACTGCATCCACTGCACCCTCTATAATTACGCCACTGCCAGTATTATCACTAAACTGGTCGAGCATCTGCACATATGTATGACTCTCTTGGACAGCGGCGTAACTATAGCACCGCAGCCCCAGCCACCGCTGTGCATGTGGGGGCGCTGGGGGCTGCGGTGCTATAGTTCCCCCCCCCCCCCAATCCCCCGCAGACTTACCTATCTCGCTGGTCCCGGCGGCTCCGTTCTTCTGATGAGGACCACCACAAAATGGCCGCCCCCATATAGCACACAGTTCTCTGAAACTCTGTGCTGTATGGGGGCGGCCATTTTGTGGTGGTCCTCAGCAGAAGAAGAACGGAGCCGCCATGACCAGCGCGATAGGTAAGGCTGCAGGGGATTGGGGGGGGGGTTTGCCTGGGCGGCGGGGGGGTGGGGGATTGGGGGTGTGCGGCGGGGGGGGGGGGCGCCCCCCCTAACGGCGGGGGGCGCCCAAAACTTAGTTACGCCACTGCTCTTGGACTGTGTCAGTGTCTGTCATCAGTTAAAGGCTGTGGGCTGTCAGTGAAGGTTAAGGGCTGTGGGCTACTGTGTCAGTGTCAACATTAAAGGGCTATGGACACTGTGACTGTGGGCTAGACTTATTAAGCAGGTAGAGCTCAAATTTGTAAAATAAAGTCTCATAATTAAGTCCCATATATTTTTTGCTTGTTAATAACAAGGTAAAAGTTGTTCTATTGGTAATGAATGATGATTTAAATAAATAATCATAGGGCTAGTTCGGGGATTTACATCTAGCAAATTCTGATGGGGGGTATTCATTTGTGTCTAGCCAAAAATATTTGATTATATATACTACCATTTAAAAGTTCGGGGTCACCCACACAATTTCATGTTTTACATGAAAACTGACTTTTATTTATGAAATGAGTTGCAAAATGAATAGAACATATAGTCAAGACATTGGCAAGGTTAGCAATAATGATTTTTTATTTGAAATAATAACTTTGCTTTGGTCAAAGAATGCTCATTTTGTAGCAATTACAGCATTGCAGACCTTTGCCGTTCTAGCAGGTAATTTGTTGAGGTAATCTGAAGAAATGTCACTCCACACTTCCTGAAGTGCCTCCCACAAGTTGGATTGCCTTGATGGGCACTTCTTGTGTACCATACAGTCAAATCAAGTTGCTCCCCCAACAGCTTAATGGTGTTGAGATCTGGTGACTGCGCTGGAAACTCAATTACAGACAATACCAGCTGCCTGCTTCTTCCCTAAATAGTTCTTGCATAAATTGGAGGTGTGCAGCCCTAGAACACCACATTACCTCCACCATGCTTTACAGATGGCGTCAGGCACTCTTTTAGCATCTTTTCACTTGTCCTGCATCTCACAAATGTTCTTCTGTGTGTTATTTTGCCTATATTAATCTTTTCCTTTTATTAGCCAGTGTCAGATATGGCTTCTTTTGCCAGCATCCACACTCGCATTTTGCAGGTACCATTTAATGAAGCTGCCAGTTGAGAACCTGTGAGGTGTCTAATTCTCAGACTGGAGACTCTAATGTACTTCTTGCTCAGTTTTGCACCAGGGCCTCCTACTTCTCTTTCTACTTTTGTTAGAGCCTGTTTGTGCTGTTCTCTGAAGGGAGTAGTAGTAGCCATAAGAACACTTTGCATTTCTTGGTCGTCCCCATGAAAACGCTGGGCGTTCCCATGGAAATGCGGGTGTGATGCAGTGTGCCGGGGCAGGTGGGTGATGTCACATGACATCAGAGGCCCGGCCTGGTATTCTGTTCTGTAGGTTTAACAAAGAAGTCTCTCATTTGCCACTAATGAGGCCTATGCATGCATGCAAAAAGTTAACATTATTAGTATATAACGGAAAAGTTAATTTAGCAGAGAAGTCCAAATTATTATGCTGTTTAAGCAAATCGATGAATGACTGCCTGTCCAAATGATGAAGATTATCTATATATCTTCGGTAAATGAAGATACTGTACTGTATGCCTGGAATGATCAAGATCAGAGAAGAAAAATTAACTTTCAACTTGATGCATAAGCGGATATGCATAACATGTGGCCACACTGGACCCCATTGTGTAACCTTCTAATTTAATACTATACTATCTGTTAAAAACAATTCTGTGTAGCCCTTATATATTCTTTGTGGGAAATATGCATATAGAAATTAGTAATAACCATACAACAAAAATGTCTATTAACAGTAACCATAGCTGATAGGGCCTACACGTTTAGCCATGTGTGCAGACAAAAGCATTCTGAGCGATTCTACATCGCTCATAACGTTCCAATCGCTCAGCACACAGCAGTGCACAGCAATGTGTGCTGAGCGATCTGTCAGAGCTAGTGTTCTCTGGTGAGAACAGTGGGCCCGACCGATTAATAAAAAGCGCATAGGTTATTAATTTCCAGGAGAAAATGACATGTGGGGCTATCGCTATGGACCCTACACACACACAGCGATGTAGGGCCATTTTTTAAATGAGGTTGTTAAATTATGTAAAATTGCTCAGAAAATGCCTGTTTATCACTACGTGTGTAGTGATAAACTATTGTTTAACTATTGTTACTGAATAACAATAGTGGCAATGTATCCTTGATATATGTTAATGTGTAAAACTTTCAGACAGAAGATAAAAAGATTGAGATTTAACACTTCCAGTAAATATCCAAGGGCCACACACAGTGGCGTAACTAAGCCTCCGCAGCCCCCGCCATGGCGGGGAGGCGCAGAGTAACTATGGGCGCCTGGGGGGCTGCTATAGTTACCCGCTGCGCTGCTGCCCGGCCGCATCTGCGGTCACTGTCCCATCACTCGCTCCCGGCCCCGGCTCCTGCTGATAATGAAAAGTGACACTTAGAAAATGGCTGCCCCCGTATTGCAGACAGTTTTGGCAGCCATTTTCTAAGAGTCACTTTTCATTATCAGCAGGAGCCGACGCCGGGAGCGAGTGACGGGACAGTGACGCAGATGCGGCCGGGCAGCAGCGCAGCGGTGACTGAGGGAGACAGTGACCGTCAGGTATGAGTATGGGGGGGGCGCAAAATATATAGTTACGCCACTGGCCACACACAAAATATCTTGTACTAGTTAACAGCCCATACAAATGATGGTGTCCCTATCTACTTCTACTGTATCTCCAATCTCTGTCATTACAGCTCCTCCCTTTCTCCAAATTGATTTCTGTATATCTATCTATCTATCTATATATATATACATAGATAGATAGATAGATAGATAGATCGATAGATAGATAGAGAGAAAGAGAGAATGGATAAACCGGCACTCCCTTGCAGATAAACAACAGCTGCGCTCAGTGCCAGTGCAATCCTTACCAAGGAGTGACAGATTTTTTGCTGGTGGCACTCCAAGACGGCTTTGTAAAATTAATGACACAGTACAGAACTAAGACAACAGTGTACTGTGTCATTATTGTTACAAAGCCGTCTTGGAGTGCCACCAGCAACAGGCACCGTGTGGTTTGATTATCCATGCTGGTTGCCTTGGGAGTGCCACTCCACACAGAATACACACACATATATATATATATATATATATATATATATATATTGTGGTGTACGACCGGCGGGAAGCGGTCATCTATTAGAATGAACTTAGGTCTACAGTCATTAGGTCGACCCCACTAGGTCGACTGGCAGGAAGGTCGACCTGACTTAAGGTCGACATGGGCCAAGGTCGACATGACTTAAGGTAGAATTTGCATAAAGGTCGACATGAGGAAGGTCGACTGGTCATAAGGTCGACATGGGGTTTTTCACTATTTTTTGAGCCGACATGTGCCGACAGGCGGTATTTCATGCCCTACCATCCACTAGGGCGTGGAGGATGTTATTAAAGCTGTGGCGAGCGAAGCGAGACACCGTGCCCGAAGCATCGCGAGCGAAGCGAGCGATGCGAGGGTCCGATTCTCATTGCCAACTGTATCCATGTGGACTGTGTCGACATTCGGATCAAAAAACAGTGAAAAACCCATGTCGACCTTATGACCAGTCGACCTTCCTCATGTCAACCTTTATGCAAATTCGACCTTAAGTCATGTAGACCTTGGCCCATGTCGACCTTAAGTCAGATCAACCTTCCTGCCAGTCGACTTAGTGGGGTCGACCTAATGACTGTAGACCTAAGTTCATTCTGATAGATGTACCGATTCCCGACGGCACTCCCAGATATTAGTGGCAATTGCTCCCGGTGCCCTCCAAAGGTTGGAATAGGCAGGAAAGATATCGGTGCTGGCGGCACTCAAAACGGGGAGACTGTGTAACGAATATAGACAAGCTGACACCGCACAGCTTGGGTGCTGACAGTTTCAGAATTTAATTTCTTCTTCAGAGTATCTTTCCTATATATGCCCGCGATAGGACCAGCACATCCATAAATGATGGGATTAAATTGAATAATCAAATTCCATTTATTAGGAAAAATAGATAAAGCCAATATACTCATCCATGAAGAAATGTCACTCCACACTTCCTGAAGCGCCTCCCACAAGTTGGATTGCCTTGATGGGCACTTCTTGTGTACCATACAGTCAAATCAAATTGCTCCCACAACAGCTTAATGGGGTTGAGATCTGGTGACTGCGCTGGAAACTCCATTACAGACACAATACCAGCTGCCTGCTTCTTCCCTAAATAGTTCTTGCATAAATTGGAGGTGTGCAGCCCCAGAACACCACATTACCTCCACCATGCTTTACAGATGGCGTCAGGCACTCTTCTAGCATCTTTTCACTTATCCTGCATCTCACAAATGTTCTTTTGTGTGTTATTTTGTCTATATTAATCTTTTCCTTTTATTAGCCAGTGTCAGATATGGCTTCTTTTGCCAGCATCCAGACTCGCATTTTGCAGGTACCATTTAATGAAGCTGCCAGTTGAGAACCTGTGAGGTGTCTATTTCTCAGACTGGAGACTCTAATGTACTTCTTGCTCAGTTTTGCACCAGGGCCTCCTACTTCTCTTTCTACTTTTGTTACAGCCTGTTTGTGCTGTTCTCTGAAGGGAGTAGTAGTAGCCATAAGAACACTTTGCATTTCTTGGTCGTCCCCATGAAAACGCTGGGCGTTCCCATGGAAATGCGGATGTGATGCAGTGTGCCGGGGCAGGTGGGTGATGTCACATGACATCAGAGGCCCGGCCTGTCTTCATCCCAGAGTGTGCAAATATACTGTAAGTCAATCTCCACTGACTTATATTTGCGAGCCTAGGAGAAATCATTAGATGGTCGCCGACCATCGAATAATTTCTCCTGCTATGGGCACATGCGAGTTGATGTGTTTACATAACACATCCCCTTGCATGGTTACAAAAGGATACGGCAGTGTGGGTTTCGGCGGGGCGGCAAGGTGGGCACTCTAAGACTCGGAAAGTTGCGATCTTTGCAGCTTACTGTGTCAACCAGAATCAGCCCCAATATGCCATTAGAACACTGGAGTGATGGTTGCTGGAAATGGGCCTCTATACACCTATGTAGATTTTCCTTTAAAAACCAGACGCTTTCAGCTAGTATAGTCATTTACCACATTAACAATGTATAGAGTGTATTTTTGATTAATTTAATGGGTACTCTTTACTTAGCACGGCGCCCACGATTTTGATCATGGTCATCGCAGGTAAAAAAATCGCGGCCATCGCGGACATTGAATGCACTAAAAAATCGGGTGCGATGCGACCGACGCGATGCCCACGATTTCCCATAGGGAACAATGTTGAATGTCTCAATTGACCCGATTTTCCTGTTCAATGCCTCAATTGACCCAATTTTTCCATAGGAAACAATGTTAAATGGCCCACAGAGGCCAAATAGCCACCCTGAAGTGTGAAATGGCCCCCACAATTGTTAACGCCACCCCACGATCAACGTGAACCCGAAGTGTGGCGAGCGCAGCGAGCCCGCGAGGGGCGGCGGTACGCGTCCTACGACCTTTTCATACCCCCACTATCCATGTCGGCGTGGAGTTGAGAATAGAATAGTGTGGCGAGCGCAGCGAGCCACCGAGCCCGAAGCGTGGCGAGCGCAGCGAGCACCGCGAGGGGATGCGGATACCTTCACAGGTAAAAGCGTCCCTTCGCGGGCTTCACAGGTATCCGCGTTCCCTCGCGGGGCTCGCTGCGCTCGCCACACTATTCTATTCTCAACTCCACGCCGACGTGGATAGTGGGAGTATGAAAAGGCCGTAGGACGCGTACCGCCGCCCCTCGCGGGCTCGCTGCGCTCGCCACGCTTCGGGTTCACGTTGATCGTGGGGTGGCGTTAACAATTGTGGGGGCCATTTCACACTTCAGGGTGCCTATTTGGCCTCTGTGGGCCATTTAACATTGTTTCCTATGGAAAAATCGGGTCAATTGAGCCATTGAACAGGAAAATCGGGTCAATTGAGACATTTAACATTGTTCCCTATGGGAAATCGCGGGCATCGCGTCTGCGCCACTTTTCTATCTCCCCATCTTGTTTTGTTGTATGGTTTGTGAAGTAAGGGTGTAACTTCTGGGGATTGTGAATCGAGGCAGCACTGCGCCACGCATTACCTGTCAATTTGTTCTGTAAAGCCCATCGCATACCTTATCTTAAGGTATGCGATGGGACCCGAACGACCCGATTTTCGGGCTTTAAACACGTTTTTAACGCACTTTGAAAATCGGTCGCATCGCATGCCATTATAATGGCATGCAATGCGACCGACGCGACCGACACGATTTTTACATTGGATCCAATGTTAAATGCCCCCCAGACCCGATTTTTAATTGTAAACCCACCCTGATGGTTAATTATGTCAAATTCCCCCCCATTGTTAATGCCACGCCACGATCAACGTCAAGCCGAAGTGTGGCGAGCGCAGCGAGCCCGCGAGGGGTGGAGGTACGCGTCCTCCGACCTTTTCATATCCCCACTATCCACGTTGGCATGGAGTTGATTTTATATAGTGTGGCGAGCTCAGCGAGCCACCGAACCCTAAGCGCGGCGAGTGTAGCGAGCCCCACGAGGGGACGCTTAATACGTCTGAAGTAATGCGCGTCCCCTACGCTCGCCACACTATATAAAATCAACTCCATGCCGACGTGGATAGTGGGGGTATGAAAAGGTGGGAGGACGCGTACCGCCGCTGCGCTTGCCACGCTTCAGGTTGACGTTGATCGTGGCGTGGTGTTCACAACGGGGGGGGGGGGGGCATTCAGTGAAAAATGGGGTCTGGGGGGCATTTAACATTGGGGCCAATGTAAAATCGGGTTTCAGGGACCATTTAACATTGGTTCCAATGTAAAAATCGGGTCGATCGCATCGCAAGTGATTTGGTTGCATGCGATGCGATCGACCTGATTTTTGCGACCCGATTTCATAAAATTAAAATCGGTGACGCCGTGCTAGGAAACAAGTACCATTTTTTCTAACATTTAAAAACTCACAAAGCACTTTAATTGAATAGGTTGAATGTAAAATCGACCAAAAATCGTCGAAAACTAATCATTTTTTAAGTGTTCGAAAAATCGGCACCAGTTGAATATTTTCTGAATCTTTGCATTTGTAGCCCCACACAATTTTTTTTTATTGAACATTAGATCTAAAACTGATGCAAATCTTATCCGTAGAACTACAAATACTGTATGACATAAGCCTTGCCTTGTTGGCATAGGATGATGACTAATCTAAGCATGGTATTCTGTTCTGTAGGTTAAACAAAGAAGTCTCTCATTTGCCACTAATGAGGACTATGCATGCATGCAAAAAGTTAACATTATTAGTATATACAGTAATGGAAAAGTTAATTTAGCAGAGAATTCCAAATTATTAGAAGATTATCTATATATCTTCGGTAAATGAAGATACTGTACTGTATGCCTGGAATGATCAAGATCAGAGAAGAAAAATTAACTTTCAACTTGATGCATAAGGGGATATGCATAACATGTGGCCACACTGGACCCCATTGTGTAACCTTCTAATTTAATATAGGACTATCTGTTAAAAACAATTCTGTGTAGCCCTTATATATTCTTTGTGGGAAATATGCATATAGAAATTAGTCATAACCATACAACAAAAATGTCTATTAACAGTAACCATAGCTGATAGGGCCTACACGTGTAGCCATGTGTGTGTACAAAAGCATTCTGAGCGATTCTACATCGCTCATAACGTTCCAATCGCTCAGCACACAGCAGTGCACAGCAATGTGTGCTGAGCGATCTGTCAAAGCTAGTGTTCTCTGGTGAGAACAGTGGGCCCGACCGATTAATAAAAAGCGCATAGGTTATTAATTTCCAGGAGAAAATGACATGTGGGGCTATCGCTATGGACCCTACACACACAGCGATGTAGGGCCATTTTTTAAATGAGGTTGTTAAATTACGTAAAATTGCTCAGAAAATGCCTGTTTATCACTACGTGTGTAGTGATAAACTATTGTTTAACTATTGTTACTGAATAACAATAGTGGCAATGTATCCTTAATATATGTAAATGTGTAAAACTTTCAGACAGAAGATAAAAAGATTGAGATTTAACACTTCCAGTAAATATCCAAGGGCCACACACAAAATATCTTGTACTAGTTAACAGCCCGTACAAATGATGGTGTCCCTATCTACTCCTACTGTATCTCCAATCTCTGTCATTACAGCTCCTCCCTTTCTCCAAATTGATTTCTGTATATATATATAAAGCAATAAACAAGTCTCAATACAGAAGTTTTGTCTACTTATACAGTCTCCGAGTGCCTCCTTATTTGGATTACTATAGCACACTATGGACTAGGCACCGGAGCAGCTGCCAATTCAGAGTGCCGGCATACAACCACGAATATATATATATATATATATATATATATATATATATATATATATATATATATATACAGGTCGAGTATCCCGTATCCAAAATGCTCGGGACCAAGAGAATTTTGGATAACGGATTATTCCGTATTTCGGAATATTTTAATATTTCAATGATGTATTTTGAAGTATCTTGCATTTATGCTGTATAAACACATCAAACACATGAAATACACACAAATATATTTTATTTGTTCAAAAAACAAGGTTTCAAAACATGAAACAAAATTTGTGTACTATCTCAGAAATTGAATTTGAATGCCAAGCAATCATTGTCTTGCACATATATAATGGCAGTTACATATCATTCCCTCAGTAATATTGTTACAAATGTCCCCAGTGAGTTTTTAGCAAAAAAAAATTTTTTTTTCACTTTCTGGAATGTATGGTTTTCGGAATAATTCGGATAACGGATATTCGGATACGGGATACTCAACCTGTATATATATATATATATATATATACTGACGAAGTCCCGTAGGACGAAACGCGTTTGGGCGGAGCTGGAGGACGGAGGTCGTGACGCGGCAACGCAGTGACGCGGCTGGTCCGGGATCCAGGCTGAGAGTGCAGCGCAAAATTGTTTGAGAGCTGTCTTGCGGTGATATACCTGTAATATGCGCTTATGTGTTATATATCTTATAACACCTGTACTTGTGTGAGTTTTTAATCGCTTCAGTAAAGTTTCTACTTTTAAACTTTAAATACTACACTATGGTGCGCCTCCTTTTTTCTTTCTATGCATTTTACAGATTGGGCTGAGTTGGAAGGGCCCTAATAGGAGTGCAGCACGGCCTGATTTTATATATATCCTGGACATTCTCCTGCAGACATCAGCGCTTAAAGGATAAACTGGTTTTTGGATATATATATATATATATATATATATATATATATATATATATATATATATATATATATATATACAGCCTGATACCACAGGCACCATTTCAAATGCCCACGATAGGACCAGCACATCCATAAATGATGGGATTAAGTTGAATAAACAAATTCCCTTTATTAGGAAAAATAGATGAAGCCAATATACTCATCCACAGACATGGATCAAAGCAGCAACATGTAGATCAAAAAACGGGTGCGACGCGATTTTCCCATAGGGATCAATGTTAAAAGTCAGATTGGACGCAATTTTAGTGTTAAATGCCTCAATGGCCGCGATTTTTACATAGGAAACAATGTTAAATGGGCCACAGAGCCCTAATAGTCCCCCTGAAGTCTTAAATGGCCCCCACAATTTTTAACGCCACCCCACGATCAACGCGAACCCGAAGCATGGCGAGCGCAGCGAGCCCGCGAGGGGCGGCGGTACGCGTCCTCCGACCTTTTCATACCCCCACTATCCACGTCGGCGTGGAGTTGAGAATAGAATAGTGTGGTGAGCGCAGCGAGCCACCGAGCCCCGCGAGGGGACGCGGATACCTGTGAAGCCCGCGAAGGGACGCGTTTACCTGTGAAGGTATCCGCGTCCCCTTGCGGGGCTCGCTGCGCTCGCCACGCTTCGGGCTCGGTGGCTCGCTGCGCTCGCCACACTATTCTATTCTCAACTCCACGCCGACGTGGATAGTGGGGTTATGAAAAGGTCGGAGGACGCGTACCGCCGCCCCTCGCGGCGGTACGCGTCCTCCGACCCGTTTTTTAGTGCATACGATGGTCGCGATGGTCGCGATGGTCGCGATAGACCCGTTTTTTAGTGCATACGATGGTCGCGATGGTCGCCGTTCTAGGTAAAGAGTACCGAATAAAAACCAAAGGAAACCTATAAAAAAACACAACTAGGCCCCAAAGTTACACACAACATGATGTATATCAATTTAACCAACATGTTTATATATCAAGCCATATTGGTCCAAACATGGACCTACAGGCTCCACCAAACTCACACCACACAGCACTATATGAAAATGGACATATTTAACTCCTCGTTGAGGCCTTGGGGGGCAAGTGACTGTAAGTCATAGATCCATTGACTTTCACGTTGGAGAAGTCTTTTATGTCGAATATATATATATATATACTAATATTTAAGAAGGATTATTGTATCACGCATTGTATAAAACACTGAAGGCGCAGAGGTCATACCATCTCTCTCTCTCTCTCTCTCTCTCTCTCTCTCTCTCTCTATATATATATATAGAGGAAAGAAAAAGGCTAGCACTCCGGGGACTTGAAAAACGTGCTGTATTGAAGCAAACAAATGACCAACGTTTCGGGGGTGGTCCCCCTTTGGTAAGGTGTTATCACCACGCACCTTGACAAAAGGGGAACACCCCCGACACGTTGGTCGTTTGTTTGCTTCAATAGAGCACATTTTTCAAGTCCCCAGAGTGCCAGCCTTTTTCTTTCCTCTAAACCATCTAGTTCACACTCGTTATAATTAGGCCACACCCCTTTTTTGGGAGCGCGCCTACGGTGCGTGCAATTTATTCAATATCAAATTAAATATGGGGGGAGCACAAATTTTACTGTTTGCACTAGAACCCAAATCGGCTGCTGATAACTATTTGGGTATGTGTGTGTGTGTGTGTGTGTGTGTGTGGGGGGGGTTATGTGCTGAGTATGGGCTGTGCCAACTATCTATGAAGGACTGTGCTGACGTTATAGGGGAGCTGTGATTCTATGAGGCTGTCTGAAATACCGCAGTAGAGTATAGTGGCCCTCGGGCTTCACTGGATTTTTTTAGGTGGCCCACGCTGTCTTAAAGGTTGAAGACCCCTGCGTTACAGTGTCTTATATAGCACAGCAGATTCTGTTACAGTGTCTTATATATAGCAGTAGATTCCCTTACAGTGTATTATACAGCGCAGCAGATTCCGTTAAAGTGTCTTATATAGCGCAGCAGATTCCGTTAGTGTCTTATATAGCGCAGCAGATTCCGTTACAGTGTCTTATATAGCGCAGCAGATTCCGTTACAGCGTCTTATATAGCGCAGCGGATTCCGTTACAGCGTCTTGTATAGGGCAGCAGATTCCGTTACAGTGTCTTATATAGCGCAGCAGATTCCATTACAGCGTCTTATATAGCGCAGCATATTCTGTTACAGCGTCTTATATAGCGCAGCAGATTCCGTTACAGGTTCTTACCGGGGGGGGGGGGCGCGCGAAATATGCCCTTGCTCCGGGCACCATGGCACCTAGCTACACCGCTGTCCATTACCTTTCCTATATATATATATCGTGTCATCATTTGCACTCAGGGGTGACTTGAAAATAAATACGACAACTGACACAGAGGTAGCAGCAACGTTTCAATGATACTTCATTTTCTTCAGGCTTATCACACAATACACAAATAGACATACCTTATAAGACATGACAAACCTCCTGTGAATGCGGCATTACCGGATGCGGGACCACGCACCCGGCCGGGACGCAGTTAACTGACGTCATCCCTACTTTCCTGTAGTCAAGGATACCAAGACGCCACTACAACATACGGTAACAAATAATCAAAACAGTACAGTGCTGGAATTTGCATTTATCGCAGCATAATACAAATGACAAATTTATATGAAACATATAATAAAGCAATTAATTTCCTGTCACACCACAAAGGGTAATTCAGAGGCAATTAAAAACAACCTAGACCTAGCTGATCATTAAGCCATATGGAGCAATAGTGTTTAACCTCACTATCCATTGGCATTCCCTTTTTAATAATAAATTACCCCAATCTCCTTCTCTTTTAGGGGGGGGACATAGTCTATCATACGATAGCGGATAGAGGTTAAACTATGTTTAAAGTCAAAGACATGTCTAGCAACAAACAAAGAGAAGAAAAGGGTGTCCTTTGGGTGGGTGCACCTTGAATAATAGTCAATTTAAAAATTAACCTTTATTATTTATTTATTAAAAGGCTGCGAAAAGTTTTAAAAGTTTTAAAAAGTTTTAAAACACATTTTAAAGTGGGTCTTTCTGTTGAGACCCTAAATAGGGTGACTTCGTACACCCACTTTAAAATTGATGCGCCAATATTAAGCATCTCTCACTAGTAATCCAGGTACCAGGACAAGTCACTGTATCTTTATCTTTCATTACACTGCTCCTCCATTTTTTGTAGGAGAGGCTTACTCTAGTTTCCAACATTTATTGTTCACTCACTTTGGTTTATTTTTACATGTTGATGTTTTGAGTTTTCACGTCCTGAGCAAGACCCTTTTCTACACCGCTATCTTTTTCATTATATGGCCTATACATACCCACGTATGACACTATTTATTGTCACCTCTTTAGCGTAATATCACTTGAACTTTCCAGGTGAAGTTATGGAAAGATTACACGGTTCAATTCACTATGGACTCCATACCAGCACCGAGATGTGACACCATATTCTCAAAGGCGTCCCGCCTTTTTCTTCCTTAGTACACTTTATGACACTATCTAATGAGTTAATTTCTGATCCTATTCCTGGACGACATCCCTATAACCCCAGCGCACACCTTATACTCTTACATATTGATATAAGAGTAATTCTCCCCATTTTTTTAGGGGTTACCAATAAGGTCTGTACATCCCGCTACCTCTTATGTGAAGAGGAATGGATTATGAGCATGCATCCATATGAATTTGATGCACATTTATTATTACATTACATACTGGACTGACATTTTTGTATCTCTGTTATCCAATATTCTTAGATTGTTGGATACATGAACATTTGCCCTTATTTTCAGATGTCTGATTTTAGATATCTGAGTGATGGGGATTTGAGGTCTGGCTACAAACCAAACAGTAACCACTACACTCTGTCCTTATCGACATGTCTAAACAGTCGACACATTTTTCATCTATACCCAATAGGAGGTCACTTTTCAAGACCACAGGATACGGACACGGTACCGTCCTAGGAAAAGAGTTACTATTTACATACTTACCCAAAATACACAGGAGTGAACCTTATAATAACTGAATATTTAATGAGTGAGATACCAGGGTTCTGGTGCAAACTAGGCATTGTCCAACATTACATATTGGACTGACATCTTTGTGTCTCTGTCATCCAATATTCTTAGATTGTTGGATACATGAACATTTGCCCTTATTTTCAGATGTCTGATTTTAGATATCTGAGTGATGGGGATTTGAAGTCTGGCTACAAACCAAACTGTAACCACTACACTCTGTCCTTATTGACATGTCTAAACAGTCGACACATTTTTCATCTATACCCAATAGAAGGTCACTTTTCAAGACCACAGGATACGGACACGGTACCGTCCTAGGAGAAGAGTTACTATTTACATACTTACCCATAATACACAGGAGAGAACCTTATAATAACTGAATATATAATGAGTGATATACCAGGGTTCCGGTGCAAACTAGGCACCTCTACATGGCGGGTCCCGGTCGACACGATGCTGTCACTACATTCATATATTCCTTCACATCCCTACTATTCCTTATAGGATGATAATTTGTTCATCAACTCATGTATACTGTACCTGATTATATCCTTTTAGAACGCGACTAGAAATTGATGTTGATTCCAGTTAGCGATTGGTGCTAACTGGACCACACAGGCTTCCGTCCTCCTAGCGTCATTATGACGAGGGTTACCTAGGTAACCGGACGGACTCAGCAAGACCCTTTTTAAATTGATCCAGACAGGCTTCCGCTCTTCCAGCACGTATCAGACGCAGGCTGCTATGACAACCGGACGGACTCTCTGTCTGATCAGATAGACATCAGGCGTCTGTATCCAAACATGCTGCATAGCGTGGTGGGTTCCCATGACAACACAGACGCTAACACCTGGTAACTAATGATTAATGGGCGGTATGAGCTTCCGGGTGTGTTTCCGGAGGCGCGCCCTGAACCACAGCCATGATTGGACCATACCCTTATTATACAGGTATATAAACCCCTCAGACATTCAGGCAGGTTGGCCCTGAGGAAGCTGAACTGCGAAGCGCGTGCCGGCTAGCGGTGTGCGGGCAGTTGTTATTGCTCTCTTTATTATTTTTCATACAATGCATTTTGATTGACTGTACGTTCTAGCGGTGATTTATCACTGAAGCCCTTTTCAGGGCTCTTACTTTGTAGCGTGTTCCTGGCAAGAGACCTATAATAGGACTCTCCTGACACCTATCAGTGGGACACTCCAAGTGTTTTCTCCCTTATCACTCTTATCCATCTGCAGATTACCATTTATGGTGGCAGTGGATAGAGGAACAGGGCGATACACTGTGGCTTACCCAGTACTGAGATAGCCTCTATTTTTGAGATCATATTAGGGGTTGAGGTCCCTCTGTGATCATACAGAGTGACACCCCACTTAGCCTCTATTTAGACCCATAACACTCTGCAGATTACCGTCAGGTGGCAGTGTGTTTTACTATCTTATAATATTTGGTCTATCCTGGTAAGGCTACCTAGCCTACAGACTACCATATAAATTATAATATAGAGATCCTTTAGTCTCTAATCTATCTCTAACTGGGAGAACCGGGTTATCATACCAGTGAACATCCCACTATATTTGGTGCTATGTAGGGGTACTTACCCTTATTTTGTCATGCTTGTATACATCTCCTTAGCAAATTGTGATATACTGGGACACGATTACCCAGCTCAGACATAGAGATCCTGGTAGTTGGAAGAGATTGGCATCTGTATTTACACTACCAATCCACTGCACAGATCCACAAGTCTGAAAACTGTCGAACGTTACATCTTATATCTGTCAATAAAAGATCATATCAGAGCAATCCCTGCCCGCCACCTTCGTTTTATGTGTGTCATCCCAACTGTATATGTCTATAAATGTGTTTTAAAACTTTTCGCAGCCTTTTAATAAATAAATAATAAAGGTTAATTTTTAAATTGACTATTATTCAAGGTGCACCCACCCAAAGGACACCCTTTTCTTCTCTTTGTTTGCAATTACGTTGTGTCCAAGGGTAGCACACCCCTGCTCCCCAGAAACTGATACATGTTGGAGGATTTATTGGGGGTCCGTAGTACATTTATTCTCTGTCTTGTGCGAATGAAACCCACCCCCCTCTTTTGCAAATTACATGGTGAAGATCCATAACTCACCTTCTTTATCATTCAGCACAGAGGTATTAGTAGTATATTCACTCGTATATTAAAATTTAGTGTGTTAGATAGAATATACACACATTAACAACCTGCTACAAGTCCTGAGGGGCTTTCGTTGAATATATATCTATACTGTATCTCCAACGTGGCAACATGTCTAATTCCGATACTACTCGTGAAAGTACATCTGCATTCAGTCTTAGCCAAGAATTGTCCAATAGACAATTTAATCTTCAAAAATGTATGGAGTCTTTGCTAAATACAGATATTTCACAGATCAACACCTCTAAAGAGGACTGGCTTAATGACCTACAATTATTAAAATTTGCACTCATTAAGCAATCAAAAACCTTCTGGAATAAGATGACTTTTGAAAGTTATCTTAAACAAAACATCACACCCCGTGGCTTAAGACCGCGTGTCTTCCCCTCATTTGAGTTGGCAGATGATACTCTGAGATCAGACTGGGAGAAAACCCTTACTAGATGCTCCCTGGAACTTATTGGGATCCTGGTTAAACATGACCAAATTATGTTGGAGAGACACTCGGCCGAGATCTCCCGACTAAGTAATAAGCTTAAAGAATTTGAAGGTCTCGATAAGTTCCAGAAAACTTATCAAAAATTTAAGACGGAGGTATAAAACGTGGAAAAGGAGGTTATAAGCAGAAAGAAAAACAAACTGCAGAGAGATATTGAGGATCCAATAGGATCCAATAGGATCTATAAATGGAATACCTCCCACAACAAAAGACCGCCATCAGCCAACCCTTTCAACTAAAGTACATCGGATATAGACTCATCCGAAAATGAGACAACATCTGATACTGGCAGCAGACACTCACAAAGGAATTTTTTAGGGATAAGTCCCAGAGATACGAGAGATCGTTTAGGCTGGGACACCGCAGGACAAGGAGGGGGAAGAAGAAAAAAGAGAGCCACGAGAGAGTGGAGAGAGGATCCGAGAGACTATCAGAGATACCGGAAATAACATCTGATTCCGATGCTCTTAAAATCATCAATCTCTCGGACCATACTCTCACAGATACTCAGATTCAGGTCTTACAAAAAGGACTCTCCTTCTCCCCAACTTGTTCTTTTAACCGTTTTGAGATTGAAAAAGACCTTAATTTGTTTGCGAGGAAGTTGCTCCTTAAAAAATTCTACTGTACTAAAACCAATACAAATGAAATGCCCATAGATAACACCCAAAACTCTGCTGGGTATGAGACCGAGCCATTTCCATCTTTCTTCTCAAGAGAAGATGAATTAGCATTAAGTATCCTTGAGGAATTAGAGACAGGAGTCTCCTCTGAAACACCTAGTACCAATGCAGAAGAACAAGAAGAGAATCGGTTATTAAAATTAAAGAAAAAATCCAAATTTTATCCAAATTTCCAAATTTGCCCTGTGGTGAAAACTTTTATAGATGTGGTTAGTCAAGATCTTGATGAGTTGGAATCCTCTAAACCCATTTTCTATCAACAAAACAATATGAACAAAGAGGAAAGGTCAGCACTTAATGAAATCAAAAAGTGGGATGACACTATCATCAAACCGTCGGATAAAGGCGGTAATGTCGTCCTATGGTCAAGGACACTTTATGTGAAAGAACTTGACAGACAGCTCAATGACATCACATGCTATAAGAAACTTATGTTCAACCCCACCCAGGACTTTTTGGAAATCTACACAAGAATTATTAAGGAAGCGACGAGCTCAGGCGTCTTAACCAAAAGACAGTCAGAATTTTTACAGGTTACTGAGGTCAGGATCCCCACCCTGTATCTCCTCCCCAAGGTCCATAAGAATGACAAGGTACCACCAGGCCGGCCTATAGTATCTGGCATAGGCGGCCTGACTGAAAGAGCCAGCCAGTTTGTTGATGCCTACCTCCGTGAATATGTCCTCACTTTACCATCTTATGTGAGAGACACAATGGAGGTACTCAACAAACTCCAGGACATCACTGTCAACCAGAATACATGGATCATAACTTGCAATGTGGAGAGTCTATATACTAGCATCCACCATCAGTATGGGCTCGAAGCAATCAGATACTTCCTTAAAATGGGCAAAGAAGACAACCTTCACGAACTCATAATTCAATTACTACGTTTTGTGCTAACTAAAAACTATTTTGTTTGCAATGAGAACTTCTACCTCCAGGTACGGGGGACTGCGATGGGGAGCACTTGTGCCCCCACGTACGCTAACCTGTACCTGGGGTGGTGGGAGCGTGAGGTTGTCTTTTGTGAGGAGAATGAGAAGTACACAGATCATGTCCTTCTGTGGGTACGCTATATAGATGATCTCCTTATCCTGTGGGAAGGAGATAAAGATCTATTTATAGAAATGATGGAAATTCTCAACAAAAACCATCTGAACCTACACCTCACTTTTGATATCAGCAAAAAGGCGGTCAACTACCTGGACCTACACATCACTATTGAGGACGATGGCTCAATATCCACTGATCTCTTCAGAAAAGAGACAGCGACTAACTCTCTACTCCATCGTACCAGTTCACACTTTCCTCCTGTCATTAAGGGGCTCCCTAAAGGAGAGTTTCTGAGGACCAAGAGAAACTGCTCCAGTGACCTCACTTACAGAAAGAGAGCAAAAGAACTCAGCTCCTGCCTCGAAGATAGAGGCTATAGTAAGAGAGGAATTAAGAGAGCCTATAATGAAGCCAACTCATATCAGAGGGACAGACTACTGATACCCAACTCTCACAAAACTGGCAAGACTGAAGAACCTGTACGTTTTATTGGATCCTTTTGTCAGGAATGGAAACAGATACAGGGTATCCTGAATAGACACATGTACATCCTGAAGACTGATCAAGATCTAGCCGGGATACTGGACGATCGAATCCAACTCAGTTGGCGTAGGAGCAAAAATCTTAGAGACATCCTGGTACAGAGCCATCTGGATAAAATTAATAAATCCATTCCACTCAGGACAGGCTCCTACAAATGTGGCTCATGCAAAGCCTGTTCAGTCATGACTCAGACACATGAATACACAGACAAATTTCAGCATACATGGAAGATCAATCGGTACATTAACTGCAACACATCAGGAGTTGTGTATCATTTAAAATGTCCCTGCAACAAAAGCTACATAGGGAAGACGATCAGACCACTCAAAAAACGGATCCTTGAGCACCTGTCGAGCATTAAAAATGCAGAAAAGGATAAAAAAGCAATGAAAATCCTCACTCCGGTCGCCCGACATTTTTACAGATACCACCAAAGCAAGACCACTGGCCTAACAGCATATGGCATGCACAAGATAGACTTGGGGATCAGAAGAGGAGATGTAGACACAGAGCTACTCAAACATGAAACCCGTCTCATCTTTCTCATAAACACCTTGACACCAGGGGGCCTCAACGAAGAGAACAGTTACTCCGCTTTTCTGTAACGGGTCCATCCAATACCTAATCATGCACCCAATGTCTCCTCATTCCTATTCAAACATCCAATGTTCTCTGTTCAATCCTCCATCTCTCTTCTTCCCTCCATTTTTGACCTCCAATTTTTGACCTCTTCCCTCTTTCCCTCCTCACTAATGTACGAAGTCACCCTATTTAGGGTCTCAACAGAAAGACCCACTTTAAAATTGATGCGCCAATATTAAGCATCTCTCACTAGTAATCCAGGTACCAGGACAAGTCACTGTATCTTTATCTTTCATTACACTGCTCCTCCATTTTTTGTAGGAGAGGCTTACTCTAGTTTCCAACATTTATTGTTCACTCACTTTGGTTTATTTTTACATGTCGATGTTTTGAGTTTTCACGTCCTGAGCAAGACCCTTTTCTACACCGCTATCTTTTTCATTATATGGCCTATACAGACCCACGTATGACACTATTTATTGTCACCTCTTTAGCGTAATATCACTTGAACTTTCCAGGTGAAGTTATGGAAAGATTACACGGTTCAATTCACTATGGACTCAATACCAGCACCAAGATGTGACACCATATTCTCAAAGGCGTCCCGCCTTTTTCTTCCTTAGTACACTTTATGACACTATCTAATGAGTTAATTTCTGATCCTATTCCTGGACGACATCCCTATAACCCCAGCGCACACCTTATACTCTTACATATTGATATAAGAGTAATTCTCCCCATTTTTTTAGGGGTTACCAATAAGGTCTGTACATCCCGCTACCTCTTATGTGAAGAGGAATGGATTATGAGCATGCATCCATATGAATTTGATGCACATTTATTATTACATTACATACTGGACTGACATTTTTGTATCTCTGTTATCCAATATTCTTAGATTGTTGGATACATGAACATTTGCCCTTATTTTCAGATGTCTGATTTTAGATATCTGAGTGATGGGGATTTGAAGTCTGGCTACAAACCAAACTGTAACCACTACACTCTGTCCTTATCGACATGTCTAAACAGTCAACACATTTTTCATCTATACCCAATAGGAGGTCACTTTTCAAGACCACAGGATACGGACACGGTACCGTCCTAGGAGAAGAGTTACTATTTACATACTTACCCATAATACACAGGAGTGAACCTTATAATAACTGAATATTTAATGAGTGAGATACCAGGGTTCTGGTGCAAACTAGGCATTGTCCAACATTACATATTGGACTGACATCTTTGTGTCTCTGTCATCCAATATTCTTAGATTGTTGGATACATGAACATTTGCCCTTATTTTCAGATGTCTGATTTTAGATATCTGAGTGATGGGGATTTGAAGTCTGGCTACAAACCAAACTGTAACCACTACACTCTGTCCTTATCGACATGTCTAAACAGTCAACACATTTTTCATCTATACCCAATAGGAGGTCACTTTTCAAGACCACAGGATACGGACACGGTACCGTCCTAGGAGAAGAGTTACTATTTACATACTTACCCATAATACACAGGAGTGAACCTTATAATAACTGAATATTTAATGAGTGAGATACCAGGGTTCTGGTGCAAACTAGGCATTGTCCAACATTACATATTGGACTGACATCTTTGTGTCTCTGTCATCCAATATTCTTAGATTGTTGGATACATGAACATTTGCCCTTATTTTCAGATGTCTGATTTTAGATATCTGAGTGATGGGGATTTGAAGTCTGGCTACAAACCAAACTGTAACCACTACACTCTGTCCTTATCGACATGTCTAAACAGTCAACACATTTTTCATCTATACCCAATAGGAGGTCACTTTTCAAGACCACAGGATACGGACACGGTACCGTCCTAGGAGAAGAGTTACTATTTACATACTTACCCATAATACACAGGAGAGAACCTTATAATAACTGAATATATAATGAGTGAGATACCAGGGTTCCGGTGCAAACTAGGCACCTCTACATGGCGGGTCCCGGTCGACACGATGCTGTCACTACATTCATATATTCTTTCACATCCCTACTATTCCTTATAGGATGATAATTTGTTCATCAACTCATGTATACTGTACCTGATTATATCCTTTTAGAACGCGACTAGAAATTGATGTTGATTTCAGTTAGCGATTGGTGCTAACTGGACCACACAGGCTTCCGTCCTCCTAGCATCATTATGACGAGGGTTACCTAGGTAACCGGACGGACTCAGCAAGACCCTTTTTAAATTGATCCAGACAGGCTTCCGCTCTTCCAGCACGTATCAGACGCAGGCTGCTATGACAACCGGACGGACTCTCTGTCCGATCAGATAGACATCAGGCGTCTGTATCCAAACATGCTGCATAGCGTGGTGGGTTCCCATGACAACACAGACGCTAACACCTGGTAACTAATGATTAATGGGCGGTATGAGCTTCCGGGTGTGTTTCCAGAGGCGCGCCCTGAACCACAGCCATGATTGGACCATACCCTTATTATACAGGTATATAAACCCCTCAGACATTCAGGCAGGTTGGCCCTGAGGAAGCTGAACTGCGAAGCGCGTGCCGGCTAGCGGTGTGCGGGCAGTTGTTATTGCTCTCTTTATTATTTTTCATACAATGCATTTTGATTGACTACGTTCTAGCGGTGATTTATCACTGAAGCCCTTTTCAGGGCTCTTACTTTGTAGCGTGTTCCCGGCAAGAGACCTATAATAGGACTCTCCTGACACCTATCAGTGGGACACTCCAAGTGTTTTCTCCCTTATCACTCTTATCCATCTGCAGATTACCATTTATGGTGGCAGTGGATAGAGGAACAGGGCGATACACTGTGGCTTACCCAGTACTGAGATAGCCTCTATTTTTGAGATCATATTAGGGGTTGAGGTCCCTCTGTGATCATACAGAGTGACACCCCACTTAGCCTCTATTTAGACCCATAACACTCTGCAGATTACCGTCAGGTGGCAATGTGTTTTACAATCTTATAATATTTGGTCTATCCTGGTAAGGCTACCTAGCCTACAGACTACCATATAAATTATAATATAGAGATCCTTTAGTCTCTAATCTATCTCTAACTGGGAGAACCGGGTTATCATACCAGTGAACATCCCACTATATTTGGTGCTATGTAGGGGTACTTACCCTTATTTTGTCATGCTTGTATACATCTCCTTAGCAAATTGTGATATACTGGGACACGATTACCCAGCTCAGACATAGAGATCCTGGTAGTTGGAAGAGATTGGCATCTGTATTTACACTACCAATCCACTGCACAGATCCACGAGTCTGAAACACTGTCGAACGTTACATCTTATATCTGTCAATAAAAGATCATATCAGAGCAATCCCTGCCCGCCACCTTCGTTTTATGTGTGTCATCCCAACTGTATATGTCTATAAATGTGTTTTAAAACTTTTTGCAGCCTTTTAATAAATAAATAATAAAGGTTAATTTTTAAATTGACTATTATTCAAGGTGCACCCACCCAAAGGACACCCTTTTCTTCTCTTTGTTTGCAATTACGTTGTGTCCAAGGGTAGCACACCCCTGCTCCCCAGAAACTGATACATGTTGGAGGATTTATTGGGGGTCCGTAGTACATTTATTCTCTGTCTTGTGCGAATGAAACCCACCCCCCTCTTATGTCTAGCAACAAGTAGGTCGCTCCCACCCTCCTGCAAGGCCAATTTAATTGATGATCTGTGGGCTGCCATACGTTCACGGAACGTCCGCTCCATCTTGCCTACGTATAGGGTTGCCACCTCATCCCTTTAATCCTTGAGACATATTAATTACACAGGTTCTGTGGCTGATTAAAAAAACACAGTTGGAATGAACTCTGATGGCTGTTTAAAAAAAAAAACAGTTGAAATTGAGTCTTGAAGTGAGCCAGCCACAGAACCTGTGTAATTAATATGTCTCCAGGATTAAAGGGATGAGGTGGCAACCCTACCTACATATGAAAGCCCACACGGACAAACTATCTGATATACCAAACAGCACATTTTAGAGGTTAAATTATACCTAATATCGAAAAGTTTTTCATTTCAATAAAAATCCGCATGTTCTGCAACCGCAACCATAGCAACCATTATTAGCCTGTAGAAAATGAGTCGGTTTTTGAGTATTTAATTTTGACATATCGGTCTTTACCAAATAGTCACGCAGATTCCTCCCATGGAATGGGAGACAACAATCCTAAAGTTTTGTCAGAAGTTGGCCAATATTTTTTCACTATTTTATTAATCCTGTTACTTTCAGGATTAAATACAGTGGGCCAATGGAGAATAGGAGTTTGAGATTGAGTAATGGGTTTTTTAATTAATATAGCCCGCCTCTCCATTTTAAGCACCTTGTTCTTTGCTTCCTCCAACAAGGCTGCAGGGTACCCTCTTTCCAATAATTTTTTTGTCATTACCTCAATTTGTTCAATGGCAACAGATCTGATGTTATTTATTCTGTAAACTCTCAAAAAATGAGAATTTGGTAAACCACTCCTTAATGGGGCTGGGTGGAAACTATTGTATAGCAATAGATTGTTGCAATTTGTGTCCTTAGTAAATAATGTAGTGTTCACAGAATTCATCTCCCATACAATTTTGACATCTAAAAACAAAATCTCGCTTTTGCTCATGGTAAAAGTGAATTTTATAGGACAACTAGTAGCGTTGTGATTCTGTATTAATCTTTCAAATGCTTCGGGAGAGCCCTCCCAAAGCAATCAAATGTCATCAATAAATCTGGTGTAAAAGAAGACTTTAAAAGCAATCTCCTCATTATCGAAAAATACCATTTGTTCTATAAAGAACATAAAAATATTGGTGTACGATGGGGCCACATGGGACCCCATCGCACAGCCGCTTCTTTGCAAAAAACAGTCATTACCATGAGAAAAGTAGTTTGGTTAATCGCATCTCTAGTAGCTCTAAAATTAGAGATAACTTGGGACCTGAAAACAAAGGATTGTCAGTCAGAAATTCTTTAACAGCCTGTACCCCCTCCCCATTAGGGATCGAGGTATACAGGCTGCTAACATCAATGGTTATCAACCATAACCTATCAGGCAATGGTGGCAACATCAGTAATTTGTTTAACAAATTGGTCGTATCAAGTAAAAATCTTTCATGCTTCTGAACACACCGTTGAAACAGCGTGTCTAGATATGTCGACACCAATTGGAATAATGATCCCCTGGCAGCTATTATGGGGTGGCCAGGGGGATTGATTGGGTCTTTATATATCTTGGCAATGAGATACAATAGCGGCTTGTTAGGATTCTCTGGTATTAAAGCATCTCTACAAATTTTTTTAAATGTTATTTTCATTAACCGCTGTGTCCAAACATATCTGTAAATCCTTCTTGAATAAACCAGTGGGGTCTCCAGATAATTTACGGTAAGTTTTGTTATCATTAAGTTGTTTTGTCATTTATTTCAGGTAATCTTGAATTTTAAGGATGACCAAAGCACCACCTTTATCTGCCGACCGAAAAATAAGATTTTGATTGCTTTCCAGTCGATGTAGCGCTGTCCACTCTTCTTTAGTTAAATAGCTCCTATTCGCTCCCTCTTTTGATACTTTTGAAGGAACTGCTTCCTGTTCAATACGATATAAGAATGTCTTTATGGAGGGGTTAGATGAGGAGGGGGGGGGGGGGTCCAATTTAGATCTTGGTAAAAGTTTCCGTACTTGTTTAGGCACTTCATCTGTGTTGTTACTGACAGACGGGTTTTAAATCCTGTAACTAAAATCCTGTAGTGGTTCGAACTTATTTGTCGGTACAAACAAAAGTCCCTTTGATAATATGCTAGTTTCACTAGATGACAGAGAGTAATCTGAAAGATTATAGATTACGGTTTGCTTTTTGGCGGCCCCCCTCTTCTGGAGCCTCTTCCCCTGGCCACCAGGGCGGGTGCGTTGTCGGGTTTGAATCGTGAGTGCATCGTTGCGCCTAAAGGGTCTTTCCCCTGTTGAGTTGGAGGGTTCCCTTCATAGTCGCTGTTTGTGGTTGATCCCCCTTCATTCGAGGTACCATCATTAGTATTATACCGGCGACCAAGTAATGGCTGGTGCTGGCCATTTTTTACTTATTTAAATACATTGAAAGTCAGTTTATTTTCAGCTATTTCTGCAGCCCCTCTGTTTTATTTGCTGTTTATTTTTTCCCCCCATTATACAGTATTTGTAATTTATTTATGGGCCCTCTGTTATATGTTAAGCTTATTTTTGTATCCCCATTTATATATTTAGCTTATTTTTGTGCCCCATTATATTTTTAGCTTATTTTTGTACCCCATGTTATATTTCTGCACCCCCACCACCCTTATGTTTTAAGATGTTTGTCTGCGGCCCCCTCCTCTTAAGTTAATTTACCTAATCTAGTGGCCTGGCAGGTGCTCTCTGTGTCGATCCTCTGCTCCTCGAGTCCTCTCCTTGCTCGGCCTCAGAGCAGACAGGATTCACTTCCTGTCGGACTCCAAGGCTCTGAGCAGCAGCAGGCAGCCTTGTGATTGCCATGTTGCTATGTGCAGAGAGCTGCTGCCGCTGCATCTATCTCCGCTGACCGACCAACATGCTGCCGCGCCTTCCACCCCACAGACACGTGTGGCGCTACACATTAAAAAAAACCTGGAACTTGCTGGATGCTGGTGGGTGGATGGCAGCACCGGGCTCCTTTAACCAATTGGGACTTGGTGCACTGCACCATCTGCACCGACAGTAGTTTTGCGCCTGGATCAACTGGTTGAGCAGTCCTGGCAGGAATTTCCTTTTGTGATTTCAGAAGCTGGGGGGGGGGGGGGATTAATTTACCAGTTAAAACTGGAGGGCTGATGCAATCAACTCTTGCGCTTTGGCGTTGCACCATGCCGGCCAGCATCTGTAGTCACAAAAGAAAATCCTGTCCGGCCTCCCATCTGATGCGACCAAGCTCTCCTCATCGGTGCCACTTCTCAGGACTGCTGTAATGCAATAACAAGTGGCTCAGCCAGTCAGGCCGCTTGTCATTGCACAATGGTGGGGGGCAGCGGGCCAGTCTGTATCGGTTTGTGGGTCCCATTCGGCCCACAGGCCGTATGTTGCCCACCCCTATAAAATCAAATCCAATTTTATTTTTATAACAAACAGTAAAATTACCTAGTAATTTAAAGTATTTATAGTCAGAGGTTGTCTTACAATTTCAGTTTTATAGGTATATATATCCCGAACAATAACAGAATTTGTATGTTATCTTAAACTATGTAATGCTGAAAATCCATCTTTAGACAAATAGGGTAAACAGTCTTATGTTTCTGAAGTATCAAATTTGTGGAAGGGTCCAACAATCTTGTAAAAGTTTTCATAACGTAACTATTAGATACAGGTTCAATATTAGCGTGTAAAGGAACACTCAATTCATGTGGTGATTAATAATACATATACATCAGATTCAAACTAAAATATTTATTACACAAAATTATATATGTGTATGTATATATATATATATATATATATATATATATATATATATATATATATATATATATATATATATATATATATATATATATATATATATATATATATATATATATATATATAGGATGGATCAATAAGTACCTGTGTTTGAAGACAGGTGGCGTTGCTGAGGAAAGTTGGTATTACTATTGTCGTTGTCAAGACAGAAGCCTATGGGGGTTATTTTGGTTCACTCTTTCTGACAAATTCCTTCTTAAATGGACAAAACCATGTGCACAGCAGGTGAGGTAGATGTTACTTGTGCAGAGAGAGTTAGATTTTAGTTTTACTTCAAAGTGAGATCTATATTGCAGTGTAAAAATAAAGCATATACAAAATAACTCACCCAAGTCTAATTCTCTCTGCACATTTTACATCTGCACCCCCCCCCCCCCCCCACCGTGTGGTCCCCCCTCAAGGCCGTAATCAGCACCCGGCTCAAAGAGCCGGGGCTGGTTTTACAAAATCAGGGAAAAATGAGATAGGGCTCCGCTGATTTTTTAAAACAAGCCCAAGGCTCCAGCACCGGGTCTGGTTCCCAAAATACGAGGAGCAAAATGAATAGGGGTCCCCGTATTTTAAGAAACAGCCCTAGGCCCAACCAGCCAGCAGGGTAATGTCACAGCCAGGTGGAGACTTTTTATACAAGTCCCCCGGCCAAAGCATTCATTCCTACCGACCAGTCAGCATGGGCAGGGTTCCTGGGGGAGTGGGGACCCCCCCAATGAAGGGGTCCACCCCCTCCAGAACTTACCTGCCCAGGCAAAAGCCTGGTACTGTTCCCAGTACCCCTGGGTTGTGGGTACCAGGCTGATTAAAGGTGTAATCACAGGGTATTTATTGCCTGTGTTTTATGTATGCATATGTATGGGGTACTTTGCCGGATATCATTAACAATATCATTCAGTGACATCATCCTGACAAAGCTCTGAATATAATCTCGCTTATGATATTAAAAAAGTCTGTTTGTGTGTATGCACCTTAATAAAGGCACAGTGTGTCAAACATAATGATGTGTTACATGATTTTGTTTCCTTATTATACAAGCAGAAATTCCTAAACTAAAATGTTAAAAAACCTTAAAAATCCTAAAACATGGATTGAAATTTTTTTAAGTTGTTTACATTCTAAAAATACAGTGCTTAATTATTATACTAAATTTGTTTCTGTTTCTGATAACAGGTCCCAAAGCTGTCGACATAAGAAATGTCTCTACTTTGGATATCACTTTAAAAAATCCAAATGTGAAAAATGGAGGACGGAGTAAACCTCAATCTTGTAAAGCACTGCAGAAAATTGCCATAATTATTCCTTTCCGCAATCGTGATCTTCATCTTCATATTTGGCTGTACCACATGCATCCATTTCTACAGAAGCAGCAAGGAGACTATGGAATATATGTGGTAGAACAGGTAACATTAGGTCACAGTACATAGTGAATAGTATAGACAGGGAGACTAATACTGTGTACACACGGTGCCATTTAGGGTCACTTTCTATTTGATTTGAGATACAAAAAGACCCTTTTATAAGGTTATTTCGTGTGGAATTCACTTATGTAAACCTATATGGGTGTGCTACCATGAGACATGAGATTTGAGATACAAAAAGAAGGAGAGCAAAGAATGTCTGTTTATGGTGCACCTTGAAAACAATTGTACAATAAAATGTAACTTTTAATGAGGATGTTTTAAAAGGTTGCGAACATATAAAAACACACTAACATACATATACACACACAACTGGTGATTTAAAAGAGGAAAAAATCCTCATGCAGTGTGCCCCCAGATTGTAATATTCATATCAAAGATTTTATTATAATTAATTCTGTTTGACTGCAAGCTTACTTATTTACTAATTGATTGATAAAACAGTTGCGCTAGAAAGGTCTCCGTGGTACACGGAACCCCATTGCTTAGAGGTCAGGATTTGACAGTCATCATCCGACCTAAGCAACAATCTGATCCCCCTGAGGCCCTGCACGGGCACACACCTCAGGTACCCACGGTTGATAGGGTCCAGGCAGTCAGCCTCCCTACAACACAGATTGAACTTATACGTACGAACCCGATCTCATGGTAGATCTTATTCAAGGGTCACGTAAAAACCGCAACTGTTCTTGAGTCAAAAAGTCACCTACAAGTGGGTCTCTCCTAGGTGCATACACACCAGGAGACGTACATAATAAAATCTTTGATATGAATACTACAATCTGGGGGCACATGCATGAGGATTTTTTCCTCTTTTAAATCACCAGTTGTGTGTGTATATGTATGTCAGTGTGTTTTTATATGTTCGCAACCTTTTAAAACATCCTCATTAAAAGTAACATTTTATTGTACAATTGTTTTCAAGGTGCACCATAAACAGACATTCTTTGCTCTCCTTCTTTTTGTATCTCAAATCTCATGTCTCATGGTAGCACACCCTTATAGGTTTACATAAGTGAATTCCACACGAAATAACCTTATAAAAGGGTCCACCTGATTAAACCAATACCATATTTTCCTGTGCGACTGGTACAAACCCTTGCTTTGTTTATTCTATTTGATTTTGGACTACATTGTCCAAATTGAATAGAAAGTGACCCTGAACTGCACATGTACAGCTGCAATCAATCCAGATTCAATCCTGCCCAGCGGCATCGGGATCGAAAGCAGAAATAGACTGCAGGCAAGTCTACTTCTGCTTCGATCTGCTAGATCGAAAGGAGGGCAATGCTGCTCAATGCAGCATGGCTATCCACCCCCCTGCACCGTCCGTCCCTCTCAGCCAGGTTTGGGCACCCGCCGATATCAATATCGGAGGGAGGGCCGTCACAATGCAGCGTGCCTGCATACCTTAAGACCTACTGTACTGTATATTGACAGCCAGTTGTTAGGACACACGTATGGCTTGCCACTTACTGGCCATTTTGGCTGGAAGGAGCAGTGCTGATTAGCCAATAGGCTGATAAGGCTGCGGCCTAGGGCGCCAGGACTAGGGGATCACCTTGCAGGTAACAGCCAAGGAATAAAATGAAGGCCTACTTTATTCCATGATTCTTAGCAATCTCCCATCCCGAAGTACAGTGGGGGGTATAGTTCTTCAGCTGACTGCCAGATGGCTGTGCCAATGTAATGTACTGATGGAACCATGACTTTATGTACATTGCGCTACAGTGCCAACATACATCACATACACATCTGTTTAGCAGCATTACAAGGGGAGCTACATGTGTGTTAGCCTAGGTCACCTCAAACCTTTAATCATGCCCTGGGAAGGAGACAGGATTGTGACTCCATTAAAGACAACAGGAGTGTGTTTCTCATCATAAGGAATTTTAAGTGTAAGAATCTGCATTTGGTACGTATGCCCAATGCAGAAATGTATTTTGTATGCAAATAAATATACATACAATACATACAACTCCACCTGCGGCTTAAAGGGTGAGGTGACTATTGCATATTCAGAATCACAGAGGAGATTATTGGCCATAAAGCTTTCAATAACAAATGTTCCAAGTGGGACGCCCATTGTACCATAGTGTAAATAAATAGTGTGGTTTTATCTAACCAATGTGTCTAATTTGTACAAGCACATATTTATAGTTGAGATATGGAGTTTTGACTCAGTCCTTCCCACCCCAAATCTGGACCTCAAAATGAAGTTAACCTCATCTATCTAATCATCTGGTTTTGGATGGCCCATAAAAATCAAAGCTGTCCCTGAAAGATGTTTAGCCTCATTTTTTCAACCTAATGTTGGCGGGAATGACGCAAAGGTCAAAATCGAACCACAAATCTCTCATTTAAAAAAATATGCTGTATTACTTATTACTGGAAGCATTTGTCAGGTGTAGTTACAGTATGAAAATTCCATTTAACTGCTGTCTGCTCCATAACTTGTGACTATTTTTATTGATAATGGTTGTATTTAGCCAAAATTGTATAATACAGTATTTCTAAAATAATTGAATAAAAAGTATATATTTTAAATTTACATAAGTATATATATATATATATATATATATATATGTATACACATGTCAATGTATGACAATATTACAATGTCTAGGTCGACAGTTAAAAGGTCGACATGGGGATTTCACTGTTTTTTTAACCGACGTGTGCCGACAGGTGGTATTTCATGCCCTACTATCCACTAGGGCGTGGTGTGCGAATAAAATAGTTTGCCGAGCATAGCAAGGCACCATGCCCGAAGCATGGCGAGTGCAGCAAGTGATGCGAAGGGATGCGGTGCACTTTAAACTGTGTCCATGTTGACTGTGTTGACATTCAGGTAAAAAAACTGTGAAAAACCCCATGTCGACCTTTTGGCTATCGACCTGGACATTGTCGAACTAATGACCTATCGAACTAACGAAATGTCGAACTAATGACCTTTAGACCTATAAACATGCCAACCTTTTTCCATGTCGACCTAGACCCATGTTGACCTTTTCCCATGTCGACCTAATGGTGTCGACCTAATGACTGTCGACCATCATGCTGTAGACCAAATGATCCCAACCCGTAAAACCGGCAGCTCCACTCACATACACCTGATTTCACAGGTCAAGATGATCTAAAATAATAGACAGGAGCACTCCATAGTGCATTTATCAAAAGTGTGAAAAGTTTATTTTATAAAAGTTTCCAAGGCCAAACAAGTGTTGAGACACTTACCAATAGTTGCGGTTCATACAACCGTAGTGATATCAGCATAGATATCCGTGTATCCCATTCAGGTTGAAGGAGCTGGTACACTCTCACAGAAGGACGACGCTAGGCCACGCTCCTATGCGTTTCATCATCAAGACTTCGTCAGAGTGACGCAGTCTTGATGACATAACGCATAGGGGTGTGGCCTAGTGAAGGGTTATACAAAATATATATGTTTTGGCTTTTATGTGCTGTGCTCCTCATTTAACCGAAACACATCTGGCACAGAACATATTACATTTACTATTTCACTTTTGCTCTACAGATACAAAATACCACTTTCAACAGAGCCAAGCTGATGAACGTTGGCTTTAAAGAAGCAGTAAAAGACTATGATTATAATTGCTTTATCTTCAGTGATGTTGATATTATTCCTATGGATGAGAGGAACTTGTACAGGTGCTCGAAAAACCCCAAACACATGGCAAATTCTTTGGACAAGTTCAATTTTAGGTAAATACAGTATTTTAAAACACAAGTATGATCACACCTACTTGACAAGATGAATATTGTACATATAAGCACAGATAATTTGATTTTATTACTGAAACACTGTAAGTGGAACATTTATACTTGAACCTATCAAGTATGTGGCAAGCCCTGATTCCCATCCAGTTGATAATGGTTGACAACACCTTCCATCCAATGTGAGATTCTCTGCCCCAGGGCTTCATGTACTATTGCAGTTACTTGGTTGGGATCTGGCAAATCCTTTAAAATCCTTTTAAACTAGTAAAACAAATAATAAAAAAAGACCTACATTTGTATACAGAGCTTCCATTAATTATGCACCTTTTGTGAGCATCAGTTGTCTTCCCTTGTGTTTTCCTAAGGCCACCAAATAGGTATACACTACTTGGTTAGATATACCATATAGTAGAATGTATTTAACATCCCAGTAGTGATAACATTTCTATAAATAGAACAAACAGTATGAAAATAATACATGCTAAGTAAAAATGTTCAACAACATAATACACAACACAGTTTATAGAGATGAGAGTTATATACTGAATTTTCTTTTGTGAAATGTGTGATTAAAACTACAGACTTCTTTGGTTTCTTGTAGACTGCCTT
This sequence comes from Crinia signifera, assembly GCF_055691185.1. NCBI lineage: Eukaryota > Metazoa > Chordata > Amphibia > Anura > Myobatrachidae > Crinia > Crinia signifera. The sequence goes on from NC_139217.1 coordinate 203,969,796, forward strand.
ATGATACTATTTTTGGAGGTGTCGTGGCTTTTACAAAAGAGCAGTTCCTCAAAATAAATGGATTCTCGAATCGCTTCTGGGGTTGGGGAGGAGAAGATGATGAACTGTACCACAGGTTTGTATTTTATGAGAATGTCTCTGTTCATTAGAAAAAAATCATAATGTTTTTAAAAGATTTATTAAAACAGCACTTAGCTAGAAACGTGTCCTTATTTACCTTGGCTCTAGATTAATTCCGTATCTTGCATGCCGATTTCTGGCCTGCATCTTTTGGTGTTGCGTAGTGGCTTTTCACACCATAGCTGCCCACTGTACCAATACACCTTTGCCAGTATATTTTGCATTTGTGGCAATGTAAGCTCACAGCTTATTGGGAATGGGATGTTTGGCCATAGACTTCCCCCAGACTCCTGTCGTCTTCCCACAGATTTTTCAGAACTTCTTTTATTACACAAGTCTGCCACATAATCACTGCCTGTGCATACCTTTGCATTATCAGTGTCACACAGATATATTTTTGTCATAAAAGATGTATTTACTGTATGTATGAATAAGATGTTAAGTACCTCATAGTCACATTTTTTATTGCGCACCATACAGGGCTAGTTAACACTATTTGTAGGAGTATGTGGACACATCTCTACAGATGATTTTCAGTCATAATGTCCAACTTATGGGAACAGGGGGGTTCCTGAGCCCTGCGGTAAGTGAGAGATGGTGTATATTAATGGGTATAACGGTGCGTTATGAGAGCACTGAGAGATATAAATTGTGGATTTAAGGGTGAAAAATGTTAGGTCCCCAATGTATATGATTTGTCAACATAAATTTATTGTGTAATAAGCTCAACACTGGTCATAATGCCATTTGTCTATGAGTTCACTCTTACAAGAAATAAAACAAATCAATATGCATGAAATAAAAAGAAGAAAAAAGGAATTAAAAGCAATGATGCTACAAAGTTCAAATGCTGCACTGGGATATGCTGCAAATGCAGTGGTGCACCAGGTGTGCCGGGGGTTTCTGGATATTGCGGACAACTCTAGGGTTGGGGGAATGTTCACAATCTGGGGTAGGAAAGGGCTTGTTAGCAGAAGGATAAATACAGGTTGGTGGTGCGGGGGGCTGGTGTCCCATCCCTCCCGCAGTGCACCTCTGACCTGTATAATATGTCTGCCTGGAGTCCTCCTTCAGTCCCACGCTGCAGTGATTCTCTTAGCCCTTAGCTGTAGTCTTAGCCCTCAGCTGTAGTTGGCGCAGTGTGCACACAACTAGCATGGCTCCACAGTCCCGGCAGGCGGCGTGACTTCCAGGTAGCGGTATCGCAGGATCCCGGTTCCCGGCATGTCAGTCACCGCCGGGTCAGTGTGTTCGACTCCCAGCCAGGAGGAGACTTGGGGTTAGGTGCTACTGTCGTTTGCTGAATGTGGCTCCAACGCGTATAGACCCACGGAGGGTCTTCTTCAGGGAGAGTGTGTATGGATGACTAATGGCTGCTTGCTTTAGGAGGATGTAGTTGTGGGTGAGTCTATGGCCCTTATTCAGATCTGATCGCAGTACAAATTTGTTCTCAAAATGGGCAAAACCATGTGCACTGCAGGTGGGGCAGATGTAACATGTGCAGAGAGAGTTAGATTTGTGTGAGTTATTTTGTTTCTGTGCAGGGTAAATACTGGCTGCATTATTTATGCCCTTCAATTTAGATTTCAGTTTCAATAGACCCCACCCAGCTTTAACTATCTCTGCACATGTTACATCTGCCCCACCTGCAGTGCACATGGTTTTGTCCATTTTGAGAACAAATTTGTACTGTGATCAGATGTGAATAAGGGCCTATGTTTGCAGTGGCTATCTTTGAAATGGGAAAACTTCCCTTTTCCCAGCCGGTTAGTAATGTCAATAGCAGACATTTATCCTATGGTGTCATTTGTATAAAAAATAAGGCAGGTATTTGTCCTGTGTTCCCATACAAAAATGGATTTGATACTGGGTGTGAGTATAAAGCTGGTGCTGTCTTAAGGCCCCCATACACTAGGGCGACTTGTCCTTAGGACAAGTCGCCCCCGACTTCCCCCTGAGCTTCCCCGGCTGCTCCCCGGGGGAGCTTGATTAGATTGGCACTTGATGTGCCATTTTTTACATGTGATAAATCGTCTCGATTTATCACATGTAAAAAACCCGGGGAGCAGGGGGGGGGGCTGCTGGTGGGAGCAGGGGGGCTGGGGACGCTGCGGGGACACAGACGCTGCGGGGGGACACAGACGCTGCGGGGGACACAGGCGGCATAGAGCCGGGCAGAGGGAGCCGGGAGCTGTCAGTGCTAGAAAAAAAATCCTACTGTATACAATGAATGGGCAGCCTGTGATTGGCTGAGCGCTCTCTCAGCCAATTGCTGACTGGCTGAGAGAGCGCTCAGCCAATCACAGGCCGCCCATTCATTGTATGGGCTTTTTTTTTTTTATTCAGTGCTGACAGCTCCCGGCTCCCCCCGCCCGGCTCTATGCCGCCTGTGTCCCTCGCAGCGTCCCCAGCCCCCCCTGCTCCCTCCACCGCCGCACCGCCCCACTAGGTCCCAAGTCGGGTGGTCGGACGTGCAGCAGGTCCGACCACCCGACGCAGATCCGATGCGCACGGGACCGCGCATCGGATCTGAGGGGACATCAAAACTAGCCGATTTTGGTCCGATTTAGTCCAGATCCGACTGATCTGGCCTAAATCTGACCAAAATCGGCTAGTGTATGGGGGCCTTTAGTGTGTTTCCTAGCGAACTAGATGCTGGGGTGGCCATCTTAATTGGGGGCAAATATGCCTTCTTTCTAACTTTAGAGTTACGGTAATGCACAGTTATTTTTATACATTTATTTAAAGTTAATTCCATATTAAGAATCTGCCTAGTAATTGCTGATGAACCTTGCTTTGTTGTCGGCATTGAGCCCTCTTGGTATCAATGTCCTCAGTGTGAAAATCCACTTAAGCTCTTCTGTGTTGATGGTTGTAATGAAGTTGCTCTTATCTGCACACCACGCTCTTATCTAAACATTGCTTTATATGGTAAGTGTTCTTATCTGCACGCTGCTTTATACGGCAAGTGTTCTTATCTGCACACTGCTTTATAAGGCAAGTGCTCTTATCTGCATACTGCTTTATAAGGCAAGTGCTCTTATCTGCACACTGCTTTATAAGGCAAGTGCTCTTATCTGCACACTGCTTTGTATGGTAAGTGTTCTTATCTGCACACTGCTTTATAAGGCAAGTGTTCTTATCTGCACACTGCTTTATACGGCAAGTGTTCTTATCTGCACACTGCTTTATAAGGCAAGTGTTCTTATCTGCACACTACTTTATATGGCAAGTGTTCTTATCTGCACACTGCTTTATAAGGCAAGTGCTCTTATCTGCACACTGCTTTATAAGGCAAGTGTTCTTATCTGCACACTGCTTTATATGGCAAGTGCAATCTACACACTGCTTTATATGGCAAGTGCTCTTATCTGCACACTGCTTTTGTATGGTAAGTGTTCTTATCTGCACACTGCTTTATAAGGCAAGTATTCTTATCTGTAAACTACTTTACACTGCAAGTGTTCTTATCTGTTCGCTGCTTTATATGGCAAGGGTTCTTATCTGCAAACTTCTTTATATGGCAAGTGTTCTTATCTACAGTAAGTGTTCTTATATGCATACCGCTTTATACAGTAAGTGCTCTCATCTGCATACTGCTTTATATGGTAAGTGTTCTTACCTGCACACTGCTTTATACGGCAAGTGTTCTTACCTGCATACTGCTTTATACGGCAAGTATTCTTATCTGTGCTCTGCTTTGTACGGCAAGTGTTCTTATCTGCGTGCTGCTTTCTTATTCATATTTATCATATTAACAGTTTCTTATTATTATTAATTTATTTATTAACAGTTTCTTATATAGCGCAGCATATTCCGTTGCGCTTTACAAAGGGGACAGTGATACAACAAAACAGGGTATTTACAGACAGTCAAAATGTAGGAGGGCCCTGCTCGCAAGCTTACAATCTATAGGGAAATAGGCATTGATACATAAGGATAGATACTGTATTCTTTATTGCATCGATTCCACCAGAATGCAAGGTTCTATGACTGGTTCTGGAATTTGATAAGCTTGCCTGAAGAGATGAGTTTTTAGGGAACGCTTATAGGTTTGGAGACTGGAGGAAAGTCTTATTGTGCTTGGGAGGGCATTCTACAGAGTGGGTGCAGCCCGTAGAAAGTCCTGCAGTCGGGAATGGGAGCGAGTAATGAGTGTGGATGAGAGACGCAGATCTTGGGAGGAGCGTAGAGGTCGTGTTGGATGATATTTTGAGATAAGAGAAGATATGTATGTTGGTGTAGTTTGGTTTATGGCTTTGTGTGTAAGTAAAATAATTTTGTATTGAATACGGTAGAATACAGGTAACCAATGAAGTGACTGACAGAGTAGCTTTGCAGACGATGAACGTCTGGCTAGGAAGATTAGCCTTGCAGCTGCATTCATAATGGACTGTAGTGGTGAGAGTCTGTATTGGGGAAGGCCAATAAGGAGACTATTGTAATAATCAATGGTAGCGGTATCGCAGGATCCCGGTTCCTGGCGTGTCAGTCACCGCCGGGTCAGTGTGTTCGACTCCCAGCCAGGAGGAGACTTGGGGTTAGGTGCTGCTGTAGTTTGCTGAATGTGACTCCAACGCATATAGACCCACGGAGGGTCTTCTTCAGGGAGAGTGTGTATGGATGACTGATGGCTGCTTGCTTTAGGAGGATGTAGTTGTGGGTGAGTCTATGTCTGCGGTGGCTATCTTTGAAATGGGAAAACTTGCTTTTTTCCCAGCCGGTTAGTAATGTCAATAGCAGACATTTATCCTATGGTGTCATTTGTATAAAAAATAAGGCAGGTATTTGTCCTGTGTTCCCATACAAAAATGGATTTGATACTGGGTGTGAGTATAAAGCTGGTGCTGTCTTAGTGTGTTTCCTAGCGAACTAGATGCTGGGGTGGCCATCTTAATTGTGGGCAAATATGCCTTCTTTCTAACTTTAGAGTTACGGTAATGCACAGTTATTTTTATACATTTATTTTAAGTTAATTCCGTATTGAGAATCTGCCTAGTAATTGCTGATGGACCTTGCTTTGTTGTCGGCATTGAGCCCTCTTGGTATCAATGTCCTCAGTGTGAAAATCCACTTAAGCTCTTCTGTGTTGATAGTTTTAATGAAGTTGCTCTTATCTGCACCCCACGCTCTTATCTAAACATTGCTTTATATGGTAAGTGTTCTTATCTGCACGCTGCTTTATACGGCAAGTGTTCTTATCTGCACACTGCTTTATAAGGCAAGTGCTCTTATCTGCACACTGCTTTATAAGGCAAGTGTTCTTATCTGCACACTGCTTTCTATGGCAAGTGCAATCTACACACTGCTTTATATGGCAAGTGCTCTTATCTGCACACTGCTTTGTATGGTAAGTGTTCTTATCTGCACACTGCTTTATAAGGCAAGTATTCTTATCTGTAAACTACTTTACACCGCAAGTGTTCTTATCTGTTCACTGCTTTATATGGCAAGGGTTCTTATCTGCAAACTTCTTTATATGGCAAGTGTTCTTATCTACAATAAGTGTTCTTATATGCATACCGCTTTATACAGTAAGTGCTCTCATCTGCATACTGCTTTATACGGTAAGTGTTCTTACCTGCACACTGCTTTATACAGCAAGTGATCTTATCTGTAAACTACTTTACACGGCAAGTGTTCTTATCTGTTCACTGCTTTATACGGCAAGTGTTCTTATCTGTAAACTACTTTACACGGCAAGTGTTCTTATATGTTCACTGCTTTATATGGCAAGGGTTCTTATCTGCAAACTTCTTTATATGGCAAGTGTTCTTATCTACAGTAAGTGTTCTTATATTTATACCGCTTTATACAATAAGTGCTCTCATCTGCATACTGCTTTATACGGTAAGTGTTCTTACCTGCACACTGCTTTATACGGCAAGTGTTCTTATCTGTGCTCTGCTTTGTACGGCAAGTGTTCTTATCTGCGTGCTGCTTTCTTATTTATATTTATCATATTAACAGTATCTTCTTATTATTTATTTCTTAACAGTTTCTTATATAGCGCAGCATATTCCATTGCGCTTTACAAAGGGGACAGTGATACAACAAAACAGGGTATTTACAGACAGTCAAAATGTAGGAGGGCCCTGCTTGCAAGCTTACAATCTATAGGGAAATAGGCATTGATACATAAGGATAGATACTGTATTCTTTATTGCATCGATTCCACCAGAATGCAAGGTTCTATGACTGGTTCTGGAATTTGATAAGCTTGCCTGAAGAGATGAGTTTTTAGGGAACGCTTATAGGTTTGGAGACTGGAGGAGAGTCGAATTGTGCTTGGGAGGGCATTCCACAGAGTGGCTGCAGCCCGTAGAAAGTCCTGCAGTCTGGAATGGGAGCGTGTAATGAGTGTGGATGAGAGACGCAGATCTTGGGAGGAGCGTAGAGGTCGTGTTGGATGATATTTTGAGATAAGAGAAGATATGTATGTTGGTGTAGTTTGGTTTATGGCTTTGTGTGTAAGTAAAATAATTTTGTATTGAATATGGTAGAATACAGGTAACCAATGAAGTGACTGACAGAGTAGCTTTGCAGATGATGAACGTCTGGCTAGGAAGATTAGCCTTGCAGCTCCATTCATAATGGACTGTAGTGGTGAGAGTCTGTATTGGGGAAGGCCAATAAGGAGACTATTGCAATAATCAATGCGTGAGATGATGAGAGCATGGATTAGAGTTTTTGCAGTGTCTTGTGTAAGGTAAGGGCGAATTTTAAATATGTTTTTTAGGTGCATGTGGCATGATTTTGAGACAGATTGAATGTGGGGTACAAAGGAAAGTTCTGAGTCAAGGATAACACCTAGGCAGCGAGCTTGAGAGGTAGGAGTGATTGTCATCTTCTCAACAGCGATAGAGATATCAGGTTGGTAACTACTATTTATTGGTGGAAATATAATTAATTCTGTTTTTGAGATATTAAGTTTGAGGTGACGAGATGACATCCAGGATGAAACAGCAGAAAGGCATTCAGAGACACGGCTCAATACAGATGGGGACAGGTCCGGGGAGGATAGGTAGAGCTGAGTATCATCCGCATACAGATGATACTGAAATCCAAAGGAGCTGATTAGTTTGCCAAGAGATGAGGTATAGATTGAGAAAAGCAGGGGACCTAAAACTGAACCCTGAGGTACTTCAACTAAAAGAGGTAGCGAAGAGGAGGTAGAATCAGAGAAACGAACACTAAAGGAGCGGTTAGATAGGTAGGATGAGAACCAAGAGAGGGCTGTGTCTTTAAGACCTATGGATTGTAGTGTTTGTATGAGAAGTGTGTGGTCAACAGTGTCAAAAGCAGCAGAGAGATCTAGAAGAATTAGTGGTGAGTAGTGGCCTTTAGACTTAGCAGTGACCAGATAATTCACAACTTTAGTCAGTGCTGTCTCTGTGGAGTGTTGGGCACGAAAGCCTGACCGATGCGGGTCCATTAAGTTGTGCGAGTTAAGAAAGTGTGTGAGGCGAGTATAGGCAAGTCTTTCAAGTAGTTTGGAGGTGCATGGAAGTTGAGAAATGAGACGGTAGTTTGAGAGAGAGCTTGGATCAGAATTCTGTTTTTTTTTCAGAATCGGAGTAATAACTGCTTGTTTGAACAATGAAGGAAAGACACCAGTAGAGAAAGAGAGGTTACAGATTTTAGTTAAGATTGGGATGAGCACAGGAGACAGAGATTTACTTATTTGCGAGGGTATAGGGTCAAGAGGAGAGATAGTAGAGTGGGAGGCAGAGAAAAGTGCAGATACTTCATCTTCATTTGTGGGATCAAATGAAGCAAATGCTTCGGAGGACTCAGGTATGGAATTGAGCATATCTCCAACTGAGTTGGAGCATACCAATTCATCTCTGATCTTGTCAATCTTATCCCTGAAGTAGGAAGCAAGATCTTGTGCATGGATAGTGGTTGGTGGCTTGGGTGAGGGAGGGTTGAGAAGGGATTTAAATGTATTAAAAAGACGTTTTGGGTTAGAAGCTTGAGCAGAAATGAGAGTTTGGAAATATGTTTGTTTGGTAGTTTCCAGGGCATAACTGTAGTACTGGTAGATATTCTTATATAGTGCATACATATTCTTCAGCATTTTACAGAGAATATTTGAACATTCACATCAGTCCCTGCCCCAGTGGAGCTTACAATCAATATTTATATGGCAAGCGTTCTTATCTTCACGCTGATTTATACGTCAAGTGTTCTTATCTGCACACTTCTTTATGCAGAAAGTGTTCTTATCTGCATACCACTTTATATGGCAAGTGTTCTTATTTGCACACTTCTTTATATAGCAAGTGCTCTTATCTTTGCAATGCTTTATAGGGCAAGTGTAAACTATGGTGCAAGAAGGGTATGATGGTATTGTGTATTTGAGTATGCATGTGTGAATACACCCTTTATAGGAGCTTATGCACTCCACATGCTCTTGACTCACTATTCAACACTTCTTACATATTTTATACTAGATAAAAATTGGTGGTCTATAAAGACCAAGGCAGAAAGAAAAAAGCATAAACTGCAAGTAAAAAAATAGAAAATTAATATTAAACCATAATATGATGCACAGTGAACATTTCTATACTAACATGGCCGTATTTTCATATAGGCTTATTGGTGTTGCCCAGGATCCACAAAATACTAGCAGCCCAGGGTTTTTCTGCACCCCAACCTATGTAGCACCCCCCCATCCCAAGTGATCAGTGATATATATCAGTGATATAGTTTTAGCTGCTGCCGCCTCACATCCAAACCAGAAGGACAACTCTGGCTAAGTCTATGGGAAGCTGCAGTAGCAACTCACAACTTCTCTCAGGCATTTCGTACAGAGCTTTTAAAGCTGGCCAGGCGACACTGCTGCATTCTTTCCAAAATCCTGATAGCCGACGGTAAGGCAGCACCTGCCTGCCATGCAATCTCTAAAGCTACTGTATGGTGTGCACACACCTGAGATGTGCCGTGCGATGCGATCCCCGAAGCGATCAGATCGCATTGCCCTGGATCGCACGGCATGCATGCGATGGCATACAATTTTGACTATATAGTGCAGATCTGCACTATATAGTCAAGGAAGCCAAGACTTTCTGCTGTGCGATACGGGAGTGTGCACCAGGATCGCATCGGGATCGCAAGGTATGATACCGATGCGATTCTGACTATATGGTCAGAATCGCAGGGTGATTGTACAAGTGTGTACACATTATTACATTTTCATTTTCATTTCATTTAAATAAACATAACAATGTATCAACCAAGATTCAGGGACTGGCAGCTGTGCACACATGCTGGGTTTTGGAGCTTCAGCAGCACCTACATTATGCAAACAGAGCTGGCTGACTGTCACTCGGCCAGCTCAGAAATATTGTAAAATGTATAATGCTATACATGCTTATGTAAGAACTAGTAAAATAAATAAATGTAATACAGTACTATTTGATTTATCTGCGCCATGGCAATAAAACAATAATGATACAATAAAAATTAAATGTATATATATATTTTGATTAAATTTTAATTCCTTGTTAAAGAAATGTCAATTGAATCAAAATATATATATATATATATATATATATATATATATATATATATATATATATATATATAAATGTATTTTTATTGTATCATTCTTGTCTTATTGTTATAGCACAGAGAAATCAAATAGAATTACATTTCTTTTTTTAATAATCAATAAAAAGAACACATACTGTATATCTTTGATGCATCAATATTAAAACACATATACATTTATAATTATATTTTCGATTATGAGATGGATAAAAAAAATATAAAAATAATAAAATGTTAAAAATAGGAATATATCCCAACAAGGGGAAATATTGTAAAAAAAATCTGGCAATGTTATAGAAGAAAGCTTCCATATCAATATGAATGTATTATAACCTGCACATCATCCCCATAGATGTCAAAGAAGCTGGACTTATAGTGCAGAAAAATCAAATAGTATATAGTTGGTACCTTTGGGATGTCATTTTTTCGTCCAATCACAGGTGCAGTTTTTACTCTTCTGCTTCAACTTACGCTGGTTATTGAATTATATCTTTTAGAAATTGCACCTAAATTAATTGTTGGAGGTTAATTAGTAAAATAAATAACAGTAAGTCGTATTAAAAAAAAAAAAATGATATAGTATTCTGGAACTATACCATGTATTTCCATTACTGTCATAAACAGCCTTCATAATGGCAATAACTGATAGTACAACAAGGATTATTTGTTTGCATCAATGGAAGACAGAAACCTTTATATAACTACAGTTCCTAAAAGACACAAATTTCTCTTAAAAACAGAATAGTAGTTACTATAAATATGTATAACTATACAATGGTCACATGAGGTAGAGTAATATCAATAACTATTATCGAGATCTGTACAGTAAACCACAATGCTAAATGTCTGTTCTGGGGATTTTCTTGAAGCTGGATTACTCACTGAGTTTTGTCATAAAGTCTTCAAATGAGTTTATGGGTTGAACACTAATTGTGATTTACAAATTTCCCATCAGAGTGAGGTCAGCAGGGATGAAGGTTGAACGTCCAGATCAAGTTATTGCCAGATCCAGAATGATTTTCCATAAGAGAGATGTTGGAAATGAAGAAACAGGCAAAAGGTATAAAAATATAAATATTTTTATAGAGTAATTAATCAACACTATTTTGCTAGTTGCACACTATTTGATTAATTGTATAGTTTCATTAGTTTACAGTACTTTGTTATTTTGGACGTCCGGCACAGGAACGGTATAAAAATTAAAATGAATAATGTACATACAAATCAGTATTCTGAAGTCTTTGTTATGGAACTAATCCTTATCTATTATCATTATGTTTGTTTTCTTTTCTTCGTTACATTTGCAGGCTCCTTTATTAGGCATGTTAGTGCATTACCTTAAGCATACATTTCATGTAGAAGAGTGCTTCAAATGATAGCAAGATAAAGATACAAAAGAGAGAGAGAGGAAAGATGTTGCAAGCAATGTAGATCACTCAGCAAGATCACTCAGCACACAGCTCTGTGTCAGCAATGTGTGCTGAGCGATCTGTCAGGGCCAGTGTTCTCCAGTGAGAACACTGGCCCTGACTGGGGATTAATTTTATTTATCCAGCATGCTGGATCTTAATAGCTGGGCAAAAGCAACGTGCGGCGCTGCACATCCCTATTGCTATGGCCCATACACACAGAGCGATGTAGGGGCATTTTCTAAGCGATCTCACTAGATCACATAGAAAATGCCCTGAAATCACCCTGTGTGTAGGCCCCATATGTGCTTAATTGAGACTTGACCGCTAATGTGAGAATGCACAGTGGACTGCAAGGTGTACTCCATTGCCCAGACAGAAAGAATAACTACTCCAAAATTCCAAGAGAATTGCGAATGGATCACTAATCAGTATCCATTCGCAAATTAATTTGCAATTCACAACCATTGAAAGGATTTACTGTCTGTGCAAATGTTTCTAGGTCTGAGGCTTCCACTGATCTGCACCTGAGACAGACTGAAAGTGGTCATCACTGATGTAGCAGACCCTCCACAGAAACTCTGACACACCCAAAAAAGGCAGGTTGCCACCACTAAATACTGGCTTCCTGTCATTCAAATTGCGAGAGGGTTACATTTGCGAACCATACACAATGTCTGTTGCTAATTACCCTTGTGCATGCACCATGTGTACGGTACAATAATCACTCAATTTGCTCTTCTTGAGACCCGCTTTATCGCAGCTATCCAATTGATTGCATGCAATCATTTTCTCTAGGGTTTGTCAAGAATTTGTCTTCACCTCTTTTGAGCAGGTGAAAAGTTGGGGAAAATACTTAGCCAGGACTTTGTTTAGAATCCCTTGTCCATCCCCTTTATGACTACATATTCAATACAAAGTTTTTAATTAGTTTTAATTAGCCAATAATGAGATGTCAATTTTGAGTTGAAAAATTTCTAAGTGAAGAAATTGTGGGTACAAGGATAGAGCTAAGTATTTTGATGTTCTTTATGCATGGGGCCAAGTGTTTTAGGCTTGCAGGTTGGAGTAATTGGTTGTTTTTGCAATGTTTTGGAAACTGCCTTTAATTGATCCAATTATATACAGTACTTTTAGCCATTTTCTAATGGGATAGATTGTAAAATTGGAGTGCGCATACCTGGGATAAGCATTTTTGTTGAGTGATAGGTGCCATAACTTTCCCCAAGATTATGGATTGCATTATCTCAGCTAATTGGATAGCCCCTATAAATGTCTAAAAATTATTAAGTCCAGTAGACAATAAAATAGTTATGCTGTTTCCTTAACCTTACTCACTTGTTAACCTTCCACGCCCTAGCAACTAAATTGTAATCACTTCATGTACAGTAGTGGAGACATCTCCTTTGTAAAAGACATTTACATATGAATAGGTTCAAACACACACCATTGTCTCTGTGGTTTATCAGGTTCACCCTTTCAGATCACCTTTGAATAATACTTTACATTTACACTTATCCTCACCGAGAATAAGAAAACCTTTTATAGCATCTCATACGCTATATACTTATAAAATAATTGATACACTCTGACAATCAGTTATGGTGTGATCACGGATCTAACCCTGTGTCCTAGTATATTTAAGTCCCTAATGGACAAAGTTTATAAGAGGGTAACAATCAATATTCAGGAAAAATTCTACAATACAAATTATACAATGAATACGGATTACATAAATGATTTAAACAAACGCAGTGACTATAGAACGCAGGTACAGCTATCACAGTGCAACAAACACACATATAAAGATATCAATTACCATCACAGACGCAGAGATGCGATCGCACGCGCTCTCCCCCCAGGATCCCGGGAATGTGCTCTGTAAGATCACATGTGTGTCCGGGCCCTGTGTAGCTCCCGTTATAAAGGAAAGGGGCTGGAGGGTAAGTCTTGATGATCATTGGAGGAGACAAGGAGACCAGGCATCTTCTCAATGGTTCCTCCTTTTTTAGGTTTCAGATGTCCATCTGGATTCCTTCTTAGCCACGAGATATAACTGTTTCAAACCAGTTATCTTTACGGTTCTTTGTCCTTTGTTTGAAGCTATTTACACGTGTAGCTATATCTCTCTGGGGTTGTGTATTTATTTGCATTGCTATTGATTTAATGAACTTGCGTCTGTGATGGTGGTTTATACAATACTAAACAATAAAGTATGGATGACCATATTTAAATACTTTGGGGAATACATAATGTGCATATGTCGGGAGTACCACAATGATTAGATATTAATGCATTACGTCCATCCTTGATCGATTAAAGATTCTTTTGATTTAAACTAGATCTATGCAAATAGCGTAGTTAAATGGCATAGAGGGCTTCGCAATACATTAATACCATAGAGGTGCAAATTCAACTTTCACACCCCTTTATTAGTTTTATAGTGCCACATTATTACCACATTTAGATACTATTGACTTATCTTCTTTTCAATTCAATTTGTTCTGATTATTCACGTGATTGCCAATGAGAACAGTGACCACTTTTAACCCACCTGTGCTCTTGCAACAACACAGATACAGGTACATAGATTAACACTCATATAAAACATTTGTCATTTAAAGTACAGATGTAGCCGTTCTCATCAATGCGGCAATCTGGACGCTTGTTTGTCATAGGTGTTTGTTATGTCATGCTCCGATATCGCTGCTCAATGCGTTTCTATAAGCAGCAATTTGATGGCACCAATTTGGCATGGCAACAATGACTGTGGCTACATTTGTATGATCCAATACACTGTTAAAGAAATATTCTAGTTGTTTAGATGATCATCACCCACACATGGAAATTATTATTCTGATGCATCACATCACCATCTGCTGGCAGCGAGCCAAACTACAGATGGGCAGGTCTCATCCTTGCAGGGGATGGCGACGCCAGCCACCATCCCCCGCCACCCGCCATCTGTACAGCGAGAAGGGGACGCAGGCGCACGAGTTGCGCGCACGTCCCCTTATGACTGCGCTTCCATCGGTTTCCCCGGGTCACCGCCAGCTTGTCTGCGGTCACCCGGGGTCCCCGCCTCCTCCCCACACCCCCCCTAACCCTGTCCGTCTCCCTGAAGCGGAGACGGACAGTGTTTTCATCACCCTGCAGACGGAAACTGAGACGCGCGTGCGCGTGAGACGCACGTGCGTCTCAGTCAGACGGCGAGCCGGGCTGCTGGCGGATCTGGCGATTCGCCAGCAAAGAAGAGCCCGGCCCCATCTGTACATCTCTCTCTCTTTCACACATCCAGAAACACAGAGGCAATCCCACATAAGAATAGTTTTAACTAATCTCATTAATGTTCCAGCATAGTGCCAGCTTACTCCACAGGGCTTTATACTTTGGTCCAATCCTTTGATTCTGCATAGTACCTTGTGCAGTTAAATAAATATAAAAACACATGCCATATCTGTTATCATACGTTGTACAAAATATGTAAGTAATATATGTTTATTTCCTTTGGTCTAGTTTTTACCTGATACATCAGGCTGCCATGAACATGAATGTGGATGGACTGAGTACCTTAGACTATGATGTCATCAGATACACAGAACACCAGCTTTATTCTAAAATCACAGTTGACATCGGATCATCGTAATAAAACAGACAATATTATTTTCTTAATTTATTCATAGTATGTTTTTCCCTGATATGGGGAATAGAAATGTTCGGATATGGACATCAGCGAATTATGGGACTGAACATTGCTGCTGCTATGTGTTAATGGATTGGCTGTAAAAGAGAAGAGGTCCTTTTTGAGAGCCTGCACAGACAGGTGCTGTTAGCATCTTGGGCTGTGCACACTGACCGGCCCGGACTTTGTTATGCATTCTTTTCTGTTTTCAACAATGTGTCTGAATCGAGGGTAAGAAGAAACACAGTAAGAAAAGAGTACAGTTGTGAAAGAGGGGTGTCTGAGGTGGGTGTAATAATATATTAAACGTTTTCAATAAAAAAAAAGAATGAAATTATTGTTAAATACAAGAACAAGCATTCATATGACAAAGTAGTGGATAATGATTCCTCTTGGCACTGTGCTATAAAAAAGCAATGTGCTGTATTGTACTTAATCTATCATGCTTCTTGAATGAACATTAACCGAATGGGGCTTGTGGGTGATGCTGGATTCCTCAATCAGCTATTCTGAGTCATTCTAGATTATTTAGCAATTTAGATTTATTCCTCACTTCTTTTTTTTATACTAGATAGATAGATGGTGGGGTGGGACCTGTAACAGTGAAATCACATTATCACATCCCCACCCTGTGATAGGGACAAGGTTGCTAAGACGTGATTCACAACCACCAGGATGTGGGAGCCTTGTAGATATGCAAGGAGAGTAAATATGGCCTTATCAAAGTTTGCCTTGTAGTTATAGGAACTGTACCACAAGGAAATATATGAAAATCATGAGAATTACTGTATGGCAATGTCTTGCTTTTTTTTTTCTTTTGTAAAATTTATAAAGTCTCAATAAATATTTGAGTGGTTGTTATTGGTGTCACAAATTTTCCCCTGCATCAGTTTAAAGACCATGATCCTAATTCAGACCTGATGTAATGGATGTGAATTTGCAGGCCGGGCGATAATTGATAGACTGTGCTTGCATATGGCTCATAGTATGTGTGAGGCCATCCTACGATAAGATCCTGCTTCTTTTTTTAATCACTGGCTCTTTGCAAGGGGATTGACAGGAGGGACAAAATACTCTTTTCCTGGACTTCTTTGTCAGTGGCAGTTGCAGATGTGGGGCTGTAGCACAGTCCAAATTTCACATAGGGGAGTTGCACCAATTGCCAGTGAGTCCCGGCCGGTGATGTTTGGCAGATTATGGGGTAGAAGTAAGTGTGTCTCCCCTATTTGATATTGGACTGTTGTACAGCCCACCTCTGCAACTGCCACGGGCAAGGAAGTCCAGGAACAGAGCATTTTTCCCTCCTGGAATGGATCGTGTTGGTAGGTATGCTATAGCAACTGCCGAGTAAATCCTGGGCTACTCACAGACTGCACACACTGGGAAAGTCTTGCAATTGGAAAAGTCTTGCAAATGGATTTGCAGCTATTCACAAGTCTGCGATATTTTCGCAAGCTGTGCTATACAGTTGGCAGGTTTAAAGGGGTGGGATTACACTCTGGCGGGGCATCCTAATACCAGAATGCTGGGCTCCGAAGATTAGCAACCGTACAATCAGGTCTGAATCAAGCACTATTATCATTCTGTCTCACATGCTACTCATCTCAAGCTATTGAGTTCTTTATTCTATGTTCAGACTCCAGACTGTTACATCAAACTTCCGATGAGTTAATCACTGGATAAGATTCAATTGTTTTATTGCATATATAAATTTCTGGGCGTGCATTTCAGAATGGAAATGTATAGTAGACTATAAAAAGAATAAGGATATATATTTTTTATTTATATGATTTAATTTTTCCTTGCACATGCAGTTATACCAGGGTTGGATACTTTTAAAGTCTCCTCTCCGGGAGAAGCACAGAGGGCACACTGTCAGCACCACTTCGGGGGAAGGGGGGGGGGCATGGCCTGATGTAGATGTCATCATGCCCCGCCCTCAGTAGGCAAATCCCGCAATTCGTAAGCCTTTTGTTGATGCCCTCCACCGAAAAGCCGCGAAACATGGGAAATTAATGCTGCCGAGTGGGGAGATGCGTGGGGGTGATTTCTGAGAGCCTTCCAGCCATTTTGGGAGGATAGGCAACCCTGATGCTGTTATACTTTCACATGCACAATGCTGAAAGTTAACTACTCATCTTGTGTGATGTCCTTAGTAGTTACATAACTATTTGAGTACAGTTCACACAGGTTCATGTGTAGAGTAAAGCCCTGCACTGCATTAACTGCACCAAAGTCCTACCACTGTGCCTCCTATAGGATGCACTGATTCCATATGCTTCCCCCTCAGTACCAAGAGTGTAACTACCATTGGTGCAGAGAGTGCAGCTGATATGGGGTCTAGAGCTGTGCCTGTGGGGTCTCACTTACCATGTCAAATTTAAATCTGTTGGAGGGCGAGGGGAGACATTTTCATGTTTGAGGGGTCTGCTGCACATGGGTCTCCCCAGTTCTGGGTCATAATGCAGGAAGTTGAAGGGACAGAACTTCTGTATCTGTTAGCAAGAATTAGACAATTGGGAAAAAAACAGTGAGAATGAACAGCACATTGAGAAGAAACAGCATTGCTGTTTGTTCTCAACCATGTATAGGAAGAATGTGCAGCAGAGAACCACAGTGGAACAAACCCAGCAAAGCTCAATTTTTCTTCTTAGACATAGAGTGGATGGACTTTTATTGAATGCAGGGTTATATTGGATAGAAATAAGTACAATATTGAGGCATAATTGAATCTAGAATAGTATTTCGTAATCGGTAAGCAGTGCATTAAGTGAAAACTGGAATTAGCAAGGTAGTGCAGAAGGAGAAACAAGCAATAGCTAACCAGCATTATGATAAAACTTGAATTTCCATGGAGCAGTGCCAAGAGTAGAAAGGAGTGTTTGGGGTGAAAAATATTTACAGCTAAATATTTCAGAATGTTAGCTAGAATTGGCAGTCATCATTAATTTGCATATTAAAATAACAGAGGTAAGCTGGTTTCCAGGTTGTAAGAGTCCTGGCCAGGTAATAATTATATTCTCCTTGTACTGTACACAAGTAATATACCTTGTTTGTATATGCCACCATAACAATTGTATTGAAGAATAACTTTTTACTAATTTCATTTTTGAAATGATAGAACAAAGTAGTGAAGTATGTGTTTAAAAATTGAATGAAGTGTGACAATACATCATTCTAAGAGAAAACAGAGGTGGAGCGCTAATAATTGGATCAATTGTTCTTTTTTAAAAGCAATATGCAATATTTATTAATATGAAATAATAATAATAATAATAATACTAATTGAATCAATTAATAAGGTATAAAAACATACATATGACAATTATAATTTTGCTTAATATAATTAATTGTCATACTGTATGTATGTTTTATACATTTTCATATATTAATTGATTCAATTATTATTATTATTATTATTATTATTATTATTATTATTATTATTATTATTATTATTATTATTATTATTATTATTATTTCTATAACCAGCCCCAGTCTCATTGAACCAGTCCTGGTTATAAAAATTCAGGGGGAAGCAAAAGTGGGGTTCCCCAGTATTTCTAAAACCAGCACCAGTCCTAAACAGCCAGCAGGGTAATGCCATAGACGGGGCCAACTTTTTATACAAGCTCCCCTGGCCAAAGTATTAACCCCTGACTGGTCAGCCTGGGCTTGGACCCTGCAAAATGAGGAGCCCACAAATAAAGGGTTCCCCTGGGATGCGTTTCATTTGACAAGGTGGGCGAGACTCACCTTGTCAAATGAAACAACTTTGTGAGCTTTTAAACACAAATGATCAAAATATCAAGTTGTCTTTCGAAATAAGCGATTTGAAGATTGACATATCACCTCAATATAATGTGCAAACACCACACACAGTAATCCCAAATATTTATTAGCTGGGAACCCCAATTGCCTAATAATTGAACGTTTAAACATCCATATTATTGCAAAAAATATCCCTGATTGTCGGTGCTCTGTTGGAAGTTGTCCTATCTGCCTAGATCCCACTGAAAATTGAAGTACCCTCCACAGCCATATACATTGTATCGTAATAATCATTACAAAATAAAGTGACAACAAAACTATATTCATAAAAGTTTATTAGATACAACGTGTTACAAAATGAAGTAACAATAGAACAACAAGCAGTCTTCATTGAAGTTTGTAAAACCACCAGAAAGGACAATATACAGTACGTCCCAGGCAGACTGCCAAAAAATAGATACAGTGTAATCAATATTACTGACAGTGAAAGGCCAAACAGGCAAACAGCTACATTTAAGTATATATCCTCCTGAAGCGACAGTGACACCTAGACACTGAACTAAACTAAAAGTCTATACACACACTATTTCTTCCTTTATCGGTGCATATGTGCACTTCACGTATATGTTTGTTAATGTGTTTGTTAATTTTAACCTCTGTAATATTTCTCTGAAATAAGGAGGAATACTATCTGTGTACTCATATGCTAAACAGACACAGAGAGAACCTCCCCCTTATCTTTTAAAACGTAATTCAATAAAGTTTAAAGTTTAAAAAAAATAACAAATAAAATTATTTTTCCAGGAGTGCGTCCACATTGCAAAACTCTTCTCTTCTTTGTTATTAATTTAAATGCTTGAAGGAATTGTTCTGCATTAGTTTTAACTAGAGATGTGCGGCGGCCACTTTTTCGGGTTTTGGTTTTGGTTTTGGATCTGGATCTCCCTTCGTGTTTTGGATCTGGATTGGTTTTGGCACAACCACCCTTGCGGGTTTTGGTTTTGGATCTGGATTTATTTGGAAAAAATGCTAAAAATTGCTAAAATAATCATTTTCAGGCCTGTTTTTGCCCCTAAAGTGTTATTAAGCTCAATAACATTAGTTTCCACTCATTTCTAGACAATTTTGATCACTTCACAAAATCGTTTTCATATACAGTAGTAGGGCCATAAGGTTATCCCGAGGTAGCTGGATGACTAAGCTAGGCGACAGCAGTGGGCATCACATACATGTGGACCTTACACTTCCAACCTGGCACATATTGGAAGCAGAGCAGCACTACAGGGGCAGACAGGGTGGCAGTTTAATAACCCCCCCCCCCCCTTGTAGCTGCGCTCCTCTGTTAGAACCTCCACACAAGTACCAAAAGCCCAATGTGGATTGATTTTGCAGTTTGGCATGTGCAGCCAAGGAGCAGTGGGTGTTTGGTGCAGCATTGACTGTGTCTGCAAGGTAGTATCTGATTGGATCAGTTTAATATCTAACAAGACCCCTATCTGGCGTGAGGTCACGTGGTTTGTGAAGTTACCACCTCCTTATCAAACTTGATCAGACAGGCTAGGCGTGCGTTCCATTTCCTCCCTCACCACTTCACCACATTACATGTGTTCCTCCCGAAGCCACGCACTTGGTCTAGTACGCTGACCATCAGCAGCTGTTGGGACTACTTCTTCCCAAACATTTATCAATCCATCCATACTATCCCAAAAGGAGGATAAATACTCTGGATGTCACTGATGACATATATTCTTCCCCAATAGAGAAGGACCGATTTTCGTTCAAAGCTATACTAGTAGCTGCGCTCCTCGGGTAGAAGATCCAATCAAGTACCAAAACCCCTGTTTGGCTTGATTGTGCACTCTTCCTCATGTTCAGCCAAGGAGCAGTGGGCGTTTCGTGCAGCACTTATTTAGTCTGCAAGGTAGTATCTGATTAGATCAGTTTAATATCTAACAAGACCCCTATCTGGCGTGAGGTCACGTGGTTTGTGAAGTTACCACCTCCTTATCAAACTTGATCAGACAGGCTAGGTGTGCGTTCCATTTCCTCCCTCACCACTTCACCACATTACATGTGTTCCTCCCGAAGCCACGCACTTGGTCTAGTACGCTGACCATCAGCAGCTGTTGGGACTACTTCTTCCCAAACATTTATCAATCCATCCATACTATCCCAAAAGGAGGATAAATACTCTGGATGTCACTGATGACATATATTCTTCCCCAATAGAGAAGGACCGATCTTCGTTCAAAGCTATACTAGTAGCTGCGCTCCTCTGGTAGAAGATCCAATCAAGTACCAAAACCCCTGTTTGGCTTGATTGTGCACTCTTCCTCATGTTCAGCCAAGGAGCAGTGGGCGTTTCGTGCAGCACTTATTTAGTCTGCAAGGTAGTATCTGATTAGATCAGTTTAATATCTAACAAGACCCCTATCTGGCGTGAGGTCACGTGGTTTCTGAATGCTGGGAGCATTACCGGTTGCCTCCTCATCCCTCACCTAATGGGTGGAGGGGGGTGGGGTAATTGGTGGCAGGGGTGGGGTAATTGGTGGCCTCCACCTCTCTAGGACCCCAGGTTAGGAGATCCCTATATAGTCTACCCTTATAGACCGCTATCTATGTAGTAGGGTCAATTAGTCTGCGACATCTGTCACCCAATTCACCGCTAAGGTTAATTTGTTTGAGCTGGCTGGCTAGGTGTGTTTTCCCTTACCTCCCTCACCACTTCACCAAATCACGTGTGTTCCTCCCGAGGCCACGCACTCGGTCTAGGAATGAATAAGACCATGGATGTCCCTGAGGACATGTTTTCATCCATTATGGATGGGGTGGAGAACGAATCACCCATCTCCCCACCATTCATCCATCAAAGATTTAAAAATTTATGACGCTACAAAGAGCCAACAAATGACGCAGAAAGAGGTGCAAGTAAAAGAATTGCTGGGGCCCTGCCATCCATCCGGGACATCCCATCCAAAAAAGAAGTACGATTGGAATGGATGAGACCACGGATGTCCATGAGGACATATTTTTCATCCATAATGGATGATGTGGAAAAAGAAATCACCCATCTCCCCACCATTTATCCATCAAAGAGGTAAAAAATCAGGACGCTACAAACAGCCAACAAATGACGCAGAAATAGGTGCAAGAAAAAGATTTGCTGGGGCCCTCCCACCCAGCCATCAATCCGGGACATCCCATCCAAAAAAGAAGTACGATAGGAATGGATGAGACCATGGATGTCCATAAGGACATATTTTCATCCATAATAGATGATGTGGAGAGAGAAATCACCCTAGCAACTTGCCTGCTCCTTGGGATCGGAAGGACGCTGTTCAGCGGTGCTTCCTGTGTTCAGCAGCGTGCGCCCGACGGCGGGGAAGGCGGGGATCTGTACGGCAGCAGGTATTTATGTTGTATGTTTTGTATTTTCAAATTGCTGTAGGATTGTGTGCTCTGAAGAAGGGGGTCAAACCCCGAAAGCTTAGCCTTTCCAATACAATTTACTTCAGCTGAAACGTGTCTCCGGAGTGCCATTTATTGCTGGACATTGTGTATCATCTTTTTCATTTGGGTACCGGGGCCAGCTGTGATTATTAACCAGAGTGCCGGCTGCATTGGACTTTTTATATATATATATATATATATATATATATATATATATATATATTCTATGACTTGAAAAAAGTTGTCCAAAACAACTGAAACGTTGTCAAACCAGTACTTTGTCGTCTGACCTTATTTGATATTATTGCTCCACAGGACAAGGGTGTATCTACAGATGGGAGCGACGGTCTGAATCTGAAGTGCAGGGTCACTTGGAGTGAGAATATATATACATTGCTAAAAAAAATATAGGGAACCCTTAAACAACACAATGTAACTCCAAGTCAATCACACTTCTGTGAAATCAAACTGTCTACTTAGGAAGCAACGCTGATTGACAATCAATTTCGAATGCTGTTGTGCAAATGGAATAGACAACAGGTGGATATTATAGGCAATTAGCAAGACACCCCCAATAAAGGAGTTGTTCTGCAGGTGGTGACCACAGACCACTTCCCAGCTCTTATTCTTTCTGGTTGATGTTTTGGTCACTTTTGAAAGCTGGTGGTGCTTTTACTCTAGTGGTAGCATGAGCCGGAGTCTACAACCCATACAAGTATGTGATTTTGTTGTAAGCACACTCAACTCAATTCATTCAGTTCTAGGATGTGTTATGTTAGTGTTCCCTTTATTTTTGTTGAGCAGTATATATATATATATATATATATATATATACAAACAGAATAGGAAATGCGCAAAGTGATACTTATAATGGTGGAACCTGTCTCCAATAAGTAGTGCAGCTCACTCTTCGAGGCTTTGTCACGGCCTCAGTATGAACACATACAACAGAAGAAAAAAGAGGAGCGCACAGGTGAGCAAGATTGTAACAGCGTTTACTACGAAAAGTGCAGGCTCACATACATAGCAGAAAACAGTAGTCAGCATATGCGAGGATCACCGTCAATTCACCGTTGGATAGCGCGGACCCCAGAGGACATCCAGAAGACCGGCAGAGTGGACACAGCGGCGGCGGCGGCGTTCCAGGCACAAGGACTCAAGACGGACAGGTGCCACAAGGTGAGGATCTGATACGTCGGGTGACCACGCCCCAACGCGTTTCGTCACTGATGACGAAGTCATCAGTGACGAAACGCGTTGGGGCGTGGTCACCCGACGTATCAGATCCTCACCTTGTGGCACCTGTCCGTCTTGAGTCCTTGTGCCTGGAACGCCGCCGCCGCCGCTGTGTCCACTCTGCCGGTCTTCTGGATGTCCTCTGGGGTCCGCGCTATCCGACGGTGAATTGACGGTGATCCTCGCATATGCTGACTACTGTTTTCTGCTATGTATGTGAGCCTGCACTTTTCGTAGTAAACGCTGTTACAATCTTGCTCACCTGTGCGCTCCTCTTTTTTCTTCTGTTATATATATATATATATATATATATATATATATATATATATATATATATATATATATATATATACAGGGTTCGGCGGCGGCACTCGCTGTATCAAAAATAACTGACTCAAAGAGCTCAGGTAATGATTATGACGTTTCGGAATTTATTTCTGTCCTCAGATAAAACAGTACAAACAAGTGCTCACCTTTATACAAGTGTAGAGTGACCTCCCCTCACCGCCTTCACCGTGCTAACACCGGAAACACCCTAGGTGCTCATCAAATGTGTTCACCGGTATGTATCCGGAAACAAGACTCCAAAATTATCCGTTCCCGATGAACTGAGGTGAGGGGATGCAACTCTGTATCAAAATACACAATACACAATAAACAATACAAAATAAAATTTTGTTATACTTACTGAATATATACATTAATGTAACAAATCAGGATTGCAATATATTAAAAGAAACAACTGTAACTCATATATTCATTTAACCCAGCTGGGGCCACCGTTTTTAAGCGGTGAATCCAGCTTGCTTCCCTCTGCAAAAGGAGTCGACCCCTGTCGCCACCCCTCCTATTCTCCTCCACCTGATCTATCATGATGTATTTGAGACTTGACAATGTATGCTTACAAGACACAAATATATATGAGTCGTCACTCCGGGACTTGTGTGAAACAAAGTTTTACTGTGAGGCGGTCAACGCCGTTTCGGGCGTTACTCCGTCGTCAGGACCAAATACTCAAAAAAGTTTTTTGAGTATTTGGTCCTGACGACGGGGTAACACCCGAAACGGCGTTGACAGCCTCACAGTAAAACTTTGTTTCACGCAAGTCCCGGGGTGATGCCTCATTTGTCCTGTTTGTATGTGGTAGAATCCATCTACCTTGGAAGGCACCCGGGCACTTTCTATTTGAATGCGAGGAGTGCCGGACATCCCCCTGTTTTATATATATATATATATATATATATATATATATATATATATATATATATATACAGGGGCAAACGCAGGATTTTCAGAAGGGGGTTTCCAGAGGGGCGGAGCAAATCTGGGTCAGTTAAAGTATTATAGATAGACCAAATGTATATAAATAATAATAATAATAAATATATATAGTGGAGTGGGCTTATTATTCGTAAATTTCTGGTGGGAGGACAGCTTGCTTGACTGCAGATATCTCCAGTTCCTGAAAATAGATTTCTTAGATTTTAATAGAATTAAAAACTGGAGAATCCCACCTACCAAATGTTATTGGAGACTAGGGGATCAGAGTTCAGGAGGCAGATCAATCTGCCAACGAGTATATAAAGCTACATACCAGGTGTGTGGAGCTGGAGCAGTAACCAGCTGCTGGAAGGCTTATATCTCTGGTTCTCGGAAAAGTAGAGACAAGCTACTAGTGTCCATCAAAGGGGGAGAGTCTCAGCTTTTGGAAAAAATCTCCGGTTCCCAAGAGCCGATTTTTAAAATTCTTGTACCCATGGAAAGAGGAGACTCTCAGCTTTAGACTCTTGGGGGGGGGGGGGGGGGTGGGGTTCTGGGTACTCAGAAACCCCCCCTGCGTGCGCTACGTGCGTGCGTCAACGTTTCGGGGGCCGGACCCCCGTCGTCAGGACAAAATGCAGACAAGGTATAATACAGAATAAAGTGCAAGTGCAGTGATATATATAGGACATAACAAATGATGCGCTAACTTACCCCCTCCCTGTAGCCGTCCCCCACGAGTGTCCACGGGCCGGTTTCTGGAGTCCTGCGCACAGCAGTGACGTCACCCCGTTCGGCGGCGTCCAGCTGAGAGCACGTCATTGCGGCCGTCATCCCGAGGTCACGTGGGAGGGCTATGAAAAGGCATGCAGCTCATATTAGCATAAGAACAGTGCAGTGAAAAAAGTCATCTAACTATAAGGCATCAGTACATTCATCGGAGGATGCAAAAGTGAAAACAAGCATAAAAATAGGCACACGAGTGGGTATGACCGTACAGTGACTGTGCAGTGACATCTAGTGGTGGACATTGAGAAGACATGTACAATATAATAGAAAACATTTAAAAAGCTTTTATTTTAAAAAAAAGTTATGCGTGCAGCCCCATAATGGAGAGGTACTGGGGAAGATGCAAAATACTAATGCTGAGTGAGGTGCAAACCCCTGTAGTGTGTGTGACAGCCACACAAACAGTGCGGGACTGTCACTGACAGCTGTTCTGTATAAGACAAATAGAGGCTGACTAAAAGGACCATATAGTTGGACAGTGGTTTAAACAGCATAAAGGCCGGGAGGCATATATTCTCCCTGCTCTGTTCCTGTAACAAACAGGAGTAGCACTATACGCAATCGGTTGTGCAAAAACGCTAGAATGTGAACATGTCACAGATAATGAGGCTACAGCTACAGAATGCCAGCCCTATGTATTACTGTGTATTGATATGTCACATAGATGCAGATTGAAATAAGGGACTGATGTCAAGCAGTGGGGTGACAGATAACCTGTCAGGGAGGGAGCTGATGCTTAGGTCAGTAGATAAAATAGTTAAAGAAAATTATGTAGGCCAAGCGTGTCATTAAGGCCTCTAGGATGTAGCGTGTCCATTTTATAAATCCACTTGGACTCAAGCTGCAGAAGTTTTTTGGAACGATTGCCACCCCGTGTGTGAGTAGGCACATGGTCTATGATCTTGTACTTGAGCATTGCCATATTGTGTTTGGCCTTGGAAAAATGCCTGGCCACTGGTTGTTCACCTGAGCCAGATTGCAAGGCCGCCCGTATGGCACAACAATGTTGTGCCATCTGCACTTTGAAGGCACAGTCGGTCTTGCTCATGTAATGTAGTCCACATGGACAGTAGATAACATAGACAACAAATTTAGTAGTGCACGTGAGGGGCCATCTGATTTTAAATTTCTTACCCGTATATGGATGTGCAACTTCAGTGCAAGCTGTCATAAAGCTGCACGTTGTGCAGCCTAGGCACCGGTAGCAGCCCACTCTGGTGGGTCTTGTTTGTCTAAAGGGGGTATCAAAATTTGTAATCTCGGTCTTGACCAGTAGGTCCTTCAAATTTGGGCCACGCTTGTAGCTGGGCATTAGCTTGGTGTCTTTAAACACCGGTAGCTCGGGGTCTGATCTCACAATTTCCCACCAGTTTTTCACTCTGCTGGTGGTATCTCGGCTGGCTGAGCTAAAGTCATTGACCCATGGGATGCATGGTTTCCTGACTCTAGGTGTCACACCTGTGATAAGAGTGGTGCGCTCACATGCCAGAGCCCTAGCCTTAGCTTTAAGTAGGCTCTGTCTTGGGTAGCCTCTCTCCTCAAACTTGTGCAACATGATGTCCAATTGGCGATTGGTTTCTGAGTCAGTGTCAGTGATCCTACATACTCTCAAAAACTGGGAGTATGGGAGACTCTCCACCGTGTTACGTGGGTGAGAGCTGTTGTGTCTGAGCAGTGTCTGTATTATCTGATTAATATGTAGTTATTTTCTCATTCAGTGTGCAATTGGGATACAAACTGTTTTTTTTTCCTAACCAGATTTACCCCTCCCTTTTGGCCCCTGAATGACACACCTCTGATTGAGCAGCTTACCAACAAAAGTGTTGTGCAGTTAAGAGGCATAGATGGGTCAGCATTAGGAGGGATTGCTGACACCTGAGCGCCATTGGAGAAGCCAGGGGTATCTCCAGGTAAGCTGGCTCTCAGACGTTATAAGCCATTATCATGTGGCCTTACACTGGGCTATTAAGCCCAGACATAAATGTTATTGCTTATGGGATGGGTTTGGAAATGTGGTGCCCCCTGTGTTGGTAGGGCTGGTCTGCTCCATGTTAGCACACCCTAACACTTTATTAACTCTTATTTTTCCTATCACATTGTATATATTTTGTATTTTAATCCCACCTTCACTTCCCTACATAGCACTTATGTGCTTCTTATTAACCCTTACTAATTTTCATTTGTGTGCTGCCCTGGAGTACTCAGCCTGTGTCGGCATGTTGGGGGCCCACACCCCAGACCCATACCCAGTATTAGGGACCCCCAGTGACAGAGAGGCCTTGACGTACGGCCTGGGGGCTTAGCCCTATATCGGCAGATATATGCAACCAAGATCTCTGTATTATCTGATTAATATGTAGTTATTTTCTCATTCAGTGTGCAATTGGGATACAAACTGTTTTTTTTTCCTAACCAGATTTACCCCTCCCTTTTGGCACCTGATTGACACACCTCTGATTGAGCAGCTTACCAACAAAAGTGTTGTGCAGTTGAGAGGCATAGATGGGTCAGCATTAGGAGGGATTGCTGACACCTGAGTGCCATTGGAGAAGCCAGGGGTATCTCCAGGTAAGCTGGCTCTCAGACGTTATAAGCCATTATCATGTGGCCTTACACTGGGCTAATAAGCCCAGACATAAATGTTATTGCTTATGGGATGGGTTTGGCAATGTGGTGCCCCCTGTGTTGGTAGGGCTGGTCTGCTCCATGTTAGCACACCCTAACACTTTATTAACTCTTATTTTTCCTATCACATTGTATATATTTTGTATTTTAATCCCACCTTCACTTCCCTACATAGCACTTATGTGCTTCTTATTAACCCTTACTAATTTTCATTTGTGTGCTGCCCTGGAGTGCTCAGCCTGTGTCGGCATGTTGGGGGCCCACACCCCAGACCCATACCCAGTATTAGGGACCCCCAGTGACAGAGAGGCCTTGACGTACGGCCTGGGGGCTTAGCCCTATATCTGCAGATATATGCAACCAAGATCTCTGTATTATCTGATTAATATGTAGTTATTTTCTCATTCAGTGTGCAATTGGGATACAAACTGTTTTTTTTTCCTAACCAGATTTACCCCTCCCTTTTGGCACCTGAATGACAAACCTCTGATTGAGCAGCTTACCAACAAAAGTGTTGTGCAGTTGAGAGGCATAGATGGGTCAGCATTAGGAGGGATTGCTGACACCTGAGTGCCATTGGAGAAGCCAGGGGTATCTCCAGGTAAGCTGGCTCTCAGACGTTATAAGCCATTATCATGTGGCCTTACACTGGGCTATTAAGCCCAGACATAAATGTTATTGCTTATGGGATGGGTTTGGGAATGTGGTGCCCCCTGTGTTGGTAGGGCTGGTCTGCTCCATGTTAGCACACCCTAACACTTTATTAACTCTTATTTTTCCTATCACATTGTATATATTTTGTATTTTAATCCCACCTTCACTTCCCTACATAGCACTTATGTGCTTCTTATTAACCCTTACTAATTTTCATTTGTGTGCTGCCCTGGAGTACTCAGCCTGTGTCGGCATGTTGGGGGCCCACACCCCAGACCCATACCCAGTATTAGGGACCCCCAGTGACAGAGAGGCCTTGACGTACGGCCTGGGGGCTTAGCCCTATATTTGCAGATATATGCAACCAAGATCTCTGTATTATCTGATTAATATGTAGTTATTTTCTCATTCAGTGTGCAATTGGGATACAAACTGTTTTTTTTTCCTAACCAGATTTACCCCTCCCTTTTGGCAACTGAATGACACACCTCTGATTGAGCAGCTTACCAACAAAAGTGTTGTGCAGTTGAGAGGCATAGATGGGTCAGCATTAGGAGGGATTGCTGACACCTGAGTGCCATTGGAGAAGCCAGGGGTATCTCCAGGTAAGCTGGCTCTCAGACGTTATAAGCCATTATCATGTGGCCTTACACTGGGCTATTAAGCCCAGACATAAATGTTATTGCTTATGGGATGGGTTTGGGAATGTGGTGCCCCCTGTGTTGGTAGGGCTGGTCTGCTCCATGTTAGCACACCCTAACACTTTATTAACTCTTATTTTTCCTATCACATTGTATATATTTTGTATTTTAATCCCACCTTCACTTCCCTACATAGCACTTATGTGCTTCTTATTAACCCTTACTAATTTTCATTTGTGTGCTGCCCTGGAGTACTCAGCCTGTGTCGGCATGTTGGGGGCACACACCCCAGACCCATACCCAGTATTAGGGACCCCCAGTGACAGAGAGGCCTTGATGTACGGCCTGGGGGCTTAGCCCTATATCTGCAGATATATGCAACCAAGATCTCTGTATTATCTGATTAATATGTAGTTATTTTCTCATTCAGTGTGCAATTGGGATACAAACTGTTTTTTTTTCCTAACCAGATTTACCCCTCCCTTTTGGCACCTGAATGACACACCTCTGATTGAGCAGCTTACCAACAAAAGTGTTGTGCAGTTGAGAGGCATAGATGGGTCAGCATTAGGAGGGATTGCTGACACCTGAGTGCCATTGGAGAAGCCAGGGGTATCTCCAGGTAAGCTGGCTCTCAGACGTTATAAGCCATTATCATGTGGCCTTACACTGGGCTATTAAGCCCAGACATAAATGTTATTGCTTATGGGATGGGTTTGGGAATGTGGTGCCCCCTGTGTTGGTAGGGCTGGTCTGCTCCATGTTAGCACACCCTAACACTTTATTAACTCTTATTTTTCCTATCACATTGTATATATTTTGTATTTTAATCCCACCTTCACTTCCCTAGATAGCACTTATGTGCTTCTTATTAACCCTTACTAATTTTCATTTGTGTGCTGCCCTGGAGTACTCAGCCTGTGTCGGCATGTTGGGGGCCCACACCCCAGACCCATACCCAGTATTAGGGACCCCCAGTGACAGAGAGGCCTTGACGTACGGCCTGGGGGCTTAGCCCTATATCTGCAGATATATGCAACCAAGATCTCTGTATTATCTGATTAATATGTAGTTATTTTCTCATTCAGTGTGCAATTGGGATACAAACTGTTTTTTTTTTCCTAACCAGATTTACCCCTCCCTTTTGGCACCTGAATGACACACCTCTGATTGAGCAGCTTACCAACAAAAGTGTTGTGCAGTTGAGAGGCATAGATGGGTCAGCATTAGGAGGGATTGCTGACACCTGAGTGCCATTGGAGAAGCCAGGGGTATCTGCAGGTAAGCTGGCTCTCAGACGTTATAAGCCATTATCATGTGGCCTTACACTGGGCTATTAAGCCCAGACATAAATGTTATTGCTTATGGGATGGGTTTGGGAATGTGGTGCCCCCTGTGTTGGTAGGGCTGGTCTGCTCCATGTTAGCACACCCTAACACTTTATTAACTCTTATTTTTACTATCACATTGTATATATTTTGTATTTTAATCCCACCTTCACTTCCCTACATAGCACTTATGTGCTTCTTATTAACCCTTACTAATTTTCATTTGTGTGCTGCCCTGGAGTACTCAGCCTGTGTCGGCATGTTGGGGGCCCACACCCCAGACCCATACCCAGTATTAGGGACCCCCAGTGACAGAGAGGCCTTGACGTACGGCCTGGGGGCTTAGCCCTATATCTGCAGATATATGCAACCAAGATCTCTGTATTATCTGATTAATATGTAGTTATTTTCTCATTCAGTGTGCAATTGGGATACAAACTGTTTTTTTTTCCTAACCAGATTTACCCCTCCCTTTTGGCACCTGAATGACACACCTCTGATTGAGCAGCTTACCAACAAAAGTGTTGTGCAGTTGAGAGGCATAGATGGGTCAGCATTAGGAGGGATTGCTGACACCTGAGTGCCATTGGAGAAGCCAGGGGTATCTGCAGGTAAGCTGGCTCTCAGACGTTATAAGCCATTATCATGTGGCCTTACACTGGGCTATTAAGCCCAGACATAAATGTTATTGCTTATGGGATGGGTTTGGGAATGTGGTGCCCCCTGTGTTGGTAGGGCTGGTCTGCTCCATGTTAGCACACCCTAACACTTTATTAACTCTTATTTTTCCTATCACATTGTATATATTTTGTATTTTAATCCCACGTTCACTTCTTTACATAGCACTTATGTGCTTCTTATTAACCCTTACTAATTTTCATTTGTGTGCTGCCCTGGAGTACTCAGCCTGTGTCGGCATGTTGGGGGCCCACACCCCAGACCCATACCCAGTATTAGGGACCCCCAGTGACAGAGAGGCCTTGACGTACGGCCTGGGGGCTTAGCCCTATATCTGCAGATATATGCAACCAAGATCTCTGTATTATCTGATTAATATGTAGTTATTTTCTCATTCAGTGTGCAATTGGGATACAAACTGTTTTTTTTTCCTAACCAGATTTACCCCTCCCTTTTGGCACCTGAATGACACACCTCTGATTGAGCAGCTTACCAACAAAAGTGTTGTGCAGTTGAGAGTGTTAGGGACACGGGAGATCTCGCCAACCCTAACTCCGTTGTCACCTCTTGGAGTTGGCGGATGCGTGCTAAGCTAACCTTCACCAATAATAGCCGCGTTCGTGGGAGCCCGTTAGTCAGGCTCCCACCCCGATGCCACCTGGTCTTACTAGTGACAACGCAGCCGCCAAGGCCAGAGGTAAACAAGGGGAAAGCTACCTAACAACCAAGAGGCGAGAACTACCCTGCCCTACGGAGGAGAGTGCCAGCGGATTGCACTCTAAGCTGGAACCCGCTATGCCAATGCTGCTGGCAACGGTTAAGACAAAACACAGTAGCCAAACTGACAGGTGTAACAATACACAAGGTAGACCCAATAAGATAATGCTAACAGGTGTAACAATACACAGTATGCTGACACAATAAGTACTTGATGAGTAAGGAGACAAAGAGTGGGAATCTCCCAACTTATCTGACAACAGAGGGATCAGCAGGCAGAAACAGACAAGGATCCAGGAGGCAGTCAGGAACAGGTCACTGGAAACAGGAGCCAAATGCTGAGTGGAGCCTGGAACCGGGAACACTCTGGACACAAGATCAAGAGCTATAGCCGGCGTCTGAGTGTCCCGGCCATTCAGTTTAAATAGCGCGCCAAGCGCTACCCTGACGCTGCGTGCGGCATCATGTACACACCTTCCTCCCTGTGGCCACCAGGCGTCCCCCGTCGCCTTGGCAACCGCTGCGGCAGGGGAGGAAGGGGTTGTATGCAGGCAGCCTGACGTCCGTCAGCGTCCGCCGGAAGCTCCCGGCTGGTGACGCGACGGCGTCGAGGTAACCCGGCAACCGCCGGGACGGCATTAGAGGAGACTGCCGGGCGAGCGGAGGCGCTGCCCGTGCAGCTCCTAACAGTACCCCCCCCTTGAGGAGGGGTCACCGAACCCTTAGACCCAGGTTTGAACGGGAAGGTCTTAAAGAACTCTGCTTTGACCCTGGGTGCATGTAAAAATCGCTCAGGTACCCAAGACCTCTCCTCTTCTCCGAACCCTTTCCAATGGACCAAAAATTTAAGTTGACCCCGAACGACCTTGGAATCTAATATCTGTTCTACTATGAATTCTTTGTGCCCTTGAACGAGGACTGGTTTACGGTTCAGAGCAGGCCCTGATTGGGGAGCCATCGAGGCTGGTTTAAGAAGAGAACAATGAAAGACATTATTGATTCGCAGTGCCCTGGGAAGCTGCAACCTAAATGCCACCGGGTTGACCTGAGCCGTGATCACAAATGGACCAATGAACCTGGGTCCTAGTTTTGGGCATCTCTGGCGAAGCTTGATGTGGCGAGTTGACAACCACACCTTTTGCCCCACTCGGAATAAACATGGTCTCCTATGCTTGTCAAACATTTTTTTAGAACGTGCAGAAGACTGTCTCAGAACTAAATGAACCTTTTGCCATGACTTCCTAAGGAGGGACACCGTGGAAAAGGGCGACCGAGAGGAATCCCTCGGAACAAAGAAGGAGTTGCATTTGGGATGGAACCCGAAATTACACAGAAAAGGCGAGCTCTTGGAGGCCACATGATAAGAGTTGTTATAAGCAAACTCAGCCAAAGGTACCAGCTCAGCCCAATTGCTCTGATATTTGGAGACAAAGCAGCGTAAATATTGCTCCAGGGCCTGATTGACCCTTTCGGTCTGTCCGTTGGACTGTGGGTGATACCCGGAAGAAAGACTGACCTGTATTCCTAACCCAGAACAAAAACTTCTCCAGAACCTGGCCACAAACTGAGACCCCCTGTCCGAAACTATATCCAAGGGAAGACCATGGAGTCTGAAAATATGAGAGATAAAGAGCTGTGCCAATTCTTTAGCAGTGGAAAGTTTACGCAAGGGTATAAAATGTGCCATTTTGCTAAAGCGGTCAACCGTGACCCAAATGGTGGTAAAACGAGTAGAAGAAGGAAGGTCGACAATGAAGTCCATAGAAATATGGGACCATGGTCTTTCTGGAATGGACAATGGCAGGAGTGTACCCACTGGTGATGATCTGGAAGACTTATGTCGAGCACAGACAGGACAAGAAGAGATAAAAAGAGTAACATCTTGTTTTATGGTGGGCCACCAAACCGCTCTGGACAAGTGCTCAAGGGTCTTGGTAACGCCAGGGTGTCCCGCGACCCTACTGGAATGAAAGTCCTTGAGGACCAATTCTCTAAGATGTTTCGGAACAAACAGGCGATTATGTGGAGTCCCCTGAGGGGCTGAAGGCTGGGAAGCCAGGACACGGGAGGCCAAATCCTGAGTCAGACCCGCAAAAATGACAGAAGACGGGACAATGGGTGCATCCTCCAGTTCAGCACTCTGACAAGTCTGAAAACTACGAGATAACGCATCAGCTTTGACATTTTTGGGGCCGGGTCTGAATGTAATGATGAACTGAAACCTGGTAAAGAACAATGCCCACCGGGCTTGTCGTGGGTTTAGTCGTTTAGCCGACTCGATGTAAGCTAAGTTTTTGTGGTCAGTGATCACAGTGATGATGTGTTTGGCTCCTTCAAGCCAATGACGCCACTCCTCGAACGCCCACTTAATGGCCAACAATTCACGATTCCCGACATCATAGTTCCTTTCGGCTGTGGAGAACTTGCGGGAGAAGAAGGCGCAAGGATGAATCTTCTGATCATGAGTGTCCTTCATGAATGTCCAGCCCCTACATCCGAGGCGTCAACCTCCACAAGAAAAGGAATTCTGGGATCCGGGTGATGTAAGACGGGAGCCGAGCAGAAGGCTTTCTTTAACTTATGAAAGGATTCGATGGCCTGTGGAGACCAAACTTCCGGATTGGCTCCTTTGCGAGTCAACTCCACAATGGGGGCAACAATGTCAGAAAAAGAACGGATGAATCTCCGATAATAATTAGAGAATCCTAAAAATCTTTGGATAGCCTTAAGGTTGGTTGGACGAGCCCAAGACATGATGGCCTGAACCTTGCTGGGGTCCATGGAAAAGCCCTTGGGAGAGATGACATAACCCAGAAATGAGACTTGAGAAATTTCGAACTCGCATTTTTCGAGTTTGGCGTATAGTTGATTCTCACGCAACTTCTGAAGCATCAGGCGGACGTGTTGCCGATGTTCAGGAAGTGACTTGGAAAAAATCAAAATGTCGTCTAAGTAAACCACAGCAAATACCCCCAGGTAAGGCCGGAGAACCTCATTGATAAAATCCTGAAAGACTGCAGGAGCATTGGCCAAGCCACACGGCATCACAAGATACTCGTAGTGGCCTGAATGCGTGTTAAAGGCCGTCTTCCACTCATCTCCTTTTCTAATCCTGATGAGGTTATATGCTCCTCTAAGATCGATCTTGGAAAAAACCATCGCCTCCCGGATCTGGTCGAATAAAACAGAGATGAGTGGTAACGGATAGGAATTTTTTACGGTAATCTTGTTCAAGGCCCTATAGTCTATACAGGGGCGTAAAGATCCATCTTTTTTTTCAACAAAAAAAAAAACCCGCGCCTACGGGAGACTTAGAAGGACGAATGAATCCCTTTTCAAGACTCTCCCTTATTTAATCATTTTTTTTATTGTTTTTTGACAGACATACATTAATACTTAACATAGACAAAAAAAAAAAAACAGCATAAAACAAGAGACAGGAGTTCCTGTGTCTCCTATATTCCACATACGTTTTTATAACCAATATGGCGTCGATTTTTTACAGATAATCCCGGCACATGATTTCCTATTTCCTATCTATGGTAGAGATTTCTTGATTCCTATTTTTTTTCTTGGTACTGCTGTGACTAATGTGAGTGTTGTGTTTCGTGAAACTATATGCATTATTCCTTGTGTATTGCTTTACTAATTTTTTATATTTTTAACTTATATTAAGATACTGGTGTTAATGGTGCCTATGTATTTTCTCTTTATGCTATATATTAATGTGATGTAGATGAGGCCTAATAATTGTGACTATGTATAGTGAGTATGTGTTTGTGTTTTCTGTGTCGGTGCTCTGTGTCGGTGCTCTTATATGGGCCTTTTGTGAGTGTATTCATTATACCTTTCTTTTTTAATATTCACCTCTCCATATTCTAGTCTTTTCCCCCTTTTCTAATTGTGCCCTTCTAGATGATCTCCAATATTCATCGACGCCACCTTGGCCTTGCATATATACGGGGAGAGGAAGAAGAGAAGAAAAATTAATAAAAAAAAAAACAAAAAACCCCTCATTCTACTTTAAATTGTACCCAAGTCGCCCCCCACACTTTATGACTATTATTCCTTCCTTGTGTCTCTTCCTAGTATCTATTACCTCATTAATCTATCATTTTAGGTCATATACTTTATTTCTTATCCCATTTATATTCTTTCCTCTAATTATAGTCACATATAGTTCTCTCAATTTATTTTTCTTTTTATCTTGATATTAATGCTAGTGTTAATTTCCATACTTTACTCTTAAGGGCCCTACATACGCAGAGATGTGTGCCAGAGATACATAACGGGAGATTCAGCACAAGAGATTTCACTCTTGTGGCTCATTTCAGACAATGAGCCACATACAGAGAGATTTGTGTCAGAGATTCAAATTGGGAGATTCAGCACGGGAGATTTCAAATCTGTCACAGAAAGTGAAGT
This sequence comes from Crinia signifera, assembly GCF_055691185.1. NCBI lineage: Eukaryota > Metazoa > Chordata > Amphibia > Anura > Myobatrachidae > Crinia > Crinia signifera. Next base: position 204,006,133 of record NC_139217.1, read on the forward strand.
ACAACACTGCACTTCATCACAAAAATGTTATTATTACTGAACATTACTTATTACTCTTTAATAAGTATTCTTTCACCTCCCCCTAATATTGCCCCCCCCCCCCAAAAAAAGTTAATCATTGGTGGCTAGTGGTTCCCCCTGCACCGACCGACCCCCCCCCATATGCAAACTTTTAAACATTGGTGGTACAGTGGGAACGGACATAAAAAAAAATACTTACCAAGTCCGGGGTCCAGCGTCTCGTCCTATCATACAGACAATCATTTTGTAAAATAAAAAAATGGCATGGGGTCCCCCCCCCCAGGCATGACCAGCCCCGGGCTTTTTGAGTGGTCCTGGTTCCCAAAATCCAGAGGACAAAGTGCGTGGGGTCCCCTGGATTTTGGGGACCAGCACCAGGCTCTTGAGCTGGCCCTGGTTTCCAAAATACGGGGGGACAAAATGAATAGGGGTCCCCCGTATTTTGGAGACCAGCACCAGGCTCCACTAGCAGGGGGTGTAATGCCATAGCCAGGGGACACGCTTGATGGTGTCCCGTGGCCAAAGCATTACCCACCCTAACTAGTCAGCCCAGGCCGGGAGTTTTTGGGGAGGTGGGGACCCCCCAAATAAGGGGGTCCCCCCTCTCCAGGGCACCCCAGGCCTGGGCTGCAGCCCGGGGCTATCCCCTGCACCCCTGGGCGGTGGGTGCAGGGTTGATAGCTTGTTTAACAGTAATATTGTCTTTTACAGTAGGACTACAGGTCCCAGCAAGCCTGCCCCACATGCTGGTACTTGGGAGAACCACAGGTACCAGCATGTGGGGCATTAAAGGCCCGCCGGTACCTATAGCCCCCCTGTAAAGGAAATATTAAAATAAAACACACAAACACTGGTTTTAAAATATTTTATTAATCTGATTCTTCTTTTTTCACCCAGGGGAGCTCAGCCCCCCAGGGCTTCTGCGGCATCTTCACCTGGGGGCGGCAGCCGCCTAAGCTCTTTTGCATGGCTGCCGCCTCCCAGGGCTTCTGCCTCTTCATCTGTGTTCTTCACCTGGGGGCGGCGGCCTTTTAAGCTCTTTTGCATTGGCCGCGCCTCCCAGGACTTCAGGAGCTCTTCTCTCCTTCTCCGCCGTCGGACTGACTGCCCCTACCCCGTCTCGAGATGGCTAATATAGCCAGCTCTAGGGGGCGGGGCAATGATGCGGCGAGCCGTGATTGGCTGGCCGCGGCCATTTTGAAATTTAATATTTTTTTTTTAAAACATGTCCACCGCGCTGCCGCCCCGCTGCCGCCGAGAGGAGAGGTGAGGTGGGGGTGGCGATGGGTGCTACAGCTGGTGGGGGAGGGGGGTCAGGGGTGGCGGCGGCGGGTTCTGCGGCGCGGGGTGCGGCGGGTCTGCGGCGTCCGCAGTCGCTCGGCCCTGCTCATCTGCCCGCAGCCACACATGCGGGAGATGAGCAGGAGCTTTCTGAGCGACTGCTCTGTATTGTACAGCCCGTCCGTTCTGAATCTTGGACAGATTCAGAACGGCGGGTGCGCGCATGTAAATCGCTGTGTGGGCTATATACACAGCGATTTACATGCATCTTCAGGCATTTTCTGAGCGATTTGTTAGAATCGCTCAGAAAATGCCTGAATATCGTGCTGTATGTGGGGGCCTTTAGTTATAGCTTTTATCTTCCTCCACCTAGACTATCTCCTCCCTCACCTGAATATGCAGATTATTATTTTTTTTTAAGTTTGTATTACCTGCTTTCTTATTATATACCGCAGAATTATATTTTTATTTATTTATTAACTTGGACCTTAAATCTATAAGTTCAGACTTCTACTCTATTCTCGTAATTCAGAGGAAGGAATATCTAATCCTATCATCGATAGATTCCATCTCTCCCATTTTTTTTATATAATTTGAAATTGAACCTCTGCTCTTATACATGATCCTTTCATGTCCTGATACTTCATTTATAAGGGCTCTCCAATGATAGATATTGGGTGATTCAGGGGCCATCCACTTTCTTGCTATAAGAACCTTAGCCAAAGTCGTTAGGCAAAGGACATATTGGTATATTATTCTGGAGTGTGTCTCTTGTATGCCTAGCCCAAATAAACATATCCGAGCTGACATCCTCAGAAGGGTTGTTTCAGTAGACACTATATCTCTCCATACTTTCAACCAAAAATCCTGTATTGGTGGACAAGTCCACAGCATATGCCAAAAATCAGCCCCCTCAAGCCCACATTTTGGGCATGCGGAGTCTAATCTCAATTTCGCTTTATAGAGAGATATAGGTGTACGGTAGATCCTATGTGTAATATAAAAGTGTGTCTGCTGATATCTAACACACGGAGTGGTATATTTAGTAGATCTCAAAATTTGCGCCCATTGCTCATTAGAAAGCTCCCCTATATTTGATTCCCATTTATTTTTAAGCTGATCGAATATATATAGATTAATTTGGTTATTTATTTCTCCATATATTCTTGAAATTTGACCCCTGGATCTCAAAGAGTGGAGAAACCTTTTTACAGGAGATATCCGTATATCTATAGGGTCCTTTCCAAACTGGGCATGTGCGGCACTTCTTAACTGTAAATATCTAAAAAATGCTTTATTAGGGATATCAAACTCTTCTTTCATTTGGTCGAATGTCTTGAAAATCCCATGACTATATAACTGCTGTACCACACCTATTCCAGTTTTCATCCAGAAAGCATCTTGGGATAGAGTCCTAAATTCTTTGAATATTGGATTATGCCATAATGGTGACTCCTCCTCTATTTCTTCCCATTCATAGAGTTTATGGGTCGTTCGCCATATCACCACCATTTGCTTAAGAAGAGGGGGTAGAGATGTGACCGAGATTCCAGACAATAGGAATTGTATAGGTGTATGGTCATGTTTTTCAAATTTAGCCACAAAGTCCCTGAAAGTTACTGTATCCCTTCCCTCCAACCAATTTGAAATATGTACAAGTTGAGCTGCCAAATAATAGGCCCTCAAATTTGACAAGCCCAACCCGCCATCATCTTTAGATTTAACTAAGGTTCGAATGGCGACTCTTGGCGTTCCACCTCCCCAAATAAAGGATGAAATCACACTATCTATTACTAAGAATACTTTTTTAGGTATATATATAGGTGAGTGTTGTAATAGATATAAATATTTAGGCTGAATCACCATCTTGACTAAGTTAATGCGACCTACAACTGTCAAAGGTAACTTCTTCCAAATATGCATTTTGTGTTACAGGATCAATATTTTGGGAGACAAAGTCCTTGGAATTAGGAGTAATCCATACTCCCAAATATCTGAATCTTAATGTCCATTGTAGCGGACAGGAGAGATCTGTTTCATCCGATATTTTACCCGCTATTGGAAGTATATACGATTTGGTCCAATTTATACATAGGCCTGAGTACTCCCCAAATGAGTTTATTATCCGTAATATAACAGGTAATGATCTCTTAGCCTCTTGGAGAAATAGAAGCACGTCGTCTGCATACAGTGCTATAGTATCAGAGACCCCTCCTATAGACAGGCCTTCAATTTCAGGTGACGCACGAATATAGCTAGCAAGGGGTTCAATTGCCAAGGCAAATAAAGCTGGAGAGAGAGGGCACCCCTATCGTGTGCCTCTCTCCAAAGAGAACCGCTCGGTAGTATATCCATTGACAGTTATGCGTGCAGCTGGGGCGGAATATAACAATTTTATCCATCTTATAAATCCCTGACCAAAGGAGAATTTACTTAATACTTTCAATAGATATCCCCACTCTACTGAGTCGAACGCTTTGGCGGCGTCCAAAGACGCCACCGCCGCGCCCGGCCCAGTCTCTTCTCCCAACTGCAAATGACTAAACAGTCTTCTGATGTTTTGTATGGTGCTTCTCCCTGGCATAAATCCAGTCTGATCTCCGTGTACGATTGACCCGATCACGGAATTCAGCCTGGTAGCCAGGATTCTAGCTAAAATTTTTACATCTGTAGACAATAATGAGATGGGTCGATATGATTCAGGTGACGTAGGGTCTTTTCCTGTTTTTAAAATAACAATTATATTAGCCTCGGCCATAGATGGTGGCAACTCCCCATAATCAAATAAGTTGTTAAATAACTCTAGTAAATAGGGTGCGAAGAATTCTTTCCATTTTTTATAAATTTCTATGGGTAGACCGTCACACCCAGGGGATTTCTTATTAGATGTTGATACTATAGCAGATTTCACCTCATCTATCGTAATTGGAGACTCCAACAGTACTACAGCATCAGAAGACAAAGTTGGCAAATAGATCTGCGAGAGGTACTTATCTAATTGCTCAGTTGTATAAGTTACTCGAGTAGTATATAAATTCTTATAATATGCTAGAAAAACCTCAGCAATGTCGGGGATGGAATGCTGTAGATTTCCTTCTGCATCATATGTCTGTTTTACTGTAGAATTATTTCTATCCCCTCTGGATAGATAAGCTAAATAGCTGCCCCCTATATCCGCCTGTGAATATAGATTGTGCCTTGAGAATAGGATCCTTCTTTTTGATTTATCCAGAAGTAAATCCGTCCATTTCCTTCTGGCTGTACCCCCCTTAATTTGGTCAGAAGGCAATCTGGATATTAAATATATACGTTCCAACTGTCGGCACTGATCCTCTAATTTCTTTTCCTCCTCTCTGACCCTTTTTTTATGTTAACAACTTTTTTAAGCAAAGTGCCTCGTATCGAGGCCTTAAAGGCATCATGTTTTATTATTGGATTAAAGTAGGAGCCATTAAATATTTGAAAGTCTTCCCATTCCCTTACTAATTCCCCTTCATCCTCCATTAAAGCCAACCAAAACGGGTTTAACTTCCAGAATTTAGCTCCCTGCGGGCCTAATTCATCCATTATTAGTAGAATAGGCGAATGATCGGAAATCCCTCTTGATAAGTAATCAATTGCTATAACTTTAGGGGTTAAGTCTGGAGATATGAGGGCCATATCGATACGTGAAAATGTACCAAATGAAGCTGAGTAACATGAATATTGTGTATCCTGCGGATATCGATATCTCCATATGTCTATCAGTCCTATCTCAGATATTAATCTAGAGAAAGGCGTTGTGGAGGATATCCGAGGGGCTACACTTGGTACAGTTCTCCATCTATCCAGTGTATTGTCCATAACATTATTATAATCACCTAAGCATACTGTAGGTGTAGTAGGAGATAGTGCAATAAAAGCCATTGCTTGTTTCAGAATATCATTGTTATAAGGTGGAGGTATATAAATAGCTAGAAGATTTAACAACATGGAATTAAAAAAGGCCCTAAGAAATACATATCTTCCATATTGGTCTATTTGACTATATTCCAAATGAAAATTCAGTTTTTTTTATAACAATCGATACTCCTCTCGCATTTTGGGAGAAAGTAGAGTGGTATAACCATCCCATCCACGGTTTCTTAAGGGCCAAAGTCTTACTTCCAGTTAGATGAGTCTCGGATAAACATATAATATCTGCTTTATACAATTTAACCTGCGAGAGCACTAAAGCTCTTTTAATTTTATTATTTAATCCTTTTACGTTCCATCCCAATAAGCTTAATCCTTCCATTCTTCCTGTCATCTCTGAGTTTTGACATAATACCAGATAGGATAAAGTAAAAATGTTATTGTTTTATTCACTGTCGACACATATATATAAAAAAAATATATCTTATTTAAAGGGATCTCCAGAGTGACTGTCACTTTCATTATATCAGTACTCATCTCTAATGATTTTATACTTTTTATATAGATGTTCTGTATTTTATAATTATCAGCTGGGCATACTTGTTTCGTACATTTCAGACACGAGCAAGAGAAAATACAATATATATCAAAAATGAGGAAAAAAAATAAGAAAACATAAAAAAACACCTCTATCCCCTTATCCCCCCCATCCCTCCCTGTATATCTACAAAGAATCGAGACATACCTCTGTCCAGCCCTCCCTTCCCAAAGTAAATATAATGTATAGAACAATAAAAGAGAAAAAAGAAATACATAGAGAGATACAGCAAAAAACAAAACGACATATAGGTGGGGATATCAGGGGTCATCCTTTGACTCCTGATAGCTATTTCTTAGCATTAGCTCCATTTAATTACACAGATATCCACCCCCAGGCTAGGAGAAGTGTTGAGAATAAATACATCAGATGAGACTTAAGCTGCAATTACACTGGAGGGACAGCAGGCGGTGCTGTCACATTTGTGTTTGTGTGTCTTACAGTCTGTGATGTATGTATATACTTGTTTGTTGTTTTTTCCTGTGTCTGAAGGTTAGGTTACATGAAGGAGAAAGACAGATGCAGCATGCAGAGAAAGATATTCATGTACAGTTACCTTGTTCTCATTACAAGTTCATGTTATGACCAGTTCCAGTTTATATAAAACCAATCATACCACAAAGACCTTTCCAGTGTGTGTCTACTGAATGAAGCTTGATACAGAAGGTGATCCTGACTGCGTGGGTAAAACTCAATTGCCAAAAGGTTATGGGCCCAGACACAGACAAGAGGATCCCAGTTACCAGGAGTAAAGCTTACAAGGATTAAGGCACCAGAAACATCTCTGAGAGATCTGCAAAGCAACTGTGAGTAAACCCAGTATTACAGTATAACTCAAGGGGAATAGCAGATAAGCAGAAGAGATGGCAAGCAGCACAGATCTTAGACTTGCAGTAACCAAGCTGTCTAATGATAACTACCAACTGTGGAAATTTAAAGTTGAAATGCTGCTGACTAAAGATGATTTGTGGGAAGTCATAACTACAGACAGACCAAGTGATAATTACCAGGAATGGGACAAGAAGAACAGACAAGCACGTGCAACTATAGGCTTATTAGTTGAGGATGATCAATTAGTCCATTTAAATGGAGAAAACACTGCAAAGGGCATGTGGGATACATTGCAGAAGCTACATGAAAGAAGCAGTTTAAACAGAAAATTATTCCTGCTAAGAAAACTGTACCAGATGAGACTTAGCAAAGGGCAGACTATGCAAGAGCATATAAGTAAATTGCTGGAAATGGTAGCAAAGCTCAGATCTATAGGAGAAGAGCTGAAATGCAGTCACATAGTAGCCATACTCCTGTGCAGTCTACCAGACACATACAGTGCACTGATAAATGCCTTGGAAACAAGACCTGAAACAGAACTCACACTAGACTTTGTGAAAAATAGGCTTATAGATGAATATCAGCGCAGGAAAGAAATCACACAGGATTGTATGGACAGTGACTCTGAAAAATCTCTCAAAGTTACAGACATCAGGGTGCATAACAAAGAAACAAGAGCATGTTTTAGATGTAAGAAAATCGGGCATTTAAAAAGACAGTGTTCCATATGGAAAGAAGAACAGCAGAAACTACTTTTAAAAGGGTCCAAGCAGAAAGTGAAAGCTGCACTCACAGATATATGCACAGATAAGTGGAATGGAACTTTTAAAGCGACAGTAACACATACAAACTTTAGTTGGTTCATAGATTCAGGAGCAACAAGTCACATGACAAGCGACAGAGATTTCTTCACCGAGATTGACACAAGTCATAGAGAAGCAATCTATCTTGCAGATGGTACCAATATCACTGCAGAAGGTAAAGGGCATGGTATGCTCATATGCTCCAGTACTAATGAAAGTGAAAAAACAATACCAATTAAAGATGTATTATATGTTCCCAGATTGGAAGGCGGATTAATATCCGTAAAGTGCTTAACGGATAAAGGACTTACTGTTAAATTCCAAGACAAGATGTATCTTATCCAGAATGGAACAGAAACAGTAGCCACAGCCAAAGCAGAGAAACACCTGTATCGCCTAGACACGACAGTACAACAGGTGAGATTAAGCACACACGAACACAACGACTGTATTCACATGTGGCACAGACGACTAGGACATAGGCATCCAGACAGCATTAAGGAACTACAAAAGAGAGGTCTAACGAAGGATCTCACAGTATCAGACTGTTCAACAACCATGAGGTGTGAATGCTGTATAAAAGCCAAAGCCACAAGAATGACAGTTCCAAAACAAAGTGAGAACAGAGCCCAGAGACCTCTAGATCTCATACACAGCGACGTGTGTGGCCCAATGCAAGTACATACACCAAGCGGTAACAGATATATAGTGACTTTCACTGATGACTACTCCAGATACACAGTTACTTATCTCATCAAAAGCAAAGATGAAGTACTGGACAAGTTAAAGGATTATATAACAATGGCTACAAATAAATTTCAAAGAAATCCACTAGTGTTTCGTAGCGACAATGGAGGTGAATTCACAGGTCACAGAATAGAACACTTCCTGAGACAGCTCGGTATAGAGCACCACAAGACCGTACCCTATTCACCGGAACAGAATGGGGTAGCTGAAAGGAAGAATAGGACTCTGACAGAAATGATCAGATGCATGTTATCAGATTCAGGACTACCTGACAAATACTGGGGTGAAGCCGTAATGACAGCCACATACTTACAAAACAGATTATTCTCAAGAACAGTGGAGAAAACACCATATGAGTTGTGGCATGGCAAGAAACCAAATGTGAAACACATAAGAGTCTTTGGATGTAAAGCATTTATGTACATTCCAGCAGAAAAACGAAGTAAACTGCAGAATCGCGCAGTAGAAGGAATCTTCGTTGGATACAGTGAATGTTCCAAAGGATACAGAATTCTGAACCCAAAGACAGATAAGATAACCATAAGCAACAGCGTGACCTTTGTGGAGGAACTAAGAAATGAAGTAATGATTCCAGCCGATCTGGATAAAGAAGACAACGCTGACTCTAGTGACACCACCACAACAGATACCATCAAAGAGGTTGAAGTCGGTCTGGAACCAATTACCAAAGGTATGGAAGAGTGCACAACAGGTGAAGTAAGGCGCTCGAGCAGAGAGAACAAAGGCAAACCACCAGTGCGTCTCTCATATAAAGCTAGCACCACTAGTATATGTGAACCCACATCCTGGGAAGAAATATCTAACTTACCAGAAAGGGAAGCTGAGAAATGGATAGAAGCAGCAAAAGAAGAAATTAAATCCATGCATGACAATCAGACATGGATACTAACAGAACTGCCATCAGGAAGGAAAACCATAGGCAGCAAATGGACATTCAAAGTTAAATACAACACAGATGGAAAAGTGGAGCGATACAAGGCCAGACTAGTAGCCAAAGGATACTCACAAAAATATGGAGAGGACTATGATGAGACATTTGCTCCAGTAGTAAAGCACACAACCATCAGGACATTGCTTACAGTAGCAGCCGCAAACGATATGCAAGTAAGACACTTCGATGTAAAGACAGCGTTCTTACATGGCGAGCTAAAAGAGGATATTTACATGGAACAGCCACCGGGTTTCAAAGACCCTGAAAGTCCAGACCTAGTGTGCAAGCTCCAGAAAAGTATATATGGTCTGAAGCAGGCGGCAAGAGCCTGGAACACAAAACTAAACGAAATCCTCATACAGGAAGACTTCGTGAGAAGCAAAGCAGATCCCTGCCTATATGTCAAGAAGATAACTGACAGATGGATCTACCTGTTAATCTATGTGGACGATCTTCTAGTATGTTTCGAGCAAGAAGGGGATAAAGTGGAATTACTGCAGATCCTGAATAAGGAATTTGAAACAAAAGACCTAGGAAATATAACACACTATTTAGGTATTCAAATATCAAGAGAAGAAAATGGCGACTTTACCTTAAACCAGAAACAAAAGATACAGGAAGCCATTGAAGAGTTTGGGATGCAAGATGCAAAACCGGCAAGTACTCCCATGGAAACCAACTACATAAAGGAAATGTACAATGAAGGTACATCATTACCAGATAATCACCAATACAGAAAGGCAATAGGAAAATTGCTGTACATTGCCACTATTACCAGACCTGACATCGCTACAGCAGTATCAACTCTAAGCAGAAAGGTCTCCAAGCCAAGTCAGATGGACTGGAATGCTGTGAAAAGGGTAATACGTTATTTAAAGGGAACCATTAACTTAGTACTTAATCTTCCAGCAAGCAGAAATTGTGATCTGATTGGATACGTGGATGCAGATTGGGCTGGAGACTCTAATGACAGAAAGTCTACAAGTGGACACATATTTCTACTTGGTGAAGGACCGATCAGTTGGACAAGTAGGAAGCAATCATGCGTTGCACTTTCTTCAACAGAAGCAGAGTATGTTTCAGCAGCTCAAGCAAGTCAAGAGCTAATATGGCTGAGACAATTGTTAGCTGATTTGGGACAGAAACAAGTAGAATCTACAAAGATCTTTGAAGATAATCAAGGATGTCTCGCATTGGCTCAAACAGAACGGGTAAATCCAAGGACCAAGCACATCGATGTGAAATACCATTTCTTGAAGGATCTACAGGAACAAGGTCTTCTTAACTTGGAATATTGCCCAACAGAAGAGATGACTGCAGACATTCTCACCAAGCCATTGGTTGGAGAAAGACATCACAGACTATCCAGAAAGATGGGTCTCGTGGATCAAGCCTCATCTGTTGAGAAGGGGTGTTGAGAATAAATACATCAGATGAGACTTAAGCTGCAATTACACTGGAGGGACAGCAGGCGGTGCTGTCACATTTGTGTTTGTGTGTCTTACAGTCTGTGATGTATGTATATACTTGTTTGTTGTTTTTTCCTGTGTCTGAAGGTTAGGTTACATGAAGGAGAAAGACAGATGCAGCATGCAGAGAAAGATATTCATGTACAGTTACCTTGTTCTCATTACAAGTTCATGTTATGACCAGTTCCAGTTTATATAAAACCAATCATACCACAAAGACCTTTCCAGTGTGTGTCTACTGAATGAAGCTTGATACAGAAGGTGATCCTGACTGCGTGGGTAAAACTCAATTGCCAACAAGAAGAGCATAAAAAAGATAGAACAGGCTATTTCCATAGTTATATTGATCGTGGATAACTATATCAATAAGTATGTCCATAGGGAGAGAAAAAATAAGGCAACTGTATCAGTAGCCATGTCCATAGAGAAAGAAAAAAAAAAGGATAGCTGTGTCTATTTTCAATCATAGACTTCCTCCTCAGCTGGTCCTCTGAGGTAGGCTCTCCAACCATTTTTCTGCCTCTCCTGGAGTATTAAAAAAAAGGGTCGTATTATCATATACAACTCGGAGGCGTGACGGGTAAAGCATAGCATACTGGATCTGTCTGTCCCGTAGTTTCTTTTTAATTTGTATAAACTGTGCTCTTAATTTTTGTACATCCATTGCGAAGTCTGGAAATACCGTTACTGCATGCGTGTCCCACATCAGAGGGCCTTGTGTTCGTGCTAACCGTAGCACAGTGTCCCGATCTTTATAATTGAGCATCCGGGCTATAAGCGTACGAGTCGGAGCTCCAGGAGGGAGTGGTCTGGAGGGAACCCGATGTGCACGCTCGACTGCGAATTGCAAACTAAAGTCTTCTTTACGGAAAGTCCTCAGAAGCAATTCCTCAAGAAATTTTTCGGGATTTAGCCCTTCCGCTCTTTCTGGTAGTCCTACAAATCTGATATTATTTCTTCTGAGCCGTCCTTCTAAATCTGACAACTTGGTTTTAACTGCAGCCATTTGCGTTGAAAGCTCAGCCACTGTGTTTTTTTTTTTTTTTTTTTTAAACTTTTTATTTACTTGAAAATTTTGAGGTTACAACAGTTGAATCCGCCACATGGCAGGCAATGATAAAAAGAGCTATACATATAGGCGGCGGGATTCGTGATACAGATATGACAATTTAAAATCACAATCAGAGCAATAGGTAACCTTGAAACAGATTAGGGGGGGGAACACAAAAACAAATGGGGGGGGGGAAGGGGAGGGAGAGGGAGGGGGGGTGAGGGTAGTGAAGCCATGGGTAGAAACTCGTAGAGGTTCAGCTTATGGGGTTTAGAGGGATATGAATATGTGGGAGCCTAGAGCTGAGGTCAGAGAGTGCTCCGGCTGTGCTTTACAGTATAGCTGTGGAGAGATAGGCGCCTTAGTTATGCGGGGGGCGGTATTTAGGTGCATGGACGCGTACCGGGGGGGTTAGGATGAATATGTGGGTTGGCCGCTATATTATGAATGCAATTGGCGGGTGAGGGACTAGCAGAGAACCAGGGGCGCCAGATGCGTTCAAATTTCTGGGGGCAGTCGTGTAGGTAGCAGGATATTCTTTCCATATTGGCGATGAAGTTGATTTGGTTGTGGAGAGCATTCATAGAAGGCGGGTCTGGGGATTTCCAGTTTTTAGCTATTAGGGATTTAGCTGCAACTAAGATGTGGGAAAGGAGTTTGCTCATGTCGGGGTCTAAATTTTGCAAAGGCCGGGCCAGGAGACATGCCCAGGGGTCAAGCGAGAAGGGTAAACCAGTTAGCGAGTTTATCAGTCTCGAAACATTGTCCCAGTAGGCAGCTATCACTGGGCAATCCCACCATATATGGAGAAGGGTTCCTTTCATACCGCAACCCCTCCAGCAGTTAGGGTTGGCTTGCTGGAAAATTTTGGAAAGTCTAGCTGGGGTGAAGTACCATCTGTAATATAGTTTATATGAGGTCTCCTTGATGCGGGTGGAGATAGAGCTTTTGGCAATGTTTTCTCTAATGGTCTCCCAGCTTGTTTGGTCAGGGGGAGGTCCTAGGTCTCGTTCCCATTCCACTTCATGGCGGGGGGAGGGAGGGGCGAGAGAGTCTATCAGGAGTGAGTAAACTTGTGAGATTATGCCTCGTTGCAGCGGGTTCTCCAGGCACACCCGTTCCAATGTGGTGTAGGGTTGCCGAGTGGAGGTGCATGCGTGTGAGTTGATGAAGTGACGGATTTGGAAGTATTCAAAGAAATGGGGAGTTAGAGAGGGAAATTTACTTTTAATACCGTCAAGAGAGGCTAATTGGCCCTCTAACAATAGGTCCGCGATGCATTTGATGCCTGCGCTCTTCCAGGACTTAAAGTTGTTGGTGGAACACCCTAGGGGGAAGTCAGAGTTGTCCCATATTGGGGTAAGGGGCGAAGAATTAGAGGTGAAGCTGAATTTAGAGTTAGAGTGTTTCCATAGAGCTATGTGAAATTTGAGAGAGGGGAAAGCAACGAGGGTAGTGAGTTTAGGTGGATTGGGTTTGTTGGGCATAGGCCAGATTGAGGATAGGAAGCTGGTTCCCAATGCTGAGGTTTCAAGGTCTATCCATGCTAAGCTACCCCTTGGTGCGAAAGACGCCACTACCTGTCCCAACTGGCTGGCTAAGTAGTAGTATTTAACATCCGGTAGGCCTCTGCCCCCCATTCTCCTGGGGAGTCTGAGGGTACTGAGAGCTAGCCTAGGCGGTTTGTCGTTCCAGATAAATCTGGAAATGGAGGACTGGACCGAACGCAGTATTCTGTCTGGGACTTTTACTGGGAGGGTTTGAAAGAGGTATAGGAGCTGGGGGAGCACTGACATTTTGACCGCTATTATTCTACCCAGCCATGAGATGATAAGGGATTTCCAAGAGTGGAGGTCTTTGGTAAGTTTGTCGATAAGACGGGGGTAGTTTTCTGCATAAAGGGAGTTATAATTGGTGGTAATATAAATGCCTAGGTATTTAATTTTTCGGGGCTGCCATTTAAAGTGGAAGGTGGAGGCGAGGGAGGCTTTGATGTCGTGAGGAATGTGGAGAGATAAAGCTTCGGATTTGGAGTAGTTGATTTTGTACCCCGATAAATGACCATATTCCTCTATGAGCTCAAATAGGGCGGGAAGAGATGTTTGAGGTTGAGTGATGGTTAATAAAACATCGTCCGCGAACAGCGAGAGCTTAAGGTCAAGTGATCCCATCTCCACCCCCCTGATGTCGGGCGAATTCCTGATCCTGGAGGCCAGAGACTCGATCACCAGAGCAAAGACAAGTGGGGATAAGGGGCATCCCTGACGAGTGCCGTTAGATAAGGAGAATGGGTTGGAGAGGGCCCCATTCGTCATAACTCTCGCTGTTGGGGAGGAGTACAGGGCTGAGATTGCTGATAAGAATGCACCATTTATGCCAAAGGCTTGTAAGGATTTAAATAGAAAAGGCCATGAAATGCGGTCGAACGCCTTTTCGGCGTCGAGAGCTAGTATTAGAGAAGGGGTTTTTTTATGGTTCAGGATTTGAATAATGTCAATTATGCGTCTGGTATTATCTCTCGCCTGTCTACCCGGGATAAACCCGACCTGGTCGTAATGTATCAGGGATGCCAAGACTGAATTGAGGCGATTAGCTAGAATTTTGGCGTAGATTTTAATGTCTGTGTTAAGGAGGGAGATAGGTCTATAGCTGGAACAGTCGTGTGGATCCTTCCCTTCCTTATGAATCAGGATTATTCTTGCTTCAAGCATCGAGGTGGGAAAGTGGGACCCGTGTAGGGCTGCGTTGAATAATGGTTTGAGGTGGGGCAGGAGAATGTGGAGGAATTTTTTGTAATAGGCGGCCGAATAGCCATCCGGTCCCGGGGCCTTCGATATTTTGAAAGATTGCAAAGCGTGCCGAATTTCATCTTCCGAGATATCCCGATTTAGTTGTGTGGATAAGTGGTCTGGGAGGGATGGGAGGTTGGCCTTACTTAGGAAGTCTTCAATTGCGGTATTAGAGGGGATGTTGGCTAGGTTATTGCTGTGGATATTATAGAGGTTGAAGTAGTAGTTTTCAAACTCTTTGCTAATTGAGTCTGCGGAGTACGATAGGACTCCAGCCCCATTTCTGATAGCTAGGATATTGTTGCGCGCGTGTTTAGCTTTAAGTCTAGATGCCAGGATCTTATCCGCCTTATCCCCTTTCTCATAGAATAGTTGGTTCAGCTTTTGGAGCGCTTTCGCAGTGCGCTCTGACATGAGGGTGGACACCTTCTGTCTGACTGCAGCCAGTTGTTCTGCTAAGGGAGGTGTTGGGGTGAGTTTGTGTTGTAGTTCTAAGGAGTGGAGATTTGTCATAAGCGTGTTGAGTTGCTGTTCTTGTGTTTTTTTGTGTCTGGAGGCGATGCTGATGAGGTGGCCTCGGATAACCGCTTTGTGTGCTTCCCAAAGAGTTTGCGGGGTTATTTCCGGTGAGGAGTTAAGCTGGAAGTATTCTTCCAGGCGGTCCTTAATTTGAGTGACATATGTGGGGTTATGTAGGAGCGAGTCATTCATGCGCCATGTTGAGGCGGGAGGGCGGGTGGCAATCGTAGCTAGGTCAGCTGAGATCGGGTTGTGATCTGACCAGATCATGGGGTGTATATCTGCTGCTATTATGCTGGGCGAGAGGGTTTTGCTAAGAAGGATCATATCTATTCTCGAGTAGGTATTGTGGGCCGGGGAGAAGTAGGTGTAGTCCCTAGCAGAGGGGTCTATGAGCCTGAAAGAATCGTACAGAAGATGTTTCTTGAGAAGTGTCAAGAGGGATCTTGAACCCGGTGTGGGAGAGCCCGGCGTGGGGGAGGGAGCTGAGGAGCGATCTAATTTGCCGTCTAACACCTCATTGAAGTCTCCCGCCATTATGACGGAGCCTTTGGCATATTTGTCTAGGAGAGAATTGATTTTATTAAAGAAGCGGGCTTGGCGTTGGTTCGGGGCGTATATATTGATCAGGGTGCACAAGGTCTGGTTTAATCTCCCAACCAGGATGAGCCATCTCCCTTCTCTATCGGCATAGGTATTTTCTGGAGCAAACGTGAGGTGGGAGGCTAGGAGGATAGATACCCCTCTTTTTTTTTGGTTGGCATCGCAGGCATGAAACGTGAGGGGAAATAGTTTAGATTTCAGGTCGGGGTGGGAGGAATTTTTAAAATGGGTTTCTTGGAGAAACACCAGGTCACTTTTAGTGTTCTTAAGTGTTAGAAAGAGTTTAGTTCTTTTGTTGGGGCTGTTCAAGCCCTTGACGTTGTGGGAGTATATTCTAAGGGCCATTATGTGGGATGGAAAACCTATTCGGGTATGGCGGGCATAAGTTAGTTACATGGTGCATGTTGTGTCCCAGGGAGGAGATGTCGGTCCAACCATTAGTTGTTCTAGGTAGTAGGGTTAAGGCAGATCTACCCTTCGGAGGAGGGGGTGGGGGGTGGGGTAAAAAGAAAAAGTTGGCAGCAGCCATGGGAGTGCAGGGAGGTGGGAGACCAGGAGGGGCTAGTTCCGGGCCTAGGTGCCGGCCAGGGGGGAGAAAGGGGCGGTCGGGGTGCGACCAGGGCCGGTCTGGGGCTGGAGGCCCCAAGGGGGAGCCGTGGCCTGGGGTGACCCAGGGCATGGTATAGGATGGGTCCTGGTAAGACCAGGGTGGGTCCGGAGTCGACCCCAAGATAGTTAGTACATGCAGACCAGGTGTACATCTCAACAATACTAACCTAAAGTGTATACCTAACAAATTATCTGCGGAGAAAGCATCAAACAACAATAGCTACGCCAATCTAACTAGGTTCTCTCCAGAGTGGGTAGCACTATAACATCAACTAAACAATTTAAAACAGTGTACTAAATGAGACAGGAGTGCATATATCTATAATCTGACGTTACACTAAAGAGTAGCAGTCCAATAAAGCTCACTATTGCGAGCTTTAGTAAATAAGTGAGGTTACATCACCATCTGGCGTCGAATCAAGGAGGGTGGTCAGGCGGCACTGCTTTCCTTGCAGATGGGGTTTGGGACCAATCACGGTTCAGGGGTCTTCTGGGGGTGTTGATTTTTACTGAGGTTGGGGTAGCTTGTGCCGTCGGGGTTGCCTCGCTTGAGGGGAGGGGAATAGAGAGGCCCATTGCAGACAGAATTTTCCAAGCTTCTTCCATGGTTCTTGCTGGGATGAATTTGTTTTGGTGCCAAATGAGAATGCGGAATGGGAAGCCCCATCTGTATCTGATGTTCTTTTCGCTGAGGAGGGATGTGATGGGTTTGAATTCTCTGCGTTTGGCTAGGGTAGCCGGGGCGAGATCTTGAAAGATTTGTAGGCTATGGCCTTGGAAAGTCACTTTTGGTAATTTTCTCGATTCCCTGACAATGTCCTCTTTTGCCTGAAAGTAGTGACAGCGGAGGATGACGTCACGGGGTTGGGAGGGGTCTAGTGATCTAGGGCGAAGTGCCCTATGGGCTCTATCTAGGAGCAGGTGGTCTTCAGGGGTTGCTGGCGATAGATGGGAGAAGAGTTTCTTAAGGTAGTCGTCAAGAGTAGAAGCATCTACCTCCTCAGGGATACCTCTTATCCGTAAGTTGTTACGTCTGGCCCTGTTCTCTTGGTCCTCCTGACGGTCTTGAAGATCACGCATCTCACTTCTGAGGTCTTGTAGGTCGGTGGACAAGTCGTTT
Source organism: Crinia signifera (assembly GCF_055691185.1). NCBI lineage: Eukaryota > Metazoa > Chordata > Amphibia > Anura > Myobatrachidae > Crinia > Crinia signifera. The sequence continues at coordinate 204,023,420 of NC_139217.1, forward strand.
TGGAACGAGACAATATCGTCTACTTTAGATTCCAATTGGTTAGTTCTGTCGCCAAGGTCGCTAATATCAGCTTTAAGAGTGTTGACCGCTTCCCTTACTTCGGATTGGACAGCTTGGACTGACCGTCTTGTTTCTTGGATCTCTCGGAGCAGGGATCGAAGGTCACCTCTCGTCAGCGGGGAGTTGTCAGATTCGTCTGAATCAGAGTTGTCTTGGGGTGCGCTTAAGGGCTTTTTCCGTGGTTTTTCCGCTGAGAAGGCAAATCTGCTGAGGGCCTGGGAGGGTTCAGGATTATCTTGTTTGCGGTGTCCCTTAGGCATGATGAGGAGTGGGCGATTGGCTGGATGAAGGACGGAAGGGCCAGGCTACAGCCACGGCCTCTGTCAGGGGGCAGAGCACTCCTGTTGATACTTGATAGCGGGGGGGAAGACTCCGGACCTGGAGTACGTTTAGACTAGCATTTATGCTGTGATGGGCAGGTAGGCGACAGTCCGGGGCGGACGCCCGGAAGAAAGCTATATAGAGGGGTTAGCGGGGGTTTGTAGGTAGGACTCTTCCCTTGCAGTGTGTAGAAAACAGAGTCTTGAGGGGTCCACAAGGGAGGGTGAGGGGCGGGAGCCTTCAGGCGAGGAGAGGGTGGGGTAAAGTACGGGGTAGCAGGAGCTGAGCCGAATGGCGTCCCTCTCCTTCAGCCGCCAGGCCACGCCCCCCAGCAAAGATTTATTTGGTCATGGGCAGGCACAAATATAGTATCACAATTCTTGTACAGTTCTGGAACAGCCTGCAGGGAGCAGGAATATTAACAGGGCAGCTTGTTTACCCCTTCCTGTGCAGTGCAAAACAGTATAGGGCTCAGGAGTGTATCCAGGTAGCGGTTGAGAGATCTTTTGCAGTATATGTGGCAGTTAAGCAGGGGGGAGGCCTGTGGTGAGGAAGCCTCTGCCAGGTGGGGTAATAAGGCCAGTCTCCTGGTCTCTCCCTGCTTTGGTGCAGTACAGGGCTCAGGGACAGTGGGCTAACCTCTCAGGTACTGTCTGTAGCCTGGGTATCACCCCCCTCCTCTGTGCTACCCCCTGTGTGTCTCTCACCTCCTTGAATGCGCCTCCTCAGCTGATTGTGGATCAGGGGGGAGAGTAAGCCTCAGCCAGGGCCTCCGCCGCCGTCCGCGTCAGGGGGCCGCCTCCGCCGTCTGGGTCTCACTGAGCACCGCTTCCCGGGCGCCAGAAGGTAGCTCTAGGTGCCTCTTCCCCTGGGGGACCTCTGGGGGGAGCTGGGCTATGGAACTAGAGGTGCCCGCGCTCCGATTGGCGTTCGTCGCCGCGTCGCGGAGCTCCGGCGTCCGCCTAATCGAGGCCCCGGCTTCTCCTGTTGCTAGGCCGCAACCCGCGGCGGCGCTTAAAAGCACGGCCCGGCTCCGCAGCCGGCACAGGTACAGGCAGGGGGGCTTGCAGCAGCAGTTGGGGCCAGTTATAGAGGGATCTGCGGCACAGGAGAGGCAGATGGAGCTGGGTTAAGCTCTAGGGTACAGGAGATGAGGCGCCGCACGTCCGTCTCCCTTGTCGGTCAGGCCACGCCCCTAGCCACTGTGGTTTTTAAAGCGACACTGCTGTCTTCTATGTCACTGATCCGCTGTTCTGCTTCTCCCACTCTATCTCGGAGCTTCTGCATGTCATGTCTAATTAAGGATACATCTGACTGGACCTGGCCAATCATATCGGTGACCTTCAATTCGGATTTGGCAATAGCTTCAAGGATCTGTTGTGTAGACTGTTTAGCACTCTCACTGCTAACGTCGACTGGGTTGACATGGGTAGGGGATAGGGGCTCATCCTGCGGTACTGGTGCTGGCGGTTGGGATTTCCTGGCGTATTTTTCAAGTTTCTGGGCAGCTGCAGACGCTTGTCCCGTCTTCCCCATGTTTATAGTGGATGTCTAATGAGGCTCAGGGGGTTCGTAAGGATAAATAAAAAAAAAAAAAAAAAATTCCTTGCACTTTTAGATTATTCCAATATCAATGCAATTTATATAGTGCTTTCAGGACAGTACTGTCTCTTTAAATAATCTAGGTGCGTTCAAATAGATTTATGTTGCCCCTTCTCTATATTGACAACCAATTTATAGCTGTATTACTATGTTTCAAAACAGCTTTATCCTATCACTTCAGAAAATATGACACATTATATGCATTGCATACCTTCTTATATAGGAGCCTCAGTTCCAGGGGCGTAACTAGCGTGAGGCAACCCCCGCGGCCGCTTGGGGGAGCGGGGGCAGCGGGGGCGCCTGCACCCTCATACCCCACGTTGCAGTGCAGGGACTGGGTCGGGACGCGCTGTCAGTCAGCAGCGCCGGCAGCAGGAACTCTCTCTCTCTCCCCTCTGACGGCAGCTAAGCTCCGAGTGTCATAGAGACAGGCTGCCGCTGGCTGTAGATAGAGGGAGCTAGTGTGCAGATCCTCTAAGCTCCAGCCTCCAGCATGTCCTGTCCTGTACGAGAGATGACCTGCCCTGGAATCTTGTGGCCAGCAGCTGAGTAGGTACAGTACTACTGTAGGTAGTGGTACACTTTGCTGAAGTTTGAGGGAGGACTTGGAGGTGGTATGTTTGTGTGTATATGCTGTGTGTGTGCTTGTATGCATGTGTGTATGTATTCTATGTGTGTGTGTGACTGTGTACATGCTGTGTTTATGTATTCTGTGTGTATGTTTGCTATGTGTGTCTTCTGTACATGCTGTGTATCTTTTTTTGTGTGTATGCTATGTGTTTGAAGTTATGCTGTGCTTGTGTGTGTGTGTGTGTGTGTGTGTGTATCTGATGTGTGTGTGTATCTATGTTATGTTGGTGTCTGTACATGGTGTGAGTGTGTGTGTGTGTGTGTGAATGTATGCTACAGTATGTGTGTGAATGTATGCTATGTGTGTGAATGTGTGCTATGTGTGTGAATGCCCCTGCTCTCCCCTCAGACCATTTGCACTACTAGCAGTAATGGAAGCTGAAGCTGCAGTCATACATATATTTACACAGCAGCTACAGTTAGTAAAGAGTAGACACAGCAGAAACTGAGGTATGTAGTGGGAATAAAGGGGGGGGGGGGACTTGTGTGCAGGGTGTGCATCATGTAAAGAGTGAATAAGATATTGTAGGTATAATGGCTAAGAGGGGTGGGAAATGGAATGTCATAAAATTTTGATGACAAATGATTGGCAAGGAGGAAATGTGCTAACATTATGATGAAAAATGTGAATGGTGGGAGGTGGGGGCATGTTATTAAAAATATGGACAGGTAACACAAATATCATGAGAAGGGGGCATGTGAAGAAAAATTTGAATGGTGGGGACAATTGAGGATAATTGTGATGGGCAGGGGAGACATGTGAAGAAAAATGTGGGAATAGGGAAATTAAATGAAAAATGTAGTAGTGGGCCGTGAAGGAAAATTGAATAGGCAGGGTGTGTGCATGGATGAGAAGTTGATGAGCATGCAAGACTTTCAATATATTTTGTAAGGTCTTTGGTACTTTCTACAGATGGGCAACGGAGCCTGCCTTCGGTCCCCGCCCCCGTTGCCCTCAAACCCCCCACCCCGAGCGTCCCCCTAACCCTGCCCATCTCCCTGAAGTGGAGAGGGGCAGGGACATGCAGTGTCCCCGCCGAGAGACTGGGACGTGTGCGCGTGTGAAACGCACGCGCGTCCCAGTTCAGTGTAGCCCCTGCCGCCAGCGCTCGCCAGCGGGGAGGGTCTGGCGAGCCCCGGCCAAGGATGGCAGGGGCTCCATCTGTATATCCATGCCTCTTTCATTTCTTTACCTCTGCCACAATCTACATTTGTCCCTCTAGGCACCCCTCTCCCCACTCGTCCTTCCTCATCTGTACATCTGCTACCTCCTCATCCTCATGTGTGCCTGCGCCTCCCCCATCCATGGCTGGTGGCTGCCATTAAAAGTGACCAACAGAAACAAGAATTATGGCAGGTAAGCACAATTTACATAACACACATGTTGTGTGTGTGTGTGTGTGTGTGATATATATATATATATATATACACACACACACACACACACACACACATACGTGAGATCTGTCGTTACACATTGTGTCATATTGTGAAAGGGGGTCCTAAGGTAAGTCGCATATAGTGTAGGTGCACTATTTGGGGGGGGGGGGGGGGGGGCGCCAGAAAGTTTTTTGGCAGGGGGGAGCAAAATTTATAGTTACGCCACTGCTCAGTTCTGAAGTCTTGCTGTTTTTTCCTTTCCTCTTTTATGCTGTTGTTTGCTTTATTAGTGTCCCCTTTTTCAAGGCACAATTCCTCTGCCAGCAGACTCCACTCGCAAGCCTCTCAGCTCAGATCAAAGGGGAAGCAGCGCTCTCAGCTGTCCCAGGCACCTCTCCACATACGGGGAACCGAGCACCCCTCCAGAACCCCGCAGCCTCAACGGAGCTCAGGCCAGCACCAGTTCTCCTGCGCAAAGCCGGTTGTGTGCCCCAAACCCTGCGAGCGCTCCGGCGCCTCTCTTCTCCCACAGCGTCTCCCTCTCCCAGCTTCAGCAGCAGCCGGCGAGCGTCGCAGCGCCCAGGACGTCACAGGTGTCAGAGGAAGTTCACGGAGTACAGCGGGGAGCCGGGTAGACGCCAGCAGGAATCCAGGCTTCGCTCTCCCAATCCACCAGCCGGACGCCTCAGGAGATCCATACACCGGAGGTCTCGTCCGCAGGTTCTTTCCTTCTCTTTCGTTTCCCCTTCTCCTGCCTCTGTGTAGTGCGGTATCTGTTTTTCAGCGGATCATTAATACGGATAAGTCTAGGAGCTTTAGGGAGCTACAGCAGCGTGCTGCCTACTCCATGCCAAACCAAGCCCCTCCCCCCCTAGGAATCTCCTCCTGCCGCACAAATGGCTATTATTACCCAGCAGATTGAAACTGGACAGCGGGGGTGTCAAGACTCTCATTAATGTATGAATCCATGGCCTGGGATTCAGGTGCTGAGAGGGCATATAGGCGTCCTTTGGGCAATCTGGCATTGGGGACTAAGTCTATGGCACAATCAAAGGGACGGTGAGGGGGCAACGTATCTGCTTCCTTCTTGGAAAACACATCGGCAAAGTCTCTGTAGGGTAAGGGTATGGAAGAAAAAACGGGAAGAACAAGACGAAGAGGAAGAGAGAGACAATGGTCAGAACAGGAAGAGCCCAAACGTGTGATTTCTCCTGTGGCCCAATCAATACTGGGATTGTGCTTCCTAAGCCATGGTAACCCCAGGACGAGTGGCGTGAGAGGACAGTGAAACAAAAAGAAGGAAATCTCTTCAGAATGAAGAGCCCCCACCGAAAGCTGAAGAGAAGGGGTGCATGCGGTAACACTGCCGTTGGAGAGTGGCTGACCATCAAGGCCACAAACCGACAAGAAATTGACCAAGGGAATGGGTTCGAGCCCCAACGAACGAACCAGACCCCTGTCAATAAAATTGCCGGCTGCACCGCAATCAACAAAGGCAGTGGTATCGACAGTGCAGTTATTACAGGTGACAGAAACCTGAATAATTATCGAGTCTAGGGGAGAAAAACAAGATACTGTAGGCCCAAGTGAGTTTCCCCAAACACACCTAGGCCCTGTCTTTTCCCGCCTTCAACGGGCAGACAACTGCACGGTGACCCTGACCTCCACAATACAGACAGAGACCCTTCAGCCTCCTGCGATTTTTTTCTGCGGCTGATAAACGTGTAGCCCCAATCTGCATGGGTTCGTCACAAACAACCTCCGAGGTTTCCCCCAAGGAAGATGAGGGAAATATCCCGGAGTCCCTCTCCCTATGGCGTTCCCGGAACCTCCGATCTACCTTGATGGCTAATTCCATAATTTCATCAAGGGAGGTCGGGGTAGGGTAGTGAACCAATGCATCTTTTAACGTTTCAGATAGACCAATGCGAAACTGGCTGCGGAGTGCTGGGTCATTCCAACCAGAATCAATGGCCCACCTCCTAAATTGGGTACAATAAGCCTCTGCATTACTCTGACCCTGCCGTAGTGCCCTCAGGTTGGCTTCGGCTGAGGCAGCACGGTCCGGGTCGTCGTAAAGCAACCCCATGGCAGAAAAGAAAGCATTCACAGAGGTAAGGGCCTCGGACCCTGCGGGAAGGCCGAAAGCCCAGGTCTGTGGGTCCCCCTGTAACAGGGAGATAACCATTCCCACACGCTGGGATTCCAAGCCGGAGGAGGCCGGGCGGAGTTTGAAGTAAAGCTTACATGACTCTCTAAAGTTAAAAAACTGGGAAGGCTCCCCGGAAAACCGGTCCGGGAGACTCAACTTGGGTTTGGGGTTTCTGGATGAGGATAAGACCCCTTGCACCCGTTCCTCCTGTGAGTTCACCCGGAGGGTCAATTTCTGGAGCTCTTGTGTCAGGGTATGCATCTGCCCCGCCAAAGTGTGACTAGCAGCCTGCTGGGCCGGATCCATGACAGCTGACAAAGCTGGGTGAAGTATGGGGCCGGCTATAATGTTAGGGACACAGGAGATCTCGCCAACCCTAACTCCGTTGTCACCTCTTGGAGTTGGCGGATGCGTGCTAAGCTAACCTTCACCAATAATAGCCGCGTTCGTGGGAGCCCGTTAGTCAGGCTCCCACCCCGATGCCACCTGGTCTTACTAGTGACAACGCAGCCGCCAAGGCCAGAGGTAAACAAGGGGAAAGCTACCTAACAACCAAGAGGCGAGAACTACCCTGCCCTAAGGAGGAGAGTGCCAGCGGATTGCACTCTAAGCTGGAACCCGCTATGCCAATGCTGCTGGCAACGGGTAAGACAAAACACAGTAGCCAAACTGACAGGTGTAACAATACACAAGGTAGACCCAATAAGATAATGCTAACAGGTGTAACAATACACAGTATGCTGACACAATAAGTACTTGATGAGTAAGGAGACAAAGAGTGGGAATCTCCCAACTTATCTGACAACAGAGGGATCAGCAGGCAGAAACAGACAAGGATCCAGGAGGCAGTCAGGAACAGGTCACTGGAAACAGGAGCCAAATGCTGAGTGGAGCCTGGAACCGGGAACACTCTGGACACCAGATCAAGAGCTATAGCCGGCATCTGAGTGTCCCGGCCATTCAGTTTAAATAGCGCGCCAAGCGCTACCCTGACGCTGCGTGCGGCGTCATGTACACCCCCTCCTCCCTGCGGCCGCCAGGCGTCCCCCGTCGCCTTGGCAACCGCTGCGGCAGGGGAGGAAGGGGTTGTACGCAGACAGCCTGACGTCCGTCAGCGTCCGCCGGAAGCTCCCGGCTGGTGACGCGACGGCGTCGAGGTAACCCGGCAACCGCCGGGACGGCATTAGAGGAGACTGCCGGGCGAGCGGAGGCGCTGCCCGTGCAGCTCCTAACAGAGAGGCATAGATGGGTCAGCATTAGGAGGGATTGCTGACACCTGAGTGCCATTGGAGAAGCCAGGGGTATCTCCAGGTAAGCTGGCTCTCAGACGTTATAAGCCATTATCATGTGGCCTTACACTGGGCTATTAAGCCCAGACATAAATGTTATTGCTTATGGGATGGGTTTGGGAATGTGGTGCCCCTTGTGTTGGTAGGGCTGGTCTGCTCCATGTTAGCACACCCTAACACTTTATTAACTCTTATTTTTCCTATCACATTGTATATATGTTGTATTTTAATCCCACCTTCACTTCCCTACATAGCACTTATGTGCTTCTTATTAACCCTTACTAATTTTCATTTGTGTGCTGCCCTGGAGTACTCAGCCTGTGTCGGCATGTTGGGGGCCCACACCCCAGACCCATACCCAGTATTAGGGACCCCCAGTGACAGAGAGGCCTTGACGTACGGCCTGGGGGCTTAGCCCTATATCTGCAGATATATGCAACCAAGATCTCTGTATTATCTGATTAATATGTAGTTATTTTCTCATTCAGTGTGCAATTGGGATACAAACTGTTTTTTTTCCTAACCAGATTTACCCCTCCCTTTTGGCACCTGAATGACACACCTCTGATTGAGCAGCTTACCAACAAAAGTGTTGTGCAGTTGAGAGGCATAGATGGGTCAGCATTAGGAGGGACTGCTGACACCTGAGTGCCATTGGAGAAGCCAGGGGTATCTCCAGGTAAGCTGGCTCTCAGACGTTATAAGCCATTATCATGTGGCCTTACACTGGGCTATTAAGCCCAGACATAAATGTTATTGCTTATGGGATGGGTTTGGGAATGTGGTGCCCCCTGTGTTGGTAGGGCTGGTCTGCTCCATGTTAGCACACCCTAACACTTTATTAACTCTTATTTTTACTATCACATTGTATATATTTTGTATTTTAATCCCACCTTCACTTCCCTACATAGCACTTATGTGCTTCTTATTAACCCTTACTAATTTTCATTTGTGTGCTGCCCTGGAGTACTCAGCCTGTGTCGGCATGTTGGGGGCCCACACCCCAGACCCATACCCAGTATTAGGGACCCCCAGTGACAGAGAGGCCTTGACGTACGGCCTGGGGGCTTAGCCCTATATCTGCAGATATATGCAACCAAGATCTCTGTATTATCTGATTAATATGTAGTTATTTTCTCATTCAGTGTGCAATTGGGATACAAACTGTTTTTTTTTCCTAACCAGATTTACCCCTCCCTTTTGGCACCTGAATGACACACCTCTGATTGAGCAGCTTACCAACAAAAGTGTTGTGTCTGAGCAGTGTATTGTGGTCTGTCGGTTTAACATATAGAGAGGTGTGTAACTGACCTGCCGTGATCGAGATGAGTATGTCTAGAAATGCAATTTCAGTGGTGCTGGTAGTAAGTGTTAGTTTGACCGGATGTGGGGATTCGTTCTGCATATTGACCAAGTCACACAAGGGCTGTATAGGCCCATTCCACATAATGTACAGGTCGTCAATATACCGCACGTACACCCTGACATATGGCTCAATCACGGGATTGTACAGTATGAGCTCCTGCTCTAACTGCCACATATAGGCATTTGCAAAGGACGGGGCCGACGCGGAACCCATGGCACACCCCGTCCTTTGCAGAAAGTAATCGCCATCAAAATAGAAATAGTTGTGGGACAGTGTGTACTCCAACAACCGTGCAAAGAAATCAACAGCTGGCCCCAAATATGCAGCATTGCACTGCACTTGCACTTTATTCTGTATTATACCTTGTCTGCATTTTGTCCTGACGACGGGGGTCCGGCCCCCGAAACGTTGACGCCTGTGAGACCACTCATGGAATAAATTTTCGTCCCTGTTTTCACCAGCATCATTGGAGTCCCTGAGTGCCCATTCATTTTCTGGTTATATGCTGTGGGCAGTACTACGCTGCTGCCTTCTGTTAGCTGGCACCGGGGCAAGCTATTGATAATTGCAGCTCACCTTAGTCCTGAGTGAGTCATGATTGGCCGCTAGGCCGCAAGGTGGCCAATAGCGGCATTCGGGGGCGGAGCCGCACGATGTACACAGAGTACCGTGCGGCTCAGCTGTTCGGTCTGGTTCGCGTTCTCGGTTTGTTTTTTTGCAAAGACCCCTTCCCTGGACTACGTCGCCCTGGGACAGGTGAGTATAGTTGCTTCCACAGCTTTCTCCATGGATTTCGTCGGACCCGGACACCGACAGCGACGACAACATGGACAGCGACGGTCGACATGGAGCCAGAAGATGACACAGGACCAGAAGACCAGGACATCAAAAACAGGGCTACCTACGGGATGAAGATAGGTAAGTATTAGTATGTAAGGGCTTTGGATGTATTAAAGTTTTATTTTAAGTGTGTGTCAGTGTGTTTTATTTTACTATTTTTAATACTGTGGAACTACAAGACCCAGCGGGCCCTTTAATGCCCCGCAGGCTGGGACTTGTGATTCTCCAAGTCCCAGCTTGCGGGGGAGGCTTGCTGGGACTCATAGTTCACCAGTATTAGACAATAGTTTATTCTTTTTTTTACACCAAGATCAGCCCGGTGACCACAGCCCAGGGTCACCGGGGACAGCACCAGGCTTCAGCCAGGTCAGGTAAGTCCTGGAGGGGGGGACCCCTTCATTGGGGGGGGGGGGGTCCCCACTCCCCCAGGGCCCCTGGCCAGGCTGACCGGTCAGGGGTTTAATGGTTTGGCTGCGGGACCTTATATCATAAGTGTCCCCCGGCTGTGACATTACCCTGCTGGCTGGTTTGGCCTGGGGCTCGTTCTTCAAATACGGGGGACCCCTAGTCATTTTGTCCCCCGTATTTTGGGAACCAGCCCCGGACCTGGAGCCTGGGGCTGGTTGTTAAAAATCGGGGAACCCCTATTTGTCGGGTTCCCTGATTTTTAATTACCGGCCCGGCTCCTTTAGCCTGGTGCTGGTTATGGCTGTGGGGGGACCCCACGCTTTTTATTTTTTTCTATTTTTTTTTACACCTTGCAGCCTGCACGGATCTGACTGATCCGTGCAGACTGCCAGAAACATTCATATTAGCGGCCGTATATATGGCCAGCTAATACGAATGATTACACCATCGGAGGGTTACAAAGCAGTCATATCTGACTGCTTTGTACATTCCCCTCCGGAACACGACTTTGCATACGACTGAAACAGTCGTATGCAGTCGTAGGGGAAATACTAATACGAAAAACTAGGTTTTTCATATTGGTAAATTTCCCCCGTAATTCCAGTCCAATAATACTGGTGTATAATTCCAGTCCAGTGATATTGGTGCATAATTCCAGTACAGTGATAATTCTGCATTATTTCAGTCCAGTGATACTGATGCATAATTCCAGTCCAGTGATACAGCTGCATAATTCCAGTCCAGTGATACTACTTCTGCATAATTCAAGTACAGTGATACAGGTGCATAAATCCAGTCTAGTGATACTGGTGGATAATTCCAGTCCAGGGATACTGGTGCATAATTTCAGTCCAGTGATATAGCTGTAATTCCAGTCCAGTGATACTGGTGCATAATTCGAGGCCATTGATACAGCGGCAGAGGCGTAACTAGAACTCTGTGGGTCCCATATCAAAATCTTGAACGCCCCCCCCCCTCCCCCCCCCTACTGTTGTCATTAAAATGTCATTGCAGTGCCTTGTGCACACAGGTCTCAGTTCCGGGGAATTCGACCGAGCGCCATGTGTATTGAGTACATTATCAAGTACATCTTGATACACATGGCGCTCAGTCGAATTAGCCGGAACTGAGTCCTGTGTGCACACGGCAATGTAATAACATTTTAATGACAACAGTATAAGGGGCCCCGTTACAGTATTGCTATGGGGTCCACAGAGTTATAGATGTTAAGCCACCAGAGAGACGGCTAACTACATCCTGCTAGCCACGAGAGCCACAGCCAAATACATAGTAAAGAAAAAATATTCTTGCCTACACTGTCTATTTGGCCGGGTGATAGCGATGCTGCGGAGCCACACATCACTATCACCCGCTGTGTGGGGCGATTCAGGCAAACTTTCCAAGCCATTTTGACAATGTAGTCAAAAATCGCTTGGAAGAATCACCCAGCGTGTACACCCTTTTAGGGTTGGGGAATTATAGTGAGGAGCAAGATAGAGAAAGAGAGGTGTGAGAGAGAGAGAATGGCAGGGAGAGAGAGGAGGATCAGAGTGAGAGGATGTAAGGGGGGAGACAAGGGGCAGAATGTAATGTCGACAAGTTCAGTGAATGTGCGGGATGCCGGCCTTTTTAAAGAGTGCATGGGACTGAGAAAAAGAGAAAAGAGGGGAGAGGGTAAACACACAGGAGCGTGAGAGAAGGGGAGACAGCGAAAGAGAGAGACAGCAAAAGAGAGAGATACAAAGAGAGAGAGACAGAGAAAGAGAGAGACAGAGAAAGAGAGAGACAGAGAAATAGAGAGACAGACAGAGAAAGAGAGAGAGACAGACAGACAAAGTTACAGAGAGACAGACAGAGAAAGAGAGACAGAAAGACAAAGAGAGACAGACAGACAAAGAGAGAGAGAGAGAGAGAGACAGACAGAGAAAGAGAGAGACAGAGAGAGAGAGAGGGAGAGAGAGGAGACAGAGAGAGGGAGGAGATGGAGAGAGAGAGAGAGTGGGATGAGTCAGAGAGAGAGAGGGATGAGACGGGGAGAGAGAGAGAGAGAGAGAGAGGGATGAGACGGAGAGAGAGAGGGATGAGACGGAGAGAGAGAGGGAGGAGACGGAGAGAGAGAGAGAGAGAGAGGGAGGAGACGGAGAGAGAGGGAGGGAGGAGACGGAGAGAGAGGGAGGGAGGAAACGGAGAGAGAGAGAGGGAGGAGACGGAGAGAGAGGGAGGAGACAGAGAGAGAGAGAGGGAGGAGACGGAGAGAGAGAGGGAGGAGACGGAGAGAGAGAGAGAGGGATGAGACGGAGAGAGAGAGAGGGATGAGATGGAGAGGGAGAGAGGGAGGAGATGGAGAGAGAGAGAGGGAGGAGATGGAGAAAGAGAGAGTTAGGAGACGGAGAGAGTGGGAGGAGATGGAGAGAGAAAGAGGGATGAGACGGAGAGAGAGAGAGAGGGATGAGACGTAGAGAGAGAGAGAGAGGGATGCGATGGAGAGAGAGAGGGATGAGACGGAGAGAGAGAGGGATGAGACGGAGAGAGAGAGAGGGATGAGACGGAGAGAGAGAGAGGGATGAGATGGAGAGAGAGAGAGGGATGTCTCATCCCTCTCTCTCTCTCCATCTCATCCCTCTCTCTCTCTGGAGAGAGAGAGAGAGGGATGAGACACAGAGAGAGAGATGAGACAGAGAGAGAGAGAGGGATAAGACAGAGAGAGAGAGAGACAGAGAGAGAGACAGAGAGAGACAGAGAGAGAGAGACAGAGAGAGACAGACAGAGACAGAGAGAGAGAGAGAAGACGGAGAGAGAGAGGGGGGAGACGGGGAGAGGGAAAGAGAGGGAAGGGGAGACAGAGACCTTTCCCTTTAGTAAAGTTTGGTTACCTCCAGCAGCGCCGGGTCTCCAGGGACAGGTCTACCGCTGGGTATCCAGTGCCAGCCAGGCCTCCCCTTCCACCGGCTCTCTGCGGAAGGCCTCCCTCCAGGTCTCAGGTGCCGTCCCTCCTGGCCGCTGTGCCCCGGCTCCAGCGGCTAGCTTCCCTGCTGTATGGCGTCGGCATGCCTCAGCGTCACAGCGTGCTGCTGCTCTCGCTCGCAGCAGTTAGGTTTAGTTTACACGCCGGGGCTGGTCACTAGGTTGTGACGTGAGCCCCGGCACCAGTGCCACCAGAGAGGGAGTAGGAAAGGGGAGGGGAGAGCCTGGATCAACTGGCCCTCCTTCTCCTTTATTGTGCAACCTGCCACCGCTGCTGCGCTGTCCGGCCCGGGTCAGTACAAATTCAAGAGGGTGCAGGGGGTTTGCTGGGCCCTCGGGCCCATCCAACCCGTCGGACCCCGTAGCAGCTGCACCCCCTGCACCCTCTATAGTTACGCCACTGTACAGCGGCATAATTCCAGTCTACTGATACAGCTGCGTAAATCCAGTCCAGTGATACTGGTGCATAATTCCAGTCCATTGATTCTGCAACATAATTGCAGTCTAGTGATACAGCTGCGTACTTCCAGTCCACTTATACAGCTGCATAATTCCAGTCCAGTGATACTGGTGCATAATTCCTCTCTAGTGATACAGCTGTGTAAATCCAGCCCAGTGATACTACTGGTGGATACTTCCAGTCCAATGATACTGGTGCATAATTCAACTATGGCAACCACTTAGTAGCGGCCATTTGACAGCATCCAAGTAAGCATGTCAGACAGTTTGTACCAGTACTGGCAGCAAAAATAGCTTATTTGGATCTCCATGTACAAACTGGCTCTACTGTATTTTACCTCAGTTGGCCCCCTCTCCAGTGTGTGCTCCCCCTCCAGTGTTTTTAATGCAGCCGGGAACCTGGTCAGCGAGCAGTGTATGAGGTTGCTTCCACAAAATGTGGTGAAGATGATGTTCATCAAAATTAATTACTAGTTCTACAATGTAGACCAGCCTCCATAGTCTACAGAGGGACCTATGATTGTAGAGTCCAGCAGGGATTAATTGATAATCTATGAGGATGAGGATGTACACACTGAAGGGAATGAGGAATTGGATGATGAGGACAATATCTTGCCTCTGTAGAGCCAGTTTGTACAGGAAGAGAGATGAATTGCTTCTTTTGTGGGGGACCAAACAAACCAATCATTTCAGCAACAGTTGTGTAGCAGACCCTGTCGCTGATATGATTAGTTTGTTAAAGACAGTGTGCATGTCCTATTTACGCAACATAAGGGTGGGTGAGAGGGCACAAGGACAATTCCATCTTGCACCTCTTTTTTTGCCATTAAGGACCTCATTCTGGTTGGATTGGGCGGACGCGTGTCCGTAAGGATTGCGCACTCTTTCAGTGAGCATGAGTCCGCCCACAGAACATCCGCACATGGTCGGTGGGACAAGCCAGCAAAGGGGAGTGGCGTGCATAGGAGCGTACACTACCATGCTCGGACGGATCTCATCTTTTTTGGTCGGAGACTGAGTGTGTTTCTCCAATCGTAAGAGTTTCTCCAATCGTCCGAGCATGGTGCTGTACGGTACATCCGAGCATGGTGCTGTACGCTTCACATATATGGTTTAGCAATTATTCGCTTTCAAGTTACCTTCTAACAATTACCCAATTATCCTAAATGTTTTTTTTTTATTGGTTTATATTACCTCATTTGTCTCCCTTAATTAAACTACAATTGTACCCTCATGACATGTATATTTCTTGTGTTCTAATGTGGCACATTCCTCACAATCTATGTGTCCCCCAATGTTTTATTTTGTAATTTATTTTGGTGTTTGTGTGCATGCTGTAAATAATGTTAATAATGATTATGTTCCTATTTCTTTACATGTCTCGCTACCCTAATAATATGTGTGATGTTTTACTCCACCAACAACTAAAATTCATGCATTTACAACGTGTTATTTAAGCCTAAAACTCACACATGCACACAACATTCATTCCTTAAGGCCCCCATACACTATGCGATTTTGGCACGATTTTGCCCGATTCGGATGAAAATCGCATATGGAGACATCCCCTCCGACCCGATGCGCGGCCCCGTGCGCATCGGATCAGAGTCGGGAGGTCGGACGGGCTGCACATAAGATTTTCTAAATCTTATGTGCTGCCCGGAGCCGTGTGGGGACTGCAGCTGGCGGGGGGACCTACCAGAGCCGGGCGGATGGATCAGGGGGGGCGGCGCAGGGAGCCAGGCAGAGGAGGAAGAAGCTGCCGTCAGCGGGAGCAGGGGGGGGGGGGGTGGTGTAAAGTACCAGGGAGCCGGGCAGGAGAAGATGGCGGGACCAGAACACTTTAAAACAAAAGCCCATACAAACGCATAGGAAGCCATTGATTGGCTAAAACCTCTCTTAGCCAATCGCTAATTGGCTGAGAGAGGTCTTAACCAATTAACCAATCAATGGCTTCCTATGCGTTTGTATGGGCTTTTTTTTTTTTTTAGGGTTCTGCTCCCGAGTCCCACCGCTGCCCAGCAGCGTCTTCTCCTGCCCGGCTCCCTGGTACTCTGCGCTGCCCCCCCTGATCCCACTGACGGCAGTGGCTTCTTGCACGGCTCCCTGCACCCCAGCCCGGCCAGCTAAGTGCTCAGGGACCCGCCGCCCGCCCCAATGCTCCCCCTATGAGGATCACAGGCGTCCCCCTGCCCCTCACCACCTGCCCCCTGCTCCTCACCGCCCGCTGCAGCTCCCGTTACATGTGGTAAATCGCAAGCGATTTATCACATGTAAATTTTGGCTTATCAAGTGACAAATTGTATGTGAGCCTCCCGGGGAGCTGCCGGGCGGCTCACAGGAGAATTGGGTCCGACTTGTCCTAAGGACAAGTCAGCCTAATGTATGGGGGCCTTTACCCTTGACTTTAAATAACATATATAAGTTAAATTGCACATGTGGACATGTACATATGTACAGCTTCCCTTAGAAAGACTCTAACATATTCATATAAAAACCACAGACAACTTCTATATATTCAGAAACTTTATTTTAAATAGTGAAAAATATTTGTACATTTTTTTTAAAGAAGGGACTGCAAGGGGCCCCAGGAGAGTGGTAGTTTCTTCACAAGTCCGCTGCAGTTTTCGGACTGTCTGGGCCAAGTCCTCCTGGTGCTGTTGATTTTCTGTTGGGATGGACTTTTTTTTTCTTTGTATAAGTTTAACACAAAATCTCGGTCACTTTTTAAATGATTAATAAGCTGTCTGTGAAATGTGGCAACACACATTTTAAAAGAGCATTGAAGATGGACCTGCTGTGAAAATGTTACAAACTACTATGATGTTGACACACACAAACATATGACATGACTTTAAATAAGTGCCCTTTGCCTTCTTTGCTGAATGTATGGAGCATCACATTTGGGAGGTTTGTGCTTGGGAAAACAGGTCAAACCTCTGGACTAAGGTATGCAGTGTAGGGATCATTACATTGTTGATGCTTTACAGGTTTATCCTTCTTAAACTGTAGGACAGTGGTGTCAAACTCATGGGCCTCCAGCTGTTGTGGAAATGCATGCCCCAAACGTCCTGGATGCCTTCTCCGTTCCCCATGAGCCCCTCTTGTTACTTTCGTTGGATGCGGAGAAGGCATTCGACAGATTGCATTGGGGATACCTGCAAGCAGTTCTAAAAAAATTTGGATTTGCGGGTAGGGCCTTGACATCAATTGCCGCCCTATATTCTAACCCTTCAGCTAGAGTTTTTATAAATGGGATGCTCTCAACTCCTTTCCTTATTTCCAATGGCACCCGCCAGGGCTGCCCATTATCCTCCTTGGTATTCGCTCTTGCAATAGAACCACTGGCTGAAACAATTAGGACTTCACCCAAAATCACAGGCCCTTTCCTTTGTGGCCTTTCACATAAGATCAGCCTCTTCACGGATGATGTACTTTTGACCCTCACAAACCCAGCTACCTCCCTACAGGCTGTACATACAGTCCAGCAGGAATATTCCCTAACCTCATATTACAAACTAAACTGCTCCAAGACAGAAGCCTTGCCTGTCCACCCCCTCCTGATTTATTAAATACCTTGAAGTCGCAATACCCATATGCATGGCAGTGCAATAGTATTAAATACCTCGGTATACATATCCCAGCAACCCTCCAGAACATCCTTCCTCTTAATTACTTACCATTACTAGCTAACTTACCTAATTTAATAAATTATTCACATACCCTATTTGGAGAGGGAAAAAACCCAGACTTGCACGCGGGACAATGACATTGCCCCAATCTCACGGTGGCCTAGCCTACCCAGATATCCAAGCATACTAAATTGCCTCAATACTTTCCTCCCTTGGACCTTGGGCGACTCTTGATGACATCTGACCTTGGATCATGATAGAGAGAGGTTTAATACCCAAACTCCCCCTCATAGATCTTTTATGGATGCCTATTTCTGAAAGGAAACCTTTCACACAAATATCAACAGTAATCCAAGCGGTATGCAAAGCCTGGCTTATCCTGACATCCCGGACCCGGGAGGTCTCCCTCCCATCCTTAAATTTGTCCATGACAGGACTGTCATGTGTGATTCCCAACCTGTCTCTCGACACATGGACATCATACAATATTATAAATCTAGGGGATCTCTCGGACTCTGGTAAACTAATGTCATTTTCTCAGATACAATCTAAATACGCCCTGTCATGGAAGGAATTTTATAAATATCTACAAATATGCCACTGGCTTTATAGTGTTTCCACCCCAGTAAGGACTTAATACCACTACCCAGACCCATAGTAGATCTTCTTCGGAAAACTAATAATAAAGGCTCAATATCTAGATGGTATGCCTTCTTAGTCACCCCACAGCAATTTCTGAAACACACCTCATTAACAAAATGGGAAATAGACATAGGATCAACCCTCTCAGAAGAAGAATGTCAATCAATATACCAGAGCTGCTTCAAGATCTCGAAGTGCATATCCCATGTAGAACAACACTATAAAATTACCCACAGGTTGTACATGACTCCAGCTTTGTTTCATAAAATATTTTCTACAAAATCCAACCTCTGTTGGCGTCAATGTGGTGAAATAGGCTCAATCTACCATGTGTTTTGGACATGTCCTAAAATATCTGAGTTATGGAAACAAATATTCCAACTAATTTCAAACATTTTGGGTTGGGAGATAGCCCCACAACCTAAAGTAGCACTATTCCACCTACTTCCGGATGCGGCTCCTACTCCCGTTAACTATGTTATTGGACATATATTAGCCTCCACTAAGAGACTTCTAGCCCGTAACTGGAAAACACCTATTATTCCCCAGGTCAAAGATATTGAAAGGGCTGTCCAATCGCATTTCGAATTTGAAACGCCGGTCCCATACGGCCAGGAAGTGGCTACCCTGGGCAAACCATAGAACATTGGACCTCTTCCTTTAGTTTGAGTTTTAGTTATACACTCAATAAGACATGAAAGAAATGTTATCTGCTGTTTCGGTAATTTGTACATCTGCCTTGTATTTACGAAAGATGTATTGATGAGGTACCCCCCCTCGCTAAACCCCCTTCCCTCCCTGTGATCTGTACCCACCCTTCCCCTCCTCTCTTTAACAAATTTTATACCAAAAATTGAATCGAAATGTTTATTGACTTGTAAACTTTATTATCATATTCAAGAAAAATCTAAAAGTGAAAAAAAAAAAAAAAGAAATGCATGCCCCAGCATGGGCTGCCACAATATTAACAAGCCAATATCTAAATTTATGTGGCAGGTCATGCTGGGAAGTGTAGTTCCACAACAGCTGAAGGCCCATGAGTTTAACAACATTGCTCTAGGATCTTTCAATGGATGTAAGGTGTGTCAATCACTGTAGGGGTGAGCATATAGAGCAAGGGAAAGCACAGAATGTCCGGTGTGGTGCACCTTGGAAGAGAATATACAGTAAAATGTAACTTTTAATGAAGGATGTTTAAAAGGTTGCGAACATAAAAACACACTAACAGACAGATACACATAAATTGTGATTTAAAAGAGGAAAAAATTCCTCATGCAGTGTGTCCCAAATTTATCGTACAAATAATGGTAGACAATTTTTACATTTGTCTCCTGGTGTGTATGCACCACGGAGAACCCCACTTAAAGAAGTTTCACTGTAAAATTCAGGAACAGTTGTGCTTCACGTGTAACCCTGGAGTAAGATCTACCATGAGATCGGGTTTACGTATATCAACACAGTCTGTGGCAATTGTAGCGTCAATCACCGGTATGGATCGGTTGATTGGATATTTATACAGAAATTACTTATAAATGGTTGCGACTTTTTTAAGAGAGAACCCTAGATAATAAGATCCAATGTAGGATCGGGTTCAGAATGTGCGTTCAAATATTTAATCAGAGAGGCTGAAGACTGGTATTGGGATAATTCCAAGTGCAGGGTGTAGAGAGCGTCTCCGTTACCCGTATCTCCTACAGTCGCCTAAATTCTGTCTCTGAGGTGCATCTGAGGTTATTACATTTGTCTCCTGGTGTGTATGCACCACGGAGAACCTCACTTAAAAAAGTTTCACTGTAAAATTCAGGAACAGTTGTGTTTCACGTATAACCCTGGAATAAGATCTACCATGAGATCGGGTTCACGTATATCAACACAGTCTGTGGCAACTGTTGCGTCAATCACCAGTATAGATCGATTGCTTGAATATTTATACAGAAATTAATTATAAAAATGGTTGCGACTTTTTTAGAGAACCCTAGATAATAAGATCCAATATAGGGTCGGGTTCAGAATGTGCGCTCAAATATTTTTGGAACAAAGCTACGTTTGAAAGCTACCTGAAACAACACATTACCCCTAGCGGTCTCAGACCACGTGTTTTTCCTTCCTTCGAATTGGCGAATGACTCCCTAAAAACAGAATGGGAAAAGACACTCACAACCTGCTCCCTCAATTTAATAAACATACTTATTAAACATGATGAGGTCATGCTAAACAGACACACACAGGAGATTGCTACTCTGAGTGAAAAATTAAAAAACTTTGAGGGTCTGGAGAAATTCCAAAAGGCCTATCATAAGATCAAAACTGAGTTAGATAACATCGAAAAAGAGATTGTCAGTAGAAAAAAGAGTAAACTTCAAAGAGATCAAAACGATTTTCAAACAAATAGAGTTTACAAATGGAATTCCTATCCAAAAAGGAAACCATTGAACACCAATACAGGATACTCTACTACTGACATTGACTCCTCAGAGAGTGACTCGACTGAGATGGCCCATGCAAGCAGAAGCAGGCGTGATTTTTTAGGGGTCAGTCCCAGGGATATCAGGGAAAACCTGGGACGAAACATAGGAGGACAAGGAGGGGAAAGAAGAGGCAAGAGAGGACCCAGAGAGTGGAGGGAAGAGAACAGAGATACCAGGAGATACAGGAGGTAGGCCCAACTGACTCCCTCAGAATCATCAATCTCACTGACCACTCCCTAACACCTGCACAAATCTCAGTACTTAATAAAGGTCTCAGCTTCTCACCAACCAAATCATTCAATAGATTTGAGTATGAAAAAGATCTTCATCTCTTTATTAGAAAAATCCTGTTGAAAAAGTTCTACAAGAAAAAACAAGAGACACTTGTCAATCCTGGGGAATTCCCCTCCCCCACCATAACAAACGATGATCCCCTCCAGCCCCAAATTGATCACTTCCTAAATGATGAAGACAGACGCATGATAGAGATATTGGAAGACCTGGCGGATGACAATGATGATGTACCCCAAGCCACAGCCAGCAATACCAACTTGAACAGCTTAAGGAAAAAAATCCACGTTCTTACCTGATCTCTCCATATGTCCACAAGCCAGAGTATACCTTGAACTAGTGAGCAAGGACCTGGATAAAATTGAGAGGAACAAACATCTCCATCACTTCGAGGACAACCTCAGTATGGATGAGAGGGAAGCGTTGGCAGAGATAAGAGGATGGGATGACACCATTGTGAAACCATCCGATAAGGGAGGGAACGTAGTACTGTGGTCCATTGAGAAATACAAAAGAGAACTGGCACTACAGGTGGGGGACATTTCCTGTTATAAACCTCTTACCTTTAATCCCACCAATGACTTTCAGGATAACTATACGAGAATGCTCGAACAAGCCAAAAAAGATGGGGTCATAACCAAAACACAACATGACTTCTTGGAGGTCAAAAATGTGAAAATCCCTACTCTATACCTATTGCCAAAGGTACACAAATGTGAAGAGAACCCGCCTGGCAGACCCATTGTGTCCGGCATAGGGGGGCTTACGGAAAAAGCGAGCAAATTTGTGGACCATCACTTAAGGAAATTTGTCACTACGCTACCCTCCTATGTGCGGGACACAATGGAAGTCCTTAATAAATTGCAAGGAATCACATTGAATACCAACTGCTGGATAATCACATGCGATGTTGAAAGCTTGTACACCAGTATTATTCATGATTATGGTGTACAAGCTGCGGAATACTTTCTGAGCATGGATCGTGATACACCCCTGAACACCTTCATCATCAAACTTCTGAAATTCGTACTATCCAGAAATTACTTTGTGTGCGAGGGCCGCTTCTACCTCCAGGTGCGGGGGACCGCGATGGGGAGCACGTGTGCCCCCACGTACGCGAACCTGTACCTGGGATGGTGGGAGCGGGAATATGTCTTTTCAGAGAACAATGAGCAATATACCCAACATATATTGATATGGTTGCGGTATATCGATGACCTGTTGATTGTATGGGAGGGAGAACCTGAAACATTTGTGGAATTCATAAACAAACTGAACATCAACCAATTCAATCTCAAACTGACATACCAGATGAGTCAGACAGAGGTGGAGTACTTAGATCTCCGGATAAGTATAGAGAGTGACGGGAATATCACAACAGATCTGTTCCGCAAAAAAACAGCCACTAACTCTCTTCTCCACAATGACAGCGCACACTTCCCGCCAGTAATTAAAGGTCTCCCTAAGGGGGAATACCTACGCACCAAGCGGAATTGTTCCAAAAACACCACCTATGAAGAAAGGGCAGACGAATTAGATCTCAGGTTGCAAAACAGGGGTTACAGCAAAAGATGTATCCGTAAAGCCAGGAAAGAAGTCCAAACCTATGACAGAGACAAACTACTTGTCCCCAAGATCAATAAAGATCTAGATACACAGGACAAAGTGAGGTTTATCGGAACATTCTGTCAAGAATGGCGGGACATACAATCCATCCTGAACAGACACATCAATGTCCTCAGAACAGACAAAGATCTAGAAGAATTACTGAGTGACAAGGTTGACATCAGCTGGCGCCGCAGCAGCAACCTGCGGGACATATTAGTGCACAGTCACTTCGAGAAAAAGAGAACTAAACCCAAATTCAACAGGAAAGGATTCTTCAAATGTGGAATGTGTAGAACCTGCACACACATGACCCCAAAGAATTCCTACATTGATAGATTTGGTAAGAAATGGAAGATCCAGGAATACATCACTTGCGACACAGCAGGGGTGGTTTACAATCTGGAGTGCCCTTGTGGCAAACAATATATCGGTAAAACCCGAAGACCCCTGAAAAAGAGAATAGCAGAACATCTCCTCAGCATCCGCAATGCTAAAAGGGATAAACAGCAAATGAAAACTCTGACACCTGTGGCAAAACACTTCCTCAGATACCACCAAGGAAGTCCCAATGGTCTGAAAGCCTATGGCATGCTGCAAGTGATAATGGACATTCGAAGAGGAGACTGGGACAGAGAAATCCTCAAACAAGAAACAAGAATGATATTTCTCATGGGAACACTGTCCCCCAATGGCCTAAATGAAGAGAATAATTACACGGTCTTCCTTTAAAACCTATAACTTATTCTCATCCTTCAACCAACCCCGTGAGCACACCTGACCGTGGGTGACACTCACACTGTACGCTTGGCCATCCTGCAACTTGGAGTGCAATCATATCTGCTCACAATCATTATTATGTCATTTACTGAACGGATCCCTTGACTCTACAACACATTAAAGATTCATGTCTTGTACACTGAATCAGCATGTCTCCAATAATGTCATCAGTCCCAATCCACCTTTACAATCACGATGTACAGTGCGATAAATTTTAAATACGCACCATCACGCACTCCTAGAATCACTCTCATCACCATGACAGACATTATCAATGTCCACACCCCCAGTTGTCACCGATTGTTTGCCACTTTGTTTTGTTTCTTATGACCATTTTTTTGCACACGCACCCCTCCCTTGCTCGTTACTTATTTATTATTTTTAGGACATTATTTAATACCCTATACCACTTTACTATATCCCAGCGGCACTTATTTCCTGGTACCACCAATTATGTCACTAATATGTCACCGAGGCCAATCAGAAAGTATTTCTTCACTCACATCTACTTGCTAGCACACTCAATACACTCATGCGGTCGCATGAGACAAATGCGATCGCACCTATCAATATCGTTATTAACTATAAGATCACGCACCCATTTTCACAATCATTGCCCCTAAATCCTATATATTAGACAAGCCTTATGGGATAGCATCCACCTGAGAGACGGTGGAGGAATCCATAATCTCTTCATCACAAAGGTCCTAAAATTCCCCGCACCGACTTGAATTAAATCGGCTCATTATATATAACCGTGGTCCTAAATACCATAGGAATATGTGGGACGGCATGACAATACGATCAGTAGACATGTAGAAATTTTATTACTTTTTATTATTACTTTTCAATTTCATGACAGGAAGCCTAATAATGCGAACGCATGAACTACAAATAATATACAGATAATCACCCATTTAAAAACTGGGAACGTATACATACCAATTACCACGCACACACCAATGACATCCTGAATACCATTACTAAGTCATCACCAATGCTAATACGCTATATGGAATTCATGGGATAATTGTACACAACGATCTTGCACGAAAATGATGAGTTTTTTATTCTTGATAAATCGCCCGGTCTGTAGACGGATTCAGGACTTTGGTTGGACAGATAATCTGATCGCAACACAGTTAACACCTGAAGCCACGGATCATTAAAAGACATGAGACCTATTGATGTCTATATGAACTAACATTATCATTAATGTTGCCCCACATACACGATTTCCCACTCCAGAAACGTAGAAGGCATTTAAATGTAAAACTCTTTGATACAAAGAGACTTTTTATGACATTCTATTATCTTTCTGGATACCTTTTGGTATGACCAGCACCATTGCTGTCAGATCATACCATTAACCTAATTAAGTCCTCACATCTGGTATTTTTCATCTATGTCTATTTATTATGGACTCAGATACGTATACATCGTATACAAATGAAATCAGGAGATAAAGGTCCCCAAATAATAAATATATAACATAATCAACACCGACCCAGACTGTCAGATCAGTAATTGATTGATTGATTCAATCTATGACATACTTTCAGTATGTGACTAACCGCTCTCTTAATTTGCATACTAATGAGGAGGAGCTAAGGTATAAAAATGGCTTCCGGATGCCCAGTGGGTGGTCCTGACGAAGCTCTTGCGAAGCGTGCGCCGACCGCTCGCAGTGTGTCCCCCCTACTCCCTTCCCCACTTACCATTGTATTTTGATTTGTGTGGTTGCGCCGAACGGGTCTCCGCCGCATACGGAACCCCGCTGCTCATCGATCAGGGTGTGACGGCCGTCACCTGACTTTAGCAGCACATCGATACCTCTGAGGCCGTGCAAGGGCACATACCTCAGATGCGCCTCATAGACAAAGTTTAGGCGACTCTCTGAGACACGGGTGACGGAGACACTCTCTACACCCTACACTTGGAATTATCCCCATACCAGTCTCTAGCCTCTCTGTTAAATATTTGAGCGCACATTCTGAACCCGACCCTATATTGGATCTTATTATCTAGGGTTCTCTAAAAAAGTCGCAACCATTTTTATAATTAATTTCTGTATAAATATTCAAGCAATCGATCTATACCGGTGATTGACACAACAGTTGCCACAGACTGTGTTGATATACGTGAACCCGATCTCATGGTAGATCTTATTCCAGGGTTATACGTGAAACACAACTGTTCCTGAATTTTACAGTGAAAATTTTTTAAGTGAGGTTCTCCGTGGTGCATACACACCAGGAGACAAATGTAATAACCTCAGATGCACCTCAGAGACAGAATTTAGGCGACTGTAGGAGATACGGGTAACGGAGACGCTCTCTACACCCTGCACTTGGAATTATCCCAATACCAGTCTTCAGCCTCTCTGATTAAATATTTGAACGCACATTCTGAACCCGATCCTACATTGGATCTTATTATCTAGGGTTCTCTCTTAAAAAAGTCGCAACCATTTATAAGTAATTTCTGTATAAATATCCAATCAACCGATCCATACCGGTGATTGACGCTACAATTGCCACAGACTGTGTTGATATACGTAAACCCGATCTCATGGTAGATCTTACTCCAGGGTTACACGTGAAGCACAACTGTTCCTGAATTTTACAGTGAAACTTCTTTAAGTGGGGTTCTCCGTGGTGCATACACACCAGGAGACAAATGTAAAAATTGTCTACCATTATTTGTACGATAAATTTGGGACACACTGCATGAGGAATTTTTTCCTCTTTTAAATCACAATTTATGTGTATCTGTCTGTTAGTGTGTTTTTATGTTCGCAACCTTTTAAACATCCTTCATTAAAAGTTACATTTTACTGTATATTCTCTTCCAAGGTGCACCACACCGGACATTCTGTGCTTCCCTTGCTCTATATGCTCAAAATTTATGTCCTATGGTAGCACACCCTTACAGGTTTATTTAAGTGAATCTCACACACACAATAACCTATACAAGGGTCCACCTGAACGAAATAATACTATATTCTCCTGTGCGACTGGTACAAACCCTTGCTCTGTTTATACCACTGTAGGGGTGATGCATGGCCACACTCCAAACCTACACCAAGGGACCCATTGTTTCTGGAGGAGGACACCCAACAGGTCATGGTGGGACCGGAGTGTTGTGAAGGGACTACCAATGTTTTGGAGTGGACATATGTGGGTGTTGTGAATGTAAATGTGTGTAAATTACTAAATGTGTATAACAACATTAGGCACATTGTTTACTTACGTCTGCCATCCACATCCATCATCACATTCTCCTCCTCCAAAATGTGGCCACTTCCAGGAGGTGTGGTGCTTGGGGATGGGGGACCAATAAAGGATGAGGCAGGGATGGAAGTAGGGGTCAAGGTTGTGGAGTGTGGGGAGGATTGGTAGGGATTAGGGGTGGGTTGTGGGGAGTAGTAGGGGGGTTGTAAATGGGGTGGGGGTGGGGAGTGGATGGGGGTAGAGGAGTGGATTGGCCAAGGTAGTAGATAGGGGCAGGGGAGTGGATGGGGGTAGAGGAGTGGATGGGGACAGGGTAGTGGATAGGTGTAGAGGAGTAGGTGTGGGTAGAGGAGTGGGTGTGGGTAGAGGAGTGAATGTGGGTTGGGGAGGGGGAGATGGGGTGGACACCAGCAGGTGCTGGTTCTTCTTCCTCCTCCTCTTGCTCCCTAGGAGGAGGAGAGATAGGCAAGCCCAAATCTCCCACTTAGAGCAAGGGGCAGCCTCACACCCAGAGGTAGGCCCATGTTCTGAGGCAGAACAGGGGCCAAGCAACCAGGCAGAACAAGATATGCCATTATTGAGACATCGGAAACCGAGCAGTGGGGTGCTGATGTGACTGCCCACCCCAGCAATGGGTCTGCATCATCTAGGAAATGGCATAGGCAGGATCCCGACAAAAAATACAAGAACCTTGCATTTCTGGAGTGTGAACTTCAGATTTTGGTCCACCGAGCACGGAAATGGATCGAGTTTTCCACCAAGAAGTTGACCCGCTCTTCGAAGGACAAGATTTGGGGTCAAATCGCAGATTAAATCAATAAGGTGGCTCCACAGCACAGGGATGGGAAGTCTGTGCGAAAAAGGCAAGTGTGTGCTTTTAACTGATATGTAGATGTTTGTGTAAAAAAAATTAGATAGACCTTTTAGAACAAATGTGTGTTTGTTGATATGTCGTTATTTAATTTACACATGTGAGCACATTTATAGAGGGGAATGCTGTCCAGGGGGTGTGATTATGACACCTTGCACCATGGAGAATAATTCTATATGTCATAGGTTCCCAAGCACGGTCCTCAAGGTAGCCCAACATTCCAGGTATTAACTATATCCATGCTTGGCCACAGGTGACTTAATTAGTAACTCAGTCAGTCTGATTTAACCATTTGTGCTGAGCCATGGCTATACCTAAAACCTGGACCGTTGAGGTGCCTTGAGGACCGCGTTTGGGTTCCTGTGGTGTACAGTATGTGATGGTTCACCCATGTGTGTTCCAAAAAGAGGGAGACAAAATGTGTGGGGTAACTCACCTTACTGTAAAATATCCCAAACTGTGGCCATTAAACATGTGGATTACGTTTTCCTTCAATGGGTTGCAATATGTGATAGTTTGAGGCTTTGTTATGGAGTCCACAATCAGGAAGCTGCAAAATTATTGATTCATATCATACCAGCCACAATGCAAACTTTTCACTAGTAATGATGTGTGGTAGCAAAGACCATTACATATGTAGTTTATTTACATGTTTTTATTTTGTTATTTTAAGGTGGCAGGACTTCAAGGGTGAAATGTAATAGGATGAGAGATTCAGAAAGTGAGAGATTTGGTAAGAAATCTCTAGTTTTTTTAAAGCGGCAATCATTTACACTTCAACACCAGTTTGATTTTGCAGTATAAATGATTGCCGCTTTAAAAAAACCTGGAGATTTCTTACCAAATCTCTCACTTTCTGAATCTCTCATCCTATTAGATTTCACCCCAGGTGTGCCCTGAAGAGGAAGCTTACTGACCAATGGAGCCACAGCCAGACCACCAGGAGTGGACCTTTACCATAACACCTGGAGCTCACCCCCCCTGGATCTGCAGATGCAAGACTTCATTGATGAGGTTGAGATCAGGGGGGTAGCGAATATCGATAATGAGCTCCCAGTGGAGGCTTTTGCTGCAAAGCTAGCAGGTAAATGTGGCAAATGCCTTGTTCTTGTTCACATACATTGTATATTAATGTGATGGTGAAAATGTTTTTTTCTTTTTACAGCTGACGAGGAGCCTCCACTGTCATCAGTATCTATCAATTCAGGGCCAGATGAACAACAACGCCCCAAAGAGACCGAGGAGGACATCAGAACCCAGCTGCTGAGAGACATTAGGCAGCATGGGGTGGATTCTGCAGAGTGCCTGGAGCACCAAGTGGTGGTGCTGGACAAGATGGCTGCTGCGCTGACCAATCTGGCACAGCAGACCAGCTGCCAGAATGAAATTCTGGCGGATATTGCTTGCACCACCAGGTGAATTTTAGTTGCCCAAGCAGCCAATACACCAGCTGCCCCATCCTGTGCTGCCAGAGGGGACCCACCACCACCCCCTTCCTCAGTAGCTAAGCCTCCTAACCCCACAGTCCGACGAGGGCGCAGACCGGTCACACCAAAGTCCCCACCACCCAAGGGCAAAAAAGGGCGGAAGAAATAATGTGGTGCCACCTTATTGAGTTTGTCTGTGGTTTTGTCACAAATCTTGTCCTTTGTTGTGGAGGGCCACTTCCTGTGGGCAAACTCGTGCAAAGGATACCAAAATCCCAAGTTCACACTCTGGAAATGTAAGGTCTTATTTTGATATTGTGTATCCTGCCTAGCATAATTCCTGGATGATAAAGATCCTATGCTGGGGTGGACTTTCATTTCAGCACGCAGCTGTTGTGTCTCAGATGTTTCAGTTAATGGCAAATTTTGTTCTGTCTGGTTTTCTTTTTCTTTTGTATATTATAACAAATACAATTTTCTGCTGTGAAGCTTAACGGCAATAAAAGCTTAAAAAACAGTTAAGTCAACGAGTTTGATGTGAAATGTTTTCTGTGCAGTGTTGAACATCAATTTATTATTTGTGTGTATGTGTCACATACATATTGTGTAGGTCTTGAAGTGGATGAAGTGATGTGACATTTGTAAGAGAGGAGTAAACATGTGTGCACAGTTCCCAAACAGCAGTGATGGATGGTGAGAGTTACTGTAGTGGTAGAGGGCCAGATGTCTGTTTACTCCAAAAGTGTAAAAATGGAGAGTGGTATACATCCATTTAAACAGCTCCCAAATTCCATGTTACAGAGTGGTGGGCAGATGTAGGAAGCCTTAACCAGAGATATGTGGTGCCAATCAGCTCCTACCTGCCATGTTTCATGCAGAGGTAGAAAAAGACAATTAGGAGCAGATTGGCTGCTTTATTATCAGTGTCCCAGTTAACAATTTGTAAGCTTGGTACTTGTGTCCCTGTTAGGAAGCAGGTATTACCAACAAACTGAAGCTGTTACTAGTGGTGATTTAGCCACAGCCATCCCTTGTCTGGACCCTAACTCTATTATCCCCCTCAGTGGTCCACTGGGGCCTGCAGGCTAGTCTTCGCCTGTAACCGCCCTGGCTGTAAGGGCGAATTAGGTCCGGCCAGACTTCGTTGCAGCGTGGACTTATGTTGGAGACAAAGCACCAGTGGAGACGGTGAGGTGATAAGAGGAAAACTAACTGAAACAACAAACTATACAAAACAGACTATAACACAGGGACTGACAGACAGGACAAAGGAATAGAAGTACAAAGTTAACAATGCCAGAAGGTGATACCAGATTAAATGAGTGTGGCCAAGTTGGCCTATGTGGACTGCAGCTCCTTGACAGACAGACCAGGCTAGGACTGACGAGACGGCTTGTAGGGACAAGGCTTTGCATGGCAGGGACACCAGGCTGCAGCTCCACAACCAACAGACAGACTATGGCAGAACTCTGCAGGAAAGGACAACACAGGCTGCAGGACAGGAATGAAACTCAATACACACAGGATCTCTCAGGACTGTGGACCGGGAACAAGACTGAAACCAGACTCTATAACCAGCACCCCAGTGCTGGTGTGAACAGACTATAAAGCCCACTAATGAGCACACAAGCCACACCTGAGCAGCCTGACAGAACACCCAAGCTACAGGTCTAATTGGAGCAGCTGTGCTGCCCAGGCTGCAATCCCACAGATACAAGAACAAGGACGAGTGAATAAAGCAAAACCCGGAAAGCTAAATCCGGAGAGAACATACAAACAAAACACAGAACACGAAAATACCTAACAAAATACCAAAATAGGAATGAGCCACTCTGTGGCTCATAACATTCCCATAATGTGTGAAAGAGCAGGACAGAGTAAAGGCACCTATTTTCAAACCATTGAAAGGAAAAGAGGGTTAGAAACACATCAGTGTTGTTGTTAGACCTGATAGAGGTGTGTAATTTAATGCAGTGAAGTGTATGTTTTGGTGCAAGTGTGAGTGTTGACACATGTCGACCCCTGTGAATTGTGTTTACATGACAGGCACACTTGCATTAACGGTGTAGATCAGGGGTGACCAACCCGTGGCTCTCAAGCCATATGCGTCTCTTTTCTCTATTAGCTGAGGCTCCCGAGATCACTCCCATGTCCTGAGATCTAATCCCCACCCAGTGTTATGATTGCTCCTGATGCTGGCTACTGCTGATTGTGCCTTATCATTCTGACAGGCATCACTGCCGCGATGCCAACAGCATGAAGAACAGGTTGCCCGACTCTCCCCCAAGCAGGTCCAGCTGTTCCTCGTTGCCGTTTACAGCCAATCCCCTGCCTCCCCCGCCAGCACCTGTGGCTAAGCAACACAACAGGGAATAGGGGGATGGCAGCAGCAGCCCGGCCAGAAGCTCCATGATCCAGTACTGCAGTGACTGTCACGCCCAGCACCAGTGGAAAGGTGCCCTAGAAAAGCTAGGCCACCCCCATTTTTGCATGGTATCGGGACCTAATTCCAAATATTTCAACATGTGTATTTGGGCTCCCAAACAATGTAAACAATCCTACCTTGGAAAGGTGGCAAGTGTAGAAAGTGAACCTTCCAATGTGTATCTGGCATGTGTATGGCTTGCAGTTACTTAATTGGGTAATTATAGTAAATTGCTTGCAGCATTGCTTTGTATTGCGTTCAGGGGTCAGTATTGTACAGTAGGTGTTAATTAGCTGACCAATTGCGGACCTGCTCAGCTGGATGGTCTAAGAGTGCTATGGGGCAGTTTTTGGTGGACCGATGGTTTTGGGGCAAAAGTGTCCCGACCGCTCCCTGAGCCAAGCGGATGCACCTCTATGCAGTTTCAGAACACATCCCCGTGTACACCCAGGGATATGCCCAGTTTCGCCCTGTTTTCTAGCCTCTCCCATAAAAACGCCCACATTACGCCCACTTCATCCATCTGTGATCCGACTCGTCTTTTTATCAGTGAGTCCCTTCCGCTAGGGGTGTGCTGTCGCCGCACATGCGCATTGCGAAAGGTACATATGCGCAGTGGATAAAAATTGTGTTCTGTCCACACGCGTAGTGGACCGATTCAACCAGAATGACCACCTATGTGCTCTTTGGGGCCTAGTTTTTCAAACTGCCATCCTGTCTGCAGTTGCAGTACCACTCCTAGATGGGACACATTTTTGTGCCACTTGTGTTGCTTAGCATAGTCATCCAGCTACCTTGGTGCAACCTTTTATTCTAAAAACAACATTGTGAGGTGTGAGGTTTTCAGGGTAGACTGGAAATGAGTGGAAATTAATGTTTATTGCACAAACCCCTCTGCACTGCACAACACCCCTCTGCACAGCACAACACCCCTCTGCACTGCACAGCACACATCTGCACTGCACTGCACCCCTATGCACAACACCCCTCTGCACAACACCCCCAGACCCCTGCAATGCAGAGCTGTGTGTAACTTGTGGAAGCGTGTGAGATATGGCGTTGAATTCTCTTTAAAGACTCGTCTTCTCACGAGAATCCAACGTGAGGGATGTTTTTTTTGAAGTATAGATGTTATTAGCCTGTATACGGTCATCCATAATTACTTTCAACATATTATACACTGGGCCAAATGTAGAGTTTGTTTGTGGGTTGTCGGAGATGATGCTGATCCTGAAATTATTTTTTACTATGATGGTAGGTACTACCTTCAAAAAAGTGGGTGTGCGATGGGTCGAATGTGGCTCCATCATATGCCAACACGTTCATGTTTGTAATGGAACAGGACATTTTCTTTAGTAATCTGGCATGATCAGTTATTATGCGAGGTACATAGATGATATGTTCGTTATATGGACTGGAACACAGGAAACCTTTGAATCTTTTATGTTGGAAATCAATAATACTAATGGTTATATAAAGTTCATGTTTTATGTGGATCTAGGCCAAGCCCCCAAAATCTCAGCGCACGACTACGGCACACGCACTTCTGATTGAAGTGAAGAAATGTTGGGAGGTATGCAATATGATTACAAAGTCAGAGCACTAGCAATCCCTGGACAGAAATTACTTACTCCTAAATTCATAAAGTGGTACTTAAAAGTTACCATGGGTGAAGCATTTTAATACCATTAAAAATTCTATTAACATGGTCTCTAAGAAGCTCTGGCCTATTGCAAAAGAAAGACAAATCCTTGAATTTCGGAGATACCAACTTGATGTCTTGCTACAGGAGGGGCTGCCTACACATGTCAAGCAATGTAAGAAAGGGTGCTTTCTGTGTTTAAATGGCCTCACTTGTTGATACCTTAATATGGGTTACTGTTTTTTTTACCCATTCTCTGGCAAACGTTATCTAATTAGAGATACTGTACTGTAACATGTATAACAAAATGTAATGTTTATTTGGTCTATTGCCCTTGCGGGCTCTGTTACATTGGAAATGATGGACAGAACCCTCCAGGAAAGAATGGTGATACACTGATCCTCAATTAGGCTTGTCAACAGAGGATCAGCCCCTGGCAAGGCATTTTTTTACAGCCGGACCCAATGTATCTTGTCTAAGGTATAATGTTATTTATCATGTGCCCCTGCTGATATGTTGTGGGGACAAATCACGTAGGTTACTGCAATGCGAGACAGGTTTGATCCACAGGCCCTCCAATATTTGAAGGCCAGAAATCGGTACACACATAGGAATGGGCGTGGTCAAGGGTAAAGTGGGTGTGGCATTGTGTAAAGTGGGCGTGGTCACATCCCAAGGCACCCGGCCCAGCGCTTGATGCAGCTCATGTCACTTGGTGGGTTGCTGGCATATTAAATAAGTATATTTAATATACTTATTTAATAAATAAGTATATTAAATATACTTATTTATTATGCCAGGCTCCGATGCGAAGATGATCCCCCCCATCATGTGCGCCGGGGCTGGCAGGCCACCACACCCCACTCAGCCCTTCGTGCCCACAAGTGTCTGGGCATGCAGAGAATGAGGGCAGAGACTTTGTGCTTTCCCCTGATGCGTAGGGTGCGCGGTCCCAGCGCATGACGTCATGGTGCACAGGACCTGCCGCAATGCACTCTTGGGAACGGGGGAGAGGGGAGATCCGGTGCACCGAGCAGCAAAAACGGAGCTGAGCCCGGGGAGCCAGGAGGGAAATTATGTGCAGAGTGACTGACCGCCGCAATCTGGGAAAAAACGGTACATTCGGTACAATCAATATTTACCGGTAAAGACTGTTAAAAAAACGGTACTGTACCGGCAAATTCGGTGCAGTTGGAGGGTATGTGGGTGCTGTAGTGCCCCATTGATTAAATAAAAACCTTGGGCTTCAATTTTTTTTAATAATGTTCTTTATAGTACTTATACTAATATAGGTTGGGATATTTGTATTGAAGTTTAAAAATTAGTGTAATAACATCTATTAGGGTGGCATGAGATTTTAACTTTTTTTCTTCTTTTTTTCTCATTTATGACTGGCTTTATGATCGCTATTCAGTTTAGTGTATTTATGTTATTATTGGATTATGCATCATGTTAAAGGATAATTATTTTTGCTATATTTCCACTATTTGTGTTGCTGGAGTTATGTTTTTTTAATGTTACGTACAGTATATATCTGTTGCCTAGTAGACAAAACTGCAGGAAGTGGGAATGTCCTTATCACACACTTCTGGTCTTCCCTGAATTTCTCGCAGCATTCACTATGGGCACTTGCATTGGTGAACCCCTGCTGACTGGTTGTTAGATCCTGAGCTCTCTAATAATTTTTGCATATCTGGCAAATTTTCTTGGCATTTCTATTGGAATCATCCTACTTTTGTGATTGCTGATGTCACATCAGAATTGACTCTGGAATACTGAGCGGCAAATTATTGTTTTTATGACACATATGGTTATTGCTGATTACTATATCAGCCCCTGATGAAGTCATGTTTTGACAAAACGCGTTGGGCTAATTGTGACCAAGACTACTTAAATTGAACAACAATCATATCTGTTCATCAAATTGTATTACTGAGATATCCCTAACTATAAGGGCTTTTATACTTGTACTTGTACCATTTTTATATAATTTTTATATTTTATATTAAATATTGATTGTTTGAATCTACTATTGTTGTAATTTAGCGCACTCTGATACCCCCTTGTTTTTCCATTTCTATCATTTGGGTCTTGTCTAACAGAAGATCCTTCAGAGGTGCTGCTTCCATTCCTAATAGCGCAGGAAGGGGTCCCCCCGTATCTATATATATATATATATATATATATATATATATATAGAAAAATAACAGTGCGCAAAAACTTATGAGAAAAAAAAAAGCCAGTGTCCAAATCTGAACAATAGTACCACAGGAGTGTATCCTCCACACAGTCTCTTTCAAATGCACTCAGGTGTATATAGCCCGGCAGCTTAAGCTCTTCCTCTCATGGAGGTAATCCTGAATCCACAGGTGTGTTTTGTCTACAAAAGAAACGATAAGAGCAAGCGCACTATAGTGCATGAATCAATTTTAAACAATTTATTGAAGGGTACACAGAAGATAAAACAGGTAGCGGGGGTCACGTACCACAACAAGCGGCACTAGTCGCCGCAGTAGAATCGCATAAACTGCTTTTCCCAGCAGTGGTTTGTAGGAGAGGTTACACTCAATTGTGGCATCCACAGCAGCAGCGGTTGCAGTCTCACACCCCACAGGTTCAAAGTTCTTGGTCAGAGAAGATGCTAGGCCACGCCCCAATGCATTTCGTCATCGACTTCGTCAGAGGGCTGGCCTAGCATCCCTCTCTGACTCTATTTAACAGAGTAGGCTTGATTACAATCCTGGTAGCACCTGATCAATTAACTCACAATAGCTGCTAACGATCTGCACTTTCAATGATAGTGCTCCAATTTACCTCAATTATTTGAACTATCTTTATTTATAAAACGGCCACCAAGATTATATCAACCTTAAAAACATATACAACAAACATTTGCACCCCAGTATTTACATAGGAACAATATTGACAGGAATGGTATATAAGCATTTCATTATACAATAATATATAAAAACAATTACAATTATAAAAATAGTATAAGACAATAAATATACAAATTCCCTCACATATAAATGGTGACGGAAATGACGGTACAAACACATCTAAAAATAATTTCTTCTTATATAGAAACAAGTTTTCATAAAAATGTTTATGTCCTAGAACAAAGACATTTCATGGAATGTTGATAAAAGCAACAATGAATATAACAGAATATAATGACAGCCAGGTGACATAGCAGCAAGTTTCTTTTTTTTTTTTTTTTTTTTATCCCATGTTCATACAAA
This sequence comes from Crinia signifera, assembly GCF_055691185.1. Classification (NCBI taxonomy): domain Eukaryota; kingdom Metazoa; phylum Chordata; class Amphibia; order Anura; family Myobatrachidae; genus Crinia; species Crinia signifera. The sequence goes on from NC_139217.1 coordinate 204,059,149, forward strand.
ATACAAGCAAGCGATCAACAGCAGCGAGGATAATAGTTTTTCTTTCTTTTTCAATTCCTGTGTATACACCGGATAAAAAAAATACGATAAAAAATATATATACAGTAACTTAGCAGCATACAAGAAGGACCTTTATCATATACAAGCTGCGGTTTTTTATACCAATATGGCAATAAGGGCGTACAAAACAGACAATAATGAAAAATATAATAATAAAGTACTCTAGAGTATTAATAGCAGCATGAACTTAAACAATTATATATTTATATCAAGGCAGCATGCACATACACAAAGATGATGGTGGAATATATAAAGTGCTGTATGGACTTAATAGCAGCATAAATGTGCAAATGGACAATGCTTGAAAAAAGGGGCTCTTGTATCTCAATAGCGATTTTTGTTACTTAATAATAACTTTTAACCGATGAATGCTGTAATTTCCAGCCCTTCATTGAGTCCTTCAGGGCTCAGAGTCCCTAAGTGATACATCCAAAAGGACTCTCTTTTAAGCAACATTTTGTCCCGATTTCCACCTCTAATATCTGTCATTACATTCTCAATGCCCACAAATCTCATCCCTTGCGGGTCACAGTTTTGGCAATGAGCAAAGTGCCTGGGCACACTATGATTAGTCACTCGGTTCTTTATGTTTCTATAATGCTCCAAAATTCTTATTTTAAGAGCCCGTTTTGTCTGCCCGACATATCTCATGCCGCACGGACATACCAGAAGATACACTACATACGTAGTGTTACAATTAATTAGTGATTTTATTTTCCATCTTTTATTTCCTTTGCCAGTGATTTCTTTACAACCCTTCATGCTGTGGGAACACATCTTACATCTCCCGCAGCAGAAGAAACCCGATGTTGTTGGTAATCGGTACGGCATGGAAACTGAATCTTCCGGGGCTTTAATTGGAAGCAGACTGGGTGCTAATCTTGTTTTTAAAGTCTTGGCTCTTTTAAATACTATATCAGGACCTGGTCCCAAATAATCTCTAAGAAGAGGGTCCATCTTAAGAACCGCCCAATGTTTACTCAAGGTTTTACGTATTTGTAAGTTGTGAGAATTAAATTGAGTCACAAAGGGACAAAAACTCGATTTACTAGTTTTTTTGTCCTTGTATTGCAGTAATTGTTTTCTGTCCAAATTCCTGGACCTTACCAAGGCACTATCAATCAGGTTTTGGGGGTAACCTTTTTCTTGAAATCTGGCAATGTACACCAGGGCTTGTTGCTCAAAAGAATCAATAGTGCTGCAATTCCGTCGCAGTCTCAACAGTTGTGAGAAAGGAAGATTATCTTTCCATTTCTTTGCATGACAACTGTCGTACTGCAAGTAATTGTTACTGTCAACCTTTTTAAAAAAGGTGCATGTGTCGACAGTGGTACACTGTTCCTCTTTAATGGAGAGGGTTAAGTCTAAGAATTCTAAGCTTTTTTCATTGTAATTGCAGGTAAATCCCAGATTATACTGGTTGACATTTATGAATTCAAAGAACTTTAAAAACTGATCATGTGACCCCCTCCAGACCAATAACAGGTCATCTATGTAGCGACGGAATTCAACAATATTTTCTTTAAAGGGATTATTGTGGTAAATGCATTCTTCCTCCCACTCCCCCAAATAAAGATTAGCGAACCCTGGGGCACAAATCGTCCCCATAGCTGTCCCACACAGCTGGATATAATAGCGCCCCAGGAAAGTAAAATAATTAGACTTGAGGACAAAATTCAAACATTTGACAATAAATGCAACCTTGACTGCTGAAATATCCTTATCTCTAGACAAAACTGCCTCTATACACTTCACTCCCTTCTCGTGGGGTATTGAAGTGTATAGGGCATTGACATCGATGGTTGCCCAGCTGTACTCTCTTTGCCATTCCAGTGATTCCACAATTTGAAGCACAGAAATTGAATCTTTTGTGTAAGACCTTAATTTAGAAACATATTTTTGTAAAAATGTATCCACATAAGCAGAGAGTCTGGAAGTCACAGAGTCGATACCCGATATAATCGGTCGACCTGGGGGGGTAATTGGATTTTTGTGTAATTTTGGCAAATAGTATATTGTTGCCACTCTTGGCTGTTCGTTGTATAAATAATCGTATTCTTCTTTACACAAAACACCACTAGATCTCCCCGATTCTAAAATAATTCGGAGCTCTTCCACAAATTCTTTTGTTGGGTCTCTGGTTAGTAATTTATATGAGATTGGATCAGACAGTAATCTCTCCATCTCCTTCACATAAGAATCCCTGGACAATATTACCAAACCCCCTCCTTTGTCCGCCTGCTTAAAAATTAAGTTTTGATCCTCCATAAGTTCTTTTATAGCTGAATTTTCTTTTGATGTTAAATTATATTCATCAATTTTAATCGTTTCTGGGAAACTTTCAAAGTCCTTTTTCACCAGCTGAGCAAACAGCTCGACATTAGGACCCCGAGACTCTACAGGATAAAACGTACTCTGTTTTCTCAAACCTGAGGTATTAACATTTTCATTAATTGTACCTATATTATCCCCCAAATTAGTTTTCAAAAAATGGCGCTTAAGAGTTAATTTACGTATGTACAGGTTAAGGTCTACCAATAAATCAAATTTATTGACATTAGCAGCCGGAGCAAAAGATAAGCCTTTTCTTAAAAGGTTTAATTGAGCATTGGTCAAAACCACTCCAGATAAATTAAAAATTCCCTTAATCTCTTCATTCACTAGTTTAGGATTCTCCTTTTGAATAGAGGGATTCTTTCCCCTCCCTCTTTTGCCCCGTCTTCCCGATTTCTTTTCCCCCATCTGTTTGGGGTTTGGGTCTCTCTGCGGCGCTGTTCTAAAAAAAGGGGATTATCATTGGAGCTGGTTTCCTGCTGTAAGGGAGCAAATCTATTATAAGTTGGTGGAGTGGCAGAAACCGGTGGCTCATATTTTCTTGGTTTCCAAGCCCTATTTCTATTCACTTGTTTCCAATCCGTCCCAGTGTTTTGGGCGGACCGGACTGGCTGGGATGATCTCTCTTCCCACCGTGTATTCCACCTTTTTCTAGGTGGTTGGGGATAGTTAATTTTAGATGTTCTAAATGAACGGTGGTCATTTTTATTTTTATTCCAAGTTCTCACTTGTTTGAGATCATAATCTTCTTTATCTCTTTTGAATTTTTTCACTTTAACCTGGATGATCTCCTGTTCTGCTTTAATAATTTTGCTGTCTATATATTCTTTAAATTCTTGAACCTCCTTAGTGTCTTTTAAGACAAACTGGGGTTCCAAGTTTTCTAACTTTTTTTCTATTTCCTTTATATTATTCTTTTTTTCAAACACAATTAATTTCATTAATTCTAAAGAACAATTATCTAAAATTTTATACCATTCCTGTAAAAACTGTGCATTCTCATGACCAAATGTTGGCTCTTTAATCAACCTTAAACCTCTAGGAACTCTGGAGTTTTTTATATAGTTATCCAGAGCTTCAATGTCCCACCAGGACCTCATTTCTTTAAGTAATAGATATTCCGCTTCCTCATAAATATCTGTAGTTTCATTTTTAGGAACCTCTTCTGTAACAACCATATTAGAATCAGAAAATACATTCCCATACTGATGGGATCGCTTTTCCCTCATGTCAGCAAACCTGGACATAATTCCTTAGTAATGCAGCAACTGTTTAAATGGATAATTGTACAACAAACAGAGAAAAATAACAGTGCGCAAAAACTTATGAGAAAAAAAAAAAAGCCAGTGTCCAAATCTGAACAATAGTACCACAGGAGTGTATCCTCCACACAGTCTCTTTCAAATGCACTCAGGTGTATATAGCCCGGCAGCTTAAGCTCTTCCTCTCATGGAGGTAATCCTGAATCCACAGGTGTGTTTTGTCTACAAAAGAAACGATAAGAGCAAGCGCACTATAGTGCATGAATCAATTTTAAACAATTTATTGAAGGGTACACAGAAGATAAAACAGGTAGCGGGGGTCACGTACCACAACAAGCGGCACTAGTCGCCGCAGTAGAATCGCATAAACTGCTTTTCCCAGCAGTGGTTTGTAGGAGAGGTTACACTCAATTGTGGCATCCACAGCAGCAGCGGTTGCAGTCTCACACCCCACAGGTTCAAAGTTCTTGGTCAGAGAAGATGCTAGGCCACGCCCCAATGCATTTCGTCATCGACTTCGTCAGAGGGCTGGCCTAGCATCCCTCTCTGACTCTATTTAACAGAGTAGGCTTGATTACAATCCTGGTAGCACCTGATCAATTAACTCACAATAGCTGCTAACGATCTGCACTTTCAATGATAGTGCTCCAATTTACCTCAATTATTTGAACTATCTTTATTTATAAAACGGCCACCAAGATTATATCAACCTTAAAAACATATACAACAAACATTTGCACCCCAGTATTTACATAGGAACAATATTGACAGGAATGGTATATAAGCATTTCATTATACAATAATATATAAAAACAATTACAATTATAAAAATAGTATAAGACAATAAATATACAAATTCCCTCACATATAAATGGTGACGGAAATGACGGTACAAACACATCTAAAAATAATTTCTTCTTATATAGAAACAAGTTTTCATAAAAATGTTTATGTCCTAGAACAAAGACATTTCATGGAATGTTGATAAAAGCAACAATGAATATAACAGAATATAATGACAGCCAGGTGACATAGCAGCAAGTTTCTTTTTTTTTTTTTTTTATCCCATGTTCATACAAAATACAAGCAAGCGATCAACAGCAGCGAGGATAATAGTTTTTCTTTCTTTTTCAATTCCTGTGTATACACCGGATAAAAAAAATACGATAAAAAATATATATACAGTAACTTAGCAGCATACAAGAAGGACCTTTATCATATACAAGCTGCGGTTTTTTATACCAATATGGCAATAAGGGCGTACAAAACAGACAATAATGAAAAATATAATAATAAAGTACTCTAGAGTATTAATAGCAGCATGAACTTAAACAATTATATATTTATATCAAGGCAGCATGCACATACACAAAGATGATGGTGGAATATATAAAGTGCTGTATGGACTTAATAGCAGCATAAATGTGCAAATGGACAATGCTTGAAAAAAGGGGCTCTTGTATCTCAATAGCGATTTTTGTTACTTAATAATAACTTTTAACCGATGAATGCTGTAATTTCCAGCCCTTCATTGAGTCCTTCAGGGCTCAGAGTCCCTAAGTGATACATCCAAAAGGACTCTCTTTTAAGCAACATTTTGTCCCGATTTCCACCTCTAATATCTGTCATTACATTCTCAATGCCCACAAATCTCATCCCTTGCGGGTCACAGTTTTGGCAATGAGCAAAGTGCCTGGGCACACTATGATTAGTCACTCGGTTCTTTATGTTTCTATAATGCTCCAAAATTCTTATTTTAAGAGCCCGTTTTGTCTGCCCGACATATCTCATGCCGCACGGACATACCAGAAGATACACTACATACGTAGTGTTACAATTAATTAGTGATTTTATTTTCCATCTTTTATTTCCTTTGCCAGTGATTTCTTTACAACCCTTCATGCTGTGGGAACACATCTTACATCTCCCGCAGCAGAAGAAACCCGATGTTGTTGGTAATCGGTACGGCATGGAAACTGAATCTTCCGGGGCTTTAATTGGAAGCAGACTGGGTGCTAATCTTGTTTTTAAAGTCTTGGCTCTTTTAAATACTATATCAGGACCTGGTCCCAAATAATCTCTAAGAAGAGGGTCCATCTTAAGAACCGCCCAATGTTTACTCAAGGTTTTACGTATTTGTAAGTTGTGAGAATTAAATTGAGTCACAAAGGGACAAAAACTCGATTTACTAGTTTTTTTGTCCTTGTATTGCAGTAATTGTTTTCTGCCTTGATATAAATATATAATTGTTTAAGTTCATGCTGCTATTAATACTCTAGAGTACTTTATTATTATATTTTTCATTATTGTCTGTTTTGTACGCCCTTATTGCCATATTGGTATAAAAAACCGCAGCTTGTATATGATAAAGGTCCTTCTTGTATGCTGCTAAGTTACTGTATATATATTTTTTATCGTATTTTTTTTATCCGGTGTATACACAGGAATTGAAAAAGAAAGAAAAACTATTATCCTCGCTGCTGTTGATCGCTTGCTTGTATTTTGTATGAACATGGGATAAAAAAAAAAAAAAAAAGAAACTTGCTGCTATGTCACCTGGCTGTCATTATATTCTGTTATATTCATTGTTGCTTTTATCAACATTCCATGAAATGTCTTTGTTCTAGGACATAAACATTTTTATGAAAACTTGTTTCTATATAAGAAGAGATTATTTTTAGATGTGTTTGTACCGTCATTTCCGTCACCATTTATATGTGAGGGAATTTGTATATTTATTGTCTTATACTATTTTTATAATTGTAATTGTTTTTATATATTATTGTATAATGAAATGCTTATATACCATTCCTGTCAATATTGTTCCTATGTAAATACTGGGGTGCAAATGTTTGTTGTATATGTTTTTAAGGTTGATATAATCTTGGTGGCCGTTTTATAAATAAAGATAGTTCAAATAATTGAGGTAAATTGGAGCACTATCATTGAAAGTGCAGATCGTTAGCAGCTATTGTGAGTTAATTGATCAGGTGCTACCAGGATTGTAATCAAGCCTACTCTGTTAAATAGAGTCAGAGAGGGATGCTAGGCCAGCCCTCTGACGAAGTCGATGACGAAATGCATTGGGGCGTGGCCTAGCATCTTCTCTGACCAAGAACTTTGAACCTGTGGGGTGTGAGACTGCAACCGCTGCTGCTGTGGATGCCACAATTGAGTGTAACCTCTCCTACAAACCACTGCTGGGAAAAGCAGTTTATGCGATTCTACTGCGGCGACTAGTGCCGCTTGTTGTGGTACGTGACCCCCGCTACCTGTTTTATCTTCTGTGTACCCTTCAATAAATTGTTTAAAATTGATTCATGCACTATAGTGCGCTTGCTCTTATCGTTTCTTTTGTAGACAATATATATATATATATATATATATATATATATATATATATATATATGTCTAGTGTCTGTGTGTCACCAAACCACTGCCATCTGTTGGCAGCAAGTGAAACTTTCTCTCTCACACAAAGGCAATCATGTACAATTAGCTGCCTTACTAGCTTTCGAAGCATTTGCTTTGAGCTTGCGTACTAGTATAGCATATTTAAAGACTGCAACACTCAGGATGTCTCTCCTCTGTTAATCCAAAAGACACGCAGAGTCATAAGCAGCTGTCATTTTTCATTTAAAAAAATGTAGTCAGGACATAGTAGATTAAAACATCACTTATCTCTATAAAAACTTATCTTTATAATAACAAAACACAGTTTTAAAACCTCCACCTCTCGTGTGCACATTGCTGGGTCAAAGTGATGTCAATACAATTGTGACTAACGCCATCGGCCGCCATTGCTATGGTACCTGACTGTAACAAACCAAGGGACAGATGTATTAATCCTGGTGAAGAGATAAAGTGGAGATAAAGTAGAAGGTGATAAGGCATCAGCAATGTTTGGAAAATGACAGTTGGGAATTGATTGCATAAACATCCATTTGCATTGTTGCATGCGGGGACAAAATCATTCGATGGTCGCCGACCATCGAATAATTTCGCAAGCACTCACAGATCTGAGACACATCTGTGGTGTCTCAGATCTGCAGATGCTCTGTGCGGGAGGTGGGAGGGCAGCTGACATCCGCCCTCCTCACCGTGTCATCGGAGAATTACCATGAAATTGCCCAGCATCCCCCACCTGCCGCCACCCGCCCCCAAGCCCACACTGTCTATTCACCGTGGCCACTCGCAAACAGCGGCTGCACATGCGCATAAATGACTATGTGCATGAGCAGTTGCGAAAAATCGCTACCCTGTGAGTACACGCAGGGGAGCGTGTAAATCAGAATAGGGGCCTTTATCTCTTCCACAGGCTTAATACATCTGCCCCCAAGTTAGGGAAATATATGTGTGTGCATATTCCCAATTACCACAAGGCGGCAGCAGACACTTAATAATAAATGAACATCTCAGATTGTGCATACCTCCCAACATGACACATTCCTGAACGAATAAAGGCTTTCTTCCTGAATTTCACTCTTAATTTATGATTAGTGTCACCTATGTTGAATTATTTAGCAATAAGAAAGGGGTTTCTCTACAGGAGATAAATTAAGAAGGAAGTCTAGGTGGAGAGTATTTTGTCCCTCCTGGAAAAGGTCATGTAGGGAAGTGTGGATTTTTATATAAAATGTAAACCAATGATGTACTGTATATTAGAGTTAATCTAACAGTTCCATAATGCCCAGACATACAGGCATATTTGATTGAAATTTTAACAAAGATAATTATATTGGAGCAACTAGGTTGTTACATTTCAGAAAAGCAAATTTTGGTAAGTTTGAGGAGTCCTTAAAGTATATAAACTTGAAAGAATTATTTATGGTACTACTAAAGAAGGCAAACTTTAAAAAAATTACTTCTGGAGGGCACTGATAAATGTATTTCTAGGGTAAATAAAAGAAACAATGTCAAAAGGAAACCTATGTGACAAGTCAAATTTGAAATAGCTAAAAAAGGAGGGCATTCAAAACATTTAAACAAGATGGGACACCCAAATCATTTGTCGCATATAAAGAATGTAATTAGAAATTTAAAAATACATTTAAGATGGCTAAATTAGAGACTGAACGTAAAACAGCGGCAGATAGCAAATCTAATCCCAAAAAATTCTACAGTTATATAAATGGGAAACGGTTAAGGAAGGAAAATATTGACCCACTAAAAAATCAGCAGGGTACCCTGGTAATAGAAGGAAAAGAGAAAGCGTAATTATTTACTTAATTCTTTGCTTCGGTATTTACAAGAGAAGAATCTTCAGAAGATCTCCCACAGATTAAATGCTTGGCTCTTGATTGCTCCCAAACTGTGGGGGAGATTCTCTAACCTTTATTGTTGTGGTCAGCTGTCTTCCTACGGCGGTGTCACAGTGCTCCCTGCACTTCCGCATTCCTCAGCATTTCTCTTCACGCCTGTCTCCCCATAGCTTTGTATAGGAAAGGCGCACACACCTTATTCTCTAAGCCCCGCCGTGCTAATCAGAGCCTCTTTCTAATTTGCCTCTTCAGGCTTGCGAAGAGGTAGTAATATAGTTAAGAAATTATTATTTTTTTCAGTGACGTTTGTGGTGCCTTTTATTCTTTATTTTATTTATTAAATTATGGTTTAAGTTGTGCTTTTTTTACATATATGTTTGCATTTGGAACAGCCAGGCAGAAAGTGAAAGACACACTAGCTCACTGCGAGCTACGCGGCGTCCAGAAGAAGCTAGTGCGCATGCCCACTCATCCCCGAAGCCTAAAATTGGGATCGCGGAGGGATGAGGTACAGCATAGACAATGCAGAATCAAAATGTATAGAGAATATGGAGAAGAGGTACAAAGTAACGGCCATTAAAGAGGCCATAAAAAGATAGACTTGCCACAAATGAAATACACCCTAGGATACTAAAATAATTTAGTTCTGTCATAGCACTACCCTTATATCTGAGATTCGAGGAATCAATAAACTCAGGGATGGTACCAAGGGACTGGCGCATAGCTAACGTAGTACCAATATGGAAGAAATGTAGCAAAACTAACCCTAAAAATTATAGACCGGTCAGTCTTACATCCATTGTGGGAAAAACATTAGAAGGAATAATAAGAGATAGTATCCTAAATTTCTTAGAACAGGAGAAAGTGATAAGTAAGGCTCAGCATTGGTTTCCTCAAAAATAGATCATGTCAGACTAATTTAATTAGCTTCTATGAGGAAGTCAGTTGGACTTAGGGAAATCTGTTGATGTACTACTGCTTGATTTGGCTAAAGCTTTTGACACAGTGCCTCATAAAAGATTATTAATAAAACTAGGTATTTTAGGGTTAGGAGATAAAATTTGTAATTGGATTAAAAACTGGTTGCAAATCAGGGACAGAGAGTGCTGGTAAATGGCATACATTCCAGCTGGGGAAAAGTTCAAAGTGAAGTCCCGCAAGGTTCAATATTGGGACCCACCTTGTTTAATATATTCATTAATGATATTGGAAGTGACATAGTGAGTAAAATTGCAATATTTGCGGACAACAAGAAATTGAGTAAGGTAATTAACTTAACCCCTTCCCGACATTTGACGTACATTTACGTCATGGCCGGGATGTACTTCCCGACACATGGCATAAATGTACGTCATGAGTTCAAACTGTCACCGCGTCTACAGACGCGGTGACAGTTTAAACATGTCTGCTGTCCCTGACAGCAGACATGTCCCTGCATGCCCAGGGGGGGCTGCGATGCCGCCCCCCCGTCGGCGATCGCTGTGATTGGCTGTTCAGTGTGAACAGCCAATTACAGCGTTTTCTGTGTCACCGGCGAATAACGTTCGCCGGTGACACAGGGATCGGTGGTGATTGGTGCTGTAAAGTACAGCACCAATCACCACGGGGTGTAAGGGTGACACTGGTGTCACCCCACCTCACCCAACCCGCCCCCAAAGGCCGTGATTGGTTCGTCGGACCGACGGACCAATCACAGCCATGGAGGGGGATTTAAACTAACGGTGACTGCACTGCAGACGCCATTCCGGTCTGGAATTGCGTGCAGTGCGGTCACCGTGCCAATCTGCCGTTTTACTGACCTGATCCTTGCAAAATACTTACCTGATCACAGCTTGTAGCGTTCCTGGAGCTTGTGACTTCCTGTGTTGTGCTGTGCTGTGTTGTGCTGCTGTGCTGCTGCAGTGTGTTCCAGTTATAGATAGAGAGAGATAGAGAGAGATAGAGAGAGATAGAGAGGGCTAGTGACAGAGAGTGCTACATTTTGTGCTGCTGCAGTGTGATAGAGAGAGATAGAGAGAGATAGAGAGATAGTGACAGATTGTGCTATATATTTTTTATATATATACAGCTGTACTGCGTGTGCAACTGACTGCTGCCCCCCCCCCCCCCCCCTTTTGTGCTGATCAGTATAAATTAACTGATCAGCAACTTTTTGGGGGCACAGGTTTTTTTTTTATATATATACCAGTGCTGCTGCAGTGTCATAGAGTGGTAGATAGTGAGAGATAGAGAGATAGAGAGAGATAGTGATAGAAAGTGCTATATTTTGTGCCTGCTGCCCCCTTTTTGTGCACCCCCAGCAACTTTTTGGGGGTGCAGGGGTTATTTTTTATATATATAACTGTCAGTGCTGCTGCTGCAGTGTCATAGAGTGATAGATAGTGATAGATAGTGATAGATAGTGAGAGATAGAGAGAGATAGAGAGAGATAGAGAGAGATAGAGAGAGATAGTGACAGAGAGTGATAGAGAGTGCTATATTTTGTGTCTGCTGCCCCCCCCCTTTTGTGCTGATCACTATATCTGAGGTGATCAGCAACTTTTTGGGGGTGCAGAGGTTTTTTTTTAATATATACCTGCCAGTTGCACTGTCAGTTGCACCAAAGGTTGTGCACCTGCTGCCCCTCACTGGTAATCAGTGTCGCATCACTGATCACCTTTTTTTTTTTTTTTTGAGGGTGCTGTGGGGTCTTTTTTTAATTTTTTTTTATCACATTTTTTTGATCAAATTCCTGTTGCCTTTGAGCGCTGTTCAGTGACGGACGTTACTGACCAACATCTGTGCTCAATTTTTGGCGCAGGACCTTTTTTTTTTTTCTGCACTACATACACACTACACACTACATACTACATTGAAATAAAGTTTGTACCCCCCTACACTATACACGTGTTGAAACATTTCACTACCAGAAACACAAAAATAAAAATGGCATCCCAAATGTCATCCCAAATGTCATCCCAAATGTCATCCCAAATGTCATCCCAGTCATCCAGAAGAATGTATTCAGCGGAGGAGGCATATGCCATGCTTGCCTCTGACTCTGACACAGCCAGTGAGGCAAGCGAGGAATTTGAAGGATTCATCTTAAGCTCCTCTTCCTCCTCTAGTGATGAGGGACCCCCTCAAAGACGCCCCCATAGAGCAGCTGAGACCCCCCCCCCATAATTGATCTCGTATGGACCCCACCACCAGACAATTTTGAGCCCCAGGTTCCTGGGTTTTTGGCCATCCCAGGAATCCAATTTGATTCAACAGGTCTCAGAGAAATTGACTTTTTCAAATTATTTTTCTCTGATGATTTTATAAATTTAATGGTGGACCAAACTAATTTATATGCCCAGCAGTTTATTGCTCAAAACCCCACGTCATCATTTGCTAGGTGGACCCCTGTAGATGCAGTAGAGATGATGAGGTTTTGGGGTCTGGTGTTTCATATGGGCATAGTAAAAAAGCCAGAAATTAGGCAATATTGGAGTACAGATGTTCTGTACAGCACCCCACTTTACCGTATGGCCATGACCCGGAATCGTTTTGAGTTAATCCTTAAATTTTTGCATTACAACGATAATGCACAGTGCCCACCCAGAGATGATCCCACCTTTGACCGGCTATTCAAAGTCAGGCCGGTCATTGATCACTTCAGTGCCAAATTTGAAGAGATGTACATCCCAGATAAATTCATTTGCATAGACGAGTCCCTTATACATTTTAAAGGAAGGGTTAAATTCCGCCAGTACCTTCCCAGTAAGAGGGCAAGGTATGGCATAAAAATGTATAAGCTGTGTGAAAGCACCTCAGGGTACACCCACAGGTTTAGGGTATATGAAGGGAAGGATTCAAGAATTGAACCGCCAGAATGCCCCCCCTCCCTCGTAGGTGTTAGTGGAAAAATTGTCTGGGATTTAGTGCACCCCTTCCTGGATAAAGGTTATCACCTCTATGTGGATAACTTTTACACCAGCATCCCCCTGTTTAAGGCCCTTGGTTCAAGAGGTACAGCAGCTTGCGGTACTGTGCACAAGAACCAAAGAGGCCTCCCAAAAACGCACATTGCCCAAGTAATGAGAAGGGGTGAAAGCAGGGGAATATGCACCGAAAATATGTTGTTGGTCAAATATAAGGACAAGAGGGATGTCCTTATACTGACAACAATTCACGGAGACAGTACCACCTCCGTCCCTGTACGAGGTACCAGTACCCACACCTCAAAACCTAATTGTATCCTGGATTACAATAGGTACATGGGCGGAGTGGATCTTTCAGATCAGGTACTGAAGCCGTACAGTGCCCTGCGGAAAACAAAAATCTGGTACAAGAAGCTGGCCGTGTATATCATCCAGATGGCACTGTATAACGCTTACGTGCTATTCCGTTCTACCAGCCAGAGGGGGACATTTATGCACTTTCAAGAGGAAGTCATAAAGGGCCTAATATTTGGGAACCAGCAGGCAGAGGGCCCCAGTACTTCTAGTACTGGCCCCCGTATTGTACCAGGGCAGCATTTTCCTGATGAAATTACCTCCACTGGAAGAAAGGGCAGGACACAAAAAAGGTGCAAAGTTTGCTATAAAAAGGGAATAAGAAAGCAAACTATTTTCCAGTGTGACACTTGCCCCGACAAACCCGGCCTTTGTATAAAGGAGTGTTTTAAAATATACCACACATCTATGGATTATTAGGTTCATCATTTCACCGTGCTTCGGGGGTCTTGCTAATGCCACATAGCACCCACCATTCATTCCACCAGAATCTGAGCCGCAAAATCCAAAAATCACTCCTTCCCTTCTGAGTCCTGCCATGCACCCAACTGGTATTTTTTGGTCACATGTGAGGCATTGCCGTACTCGGGAGAAATTGGGGCACAGATCTTGGGGTGCTTTTTCTCCTTCATACCTTATGGAAATGAAAAATTTTGAGCCAGAACTGCATTTTTGTGTAAAAAAATGTAACTTTTCATTTTCACTGCCCAGTTGTATCAAAATTGGTGAAACCCCTGGGGGTTTGAAATGTACACTATACCCCTAGATGAATTCCCTGAGGGGTGTAGTTTGCAAAATGGGGTCACTTGTGGGGGGGTTCCACTGTATTGGTGCTTCGGGGGTCTTGCTAATGCGACATAGCACCCACCAACATTCCACCAGAATCTGAGCTGCAAAATCCAAAAATCACTCCTTCCCTTCTGAGTCCTGCCATGTACCCAACTGGTATTTTTTGGTCACATGTGAGGCATTGCCGTACTCGGGAGAAATTGGGGCACAGATTTTGGGGTGCTTTGTCTCCTTCATTCCTTGTGAAAATGACAAATTTGGAGCCAGAACTGCATTTTTGTGTAAAAAAATTGAATTTTTCATTTTCACTGCCCAGTTGTATCAAAATTGGTGAAACCCCTGGGGGTTTGAAATGTACACTATACCCCTAGATGAATTCCCTGAGGGGTGTAGTTTGCAAAATGGGGTCACTTGTGGGGGGGTTCCACTGTATTGGTGCTTTGGGGGTCTTGCTAATGCGACATAGCACCCACCAACATTCCACCAGAATCTGTGCTGCAAAATCCAAATATCACTCCTTCCCTTCTGAGTCCTGCCATGCACCCAACTGGTATTTTTTGGTCACATGTGAGGCATTGCCATACTCGGGAGAAATTGGGGCACAGATTTTGGGGTGCTTTGTCTCCTTCATTCCTTGTGAAAATGAAAAATTTTGAGCCAGAACTGCATTTTTGTGTAAAAAATGTAATTTTTCATTTGCACAGCCCAGTTGTATCAAAATTGGTGAAACCCCTGGGGGTTTGAAATGTACACTATACCCCTAGATGAATTCCCTGAGGGGTGTAGTTTGCAAAATGGGGTCACTTGTGGGGGGGGTTCCACTGTATTGGTGCTTCGGGGGTCTTGCTAATGCGACATAGCACCCACCAACATTCCACCAGAATCTGAGCTGCAAAATCCAAAAATCACTCCTTCCCTTCTGAGTCCTGCCATGCACCCAACTGGTATTTTTTGGTCACATGTGAGGCATTGCCGTACTCGGGAGAAATTGGGGCACAGATTTTGGGGTGCTTTGTCTCCTTCATTCCTTGTGAAAATGACAAATTTGGAGCCAGAACTGCATTTTTGTGTAAAAAAATAAATTTTTCATTTTCACTGCCCAGTTGTACCACAATTGGTGAAACCCCTGGGGGTTTGAAATGTACACTATACCCCTAGATGAATTCCCTGAGGGGTGTAGTTTGCAAAATGGGGTCACTTGTGGGGGGGTTCCTAACTTTTAGCATCTTATGGTGCCTAGAAACCTACATGGTGCCTAAAAAATAATCTCATAAAAAGGAGGCTCCAAAATCAAGTAGGTGCTCCTTCTATTATGAAGCCTGCTGTTTTGAATACTGTGAGGGGTGCAGTTTTTGAAATGGCATCATTTGTGGGGGTGTCTCACATACAAGTCCCTCAAAGTCACATCAGAACTGAACTGGTCCCTAAAAAAATCAGTGTTTGAAATTTTCTTGAAAATTTGAAAATTTGCTATTCATATTGTAAGCCTCCTAGTGTCCAAAAAAATTAAAAGGAAGTTGAAATAATGATGGAAACATAAAGTAGACATATGGTCTATGTTAGTTATTAACTATTTTGAGTGGTATGATTATTTGTCTCACAAGCAGAAAATTTAATATTTTGCAAATTGCTAAATTTTCCATTTTTTTCCGACATTTTGGTATTTTTCACAAAAAAACACAGACTGTATCGACGAAAATTTACCACTAACTTAAAGTACAATGTGTCACGAAAAAACAATCTCAAAATCACTGGGATAAGTAAGAGCAAAAAAAAGTTATCCCAACTTAAGTGATACATGTCAGATTTGAAAAAAAGGGCTCTGTCAGGAAGGCAAAAACATGCTGTGTCAGGAAGGGGTTAAGAGAGGATGTCGAAACATTACAAAGTAACTTAATTAAACTGGAAAGGTGGAAAATGTAGTTTAATGTTGATTAATATAAAGTAATTCATTATGGGAACAAAAATAAACAAGTTACTTATAGGCTATATGAAATTGTTATAGGGAATTCTACTGTAGAGAAGGACTTGGGGTCATCATATATGAAACATTGGGTAACCTTGCTCAAGTGCAGCAGCAAAAGCAACCAGACACTGGCATGTATTAAAAGGGGAATAGATTCAAGGGATTCCAGTGTGATGGTGCCTCTTTACAAGGCATTGGTGAGACCACATTTGGAATATTGTGTTCAGTTCTGGGCACCGCATCTTAAAAAGGACATAAATGAATTGGAACAGGTACAGAGAAGGGCAACTAAGCTAGTAAAATGTCTCAGATCACTAGAATATAAGGTTATAGGTTAACCAGGCTGAATATGTTGTCACTGGAGAAACAGAGGTTGAGAGGAGATATGATTAGTATGTTCAAATACAGGATTGGGAATCCTATGGAACTGTGAGATGATTTGTTCACTAACAGGCCTATACTTAGGACACGCGGGCATGTACTGAGGCTCGAGGAAAAGAAATTCCGCACTGAATTAAGAAGATGATTCTTCACCATTAGAGCAGTAAAATTCTGGCACTCATTGCCGGTGGGGGTGATAACAGCACCTACTGTTAAAGAATTGAAATCAAAACTGGATGCATTTTTGGGCCACTAAAGGGATTCTATAGATATGACTTATTCAAGTCTGTAGTTAAATAGGTTGAAATCGATAGACTAACATCTGTTTTCAGCCTTAATTACTATGTTACTATGTAGACTAGAGGAGGAGAAACATCCCTATGTCACTTACAGTTCCTCCACCATTCTATTTTGGTTGAGAAGATCCATTGATACCTGTGTCTCTGCTGGCACTGCATCCTGTCATGCCTCGCCCTGCTGCTTCATAAGATGGAAAGCTATTGCTGTCAGTGGAGTATGGTCATACACATAACATGCACTTATACCCCTTCTCCCCATACGCATTGCGCATGTGCAATGTCGGCACTCCGCACTCGGCCCTACACTCCCAAAATGTTGGGGCAAACATCTAGCTTTCATGTCTCACAGGATCTGCACCGCATTTGGTCGGACAATCAGTATGCCCCACAGCTAAAATACTCCCAGCTGCACACAATACTACCCCAGTCCTCTGGTAAATGTACTTAAATTACCCCATTCCTCTGCTGAGATTTCATGCATTAACCCATTAAGTCATTGCAGGATGCACACGGAAGCCAAACATTTGTTAGAAAAGTGTCATGAAAGAAATTAGTATCTATTATTGATGCCATGTGCGTTCTTTTCCCACATTACTACATGTACACCCTTAAAACATAAGTGTGTTTCTCCTGTTAACACAGTACTGGTCACAATTAACAGTAGTCCACATGTGGATGGGGGGAGTTTGAATTCCGCGCTGTTTGTTTTTTAAGCAGCTCTTATTGGGATTACAATGCACAAAAAGTGGGGATTTCCAACCACGGGCGCAGGCTGAAGTCTTATGGATCCTCCTGGATTCTCCTTAGCGGTGTCTCGACCATGTAAGGGAAATTCAGAAGGAAAGGTCGTGGTTACTACTACCCAAAGTATAGTTTTACTGTAGTAAATATATGACGTGTTTCTTGTAAATCAAAAAGGAGAGCGTACCCTACTTACAGTAAGCAAGGCAGCGTAAATACACGTAGCGGTTTCTTTTTTTTTTCTTTTTTTCCTCTTATCTTCTTTCTTAGATTTTTCTTCCTTTTTCCTGTTTTTCTGCGGACCACCTCTCACAGTATATACCTCGGTATTGTAGGAAAAGTACACAATATGTATAGTTAGTGATTTGTTCTCAGTGTGATGGAAAATTAAAGAGAAACACCCAGTGGACGAATGAAGTGAAGAGATGGTGATTGGATCGTACCTTACTCACCAAGGTAAAGGTAAGGTACACATATAAAGGTTTCTTTATTTTGGAGAGGTTCTAATACACTTTAAGGATGATGGCGTACCCCTACTCACGTCAGCAGGGATTTCTTTACACCCGTAGCGTGTTCTTTAAAGGGGCTTTGACCTTGGCCAGAAAAACCACAGTTGTTCTCTCCAAGATGTATGGTGGTGTGTATACAAATATAATAAAAATATGTTAGATCTTAGTGGGTCTCTAAATCCTATGTGAAAAACACCCAGTGCTCACATGAAGTGGAGTGGTGATAATCGGATCGTACCTTACTCACCAAAACAAAGGGTAAGGTACATATATAAAGGTTTCTTTCATATGGGGAGATTCTGTTTCCTCTATAAACCCAAGAAGTAATGGCGTACCCCAACTCACGTCAAGGGAGATTTCTTTATACACGTAGCGTTTTCTTTATATGGGGAGGAGGGCTTGACCTTGGTCCGAAGATGGCAATTTTTTTCTCTCCAAATGATATAGTGCAGGGGACAATATAATATGAAAGAATATATTAAATCTATTCAGTGAGTCTCTATATCATGTATGTATAGAGATTATTCCTATTAGAGGGTGTGCAATATAACCAAGAGGTACTAGTATCGTACCATAACTCACACGTGATAGTGCAATTAAACACCTGTAAAGGTATCTTTATCTGGAGGTGAAGTTTTTCCACAGTGAAGGTGCTTCTATTAAACGGTGCAAGATGGGGGGTCCCAACAGAGAGTTGTTTTTGCGTACCCAAACTCACAGTTATACGGCGTTTTCACCACATATAGCGGTTTCTTTAGTCCTAGGTCTGGGGGAGCTTGGTGATTGATATAGGTGATTCCAAACCAATAATTTCAAAAAAAGGGGGGAGATGGTCTTTTCAGAAAAAATTATTTATTTATAAAAACAACGGCAAAAAATTATCCTTCATCCCAACAATGAAAGGATTGCAATAGTAGTCCCAGAAGATTTCCACAAACGGTCCCAAAATTTACAAAAAATGTATAAAAATACAAAACATGCTAAAAAATCCTAAAAAAATTTTTTCTTTAAAAAATACATACAAAGTCCAGAAAAGAGGTATCCAGGGGGAATGATGGCTGCTCACCTTCCACAGAAATTTGTCAACGCGTTTCGGTGTCTACACACCTTTTTCAAGACATGTCTTGAAAAAGGTGTGTAGACACCGAAACGCGTTGACAAATTTCTGTGGAAGGTGAGCAGCCATCATTCCCCCTGGATACCTCTTTTCTGGACTTTGTATGTATTTTTTAAAGAAAAAATTTTTTTAGGATTTTTTAGCATGTTTTGTATTTTTATACATTTTTTGTAAATTTTGGGACCGTTTGTGGAAATCTTCTGGGACTACTATTGCAATCCTTTCATTGTTGGGATGAAGGATAATTTTTTGCCGTTGTTTTTATAAATAAATAATTTTTTCTGAAAAGACCATCTCCCCCCTTTTTTTGAAATTATTGGTTTGGAATCACCTATATCAATCACCAAGCTCCCCCAGACCTAGGACTAAAGAAACCGCTATATGTGGTGAAAACGCCGTATAACTGTGAGTTTGGGTACGCAAAAACAACTCTCTGTTGGGACCCCCCCATCTTGCACCGTTTAATAGAAGCACCTTCACTGTGGAAAAACTTCACCTCCAGATAAAGATACCTTTACAGGTGTTTAATTGCACTATCACGTGTGAGTTATGGTACGATACTAGTACCTCTTGGTTATATTGCACACCCTCTAATAAGAATAATCTCTATACATACATGATATAGAGACTCACTGAATAGATTTAATATATTCTTTCATATTATATTGTCCCCTGCACTATATCATTTGGAGAGAAAAAAATTGCCATCTTCGGACCAAGGTCAAGCCCTCCTCCCCATATAAAGAAAACGCTACGTGTATAAAGAAATCTCCCTTGACGTGAGTTGGGGTACGCCATTACTTCTTGGGTTTATAGAGGAAACAGAATCTCCCCATATGAAAGAAACCTTTATATATGTACCTTACCCTTTGTTTTGGTGAGTAAGGTACGATCCGATTATCACCACTCCACTTCATGTGAGCACTGGGTGTTTTTCACATAGGATTTAGAGACCCACTAAGATCTAACATATTTTTATTATATTTGTATACACACCACCATACATCTTGGAGAGAACAACTGTGGTTTTTCTGGCCAAGGTCAAAGCCCCTTTAAAGAACACGCTACGGGTGTAAAGAAATCCCTGCTGACGTGAGTAGGGGTACGCCATCATCCTTAAAGTGTATTAGAACCTCTCCAAAATAAAGAAACCTTTATATGTGTACCTTACCTTTACCTTGGTGAGTAAGGTACGATCCAATCACCATCTCTTCACTTCATTCGTCCACTGGGTGTTTCTCTTTAATTTTCCATCACACTGAGAACAAATCACTAACTATACATATTGTGTACTTTTCCTACAATACCGAGGTATATACTGTGAGAGGTGGTCCGCAGAAAAACAGGAAAAAGGAAGAAAAATCTAAGAAAGAAGATAAGAGGAAAAAAAGAAAAAAAAAAGAAACCGCTACGTGTATTTACGCTGCCTTGCTTACTGTAAGTAGGGTACGCTCTCCTTTTTGATTTACAAGAAACACGTCATATATTTACTACAGTAAAACTATACTTTGGGTAGTAGTAACCACGACCTTTCCTTCTGAATTTCCCTTACATGGTCGAGACACCGCTAAGGAGAATCCAGGAGGATCCATAAGACTTCAGCCTGCGCCCGTGGTTGGAAATCCCCACTTTTTGTGCATTGTATCGTTTTTTCAGTTATTGGGTGATAACTGGGGGTCTGTACAGTCCATAGGCAGCATAGCGCCACCACAGGTCATTTTCTATACTTTTCGAGAATCTTATTGGGATTAGGTTACTGGACATTTTGATTTATAAAAGCGCTATGGTCTAGGGTACTAGAAATTGTGCAACATGTTTTAAAGAAAGATAAAAGAGATAGAAATTTAACCATTATGTGATAATGCATCTATATGATCATGTACTCTAAGATCACTGATGTGTTAACAAACATGATTGATGCCCTTGTTTTGGATAACTTTAGTTTGGCCTATCCCGCCCATTTCTCCCTTACCATCCATCAATGCTGTTTAGGGCCATTGGGCCGAAATTTTTAAGACGTGTCTTGTACTTCACATGTGATGTTGCTATGTCCAAATAATCACACCCTCTACTATCTTCTACAGCAGGGCTGGGCAATTGCGGCCCTCCAGATGTTGATGAACTACACATCCCAGGATGCTTTGCATTAGTTTTGCTATGTGGCCATGCTGAAACTGATGCAAGGCATGCTGGGATGTGTAGTTCATCAACATCTGGAGGGCCGCAATTGCCCAGCCCTGTTCTACAGGGTGCTAAATCAATAGGAAGAAGATTAAGATTGGTTGCCCATAGCAACCTCACATGTGAAATAGAACTCCTATCTTAGTAAATTTCCCCCAATGCACACGTGTCCATTCCTGAAACAAATAAGGCTGCAATATTGGAGAGTAATCATCACTCTCCATACGCAACACAATATGGTTGTGGGGACCCACATTGCAAATAAATCTAGCTGCAAATCTGCAGATATATCATTTCACAAACAACACAAAGGTCACTTTAAATCAGTATTTTATTTTTATTTTTTTCCTGTTCAGTTTCTCAGGAAAAATAATAATGTCCCAGTAAAACTCAAATCAAGACACACGCAGGACAAAATATAGCATCAGCAGAACCATCTCTCACACAACAGGTGTTTGCCCAAGTGATACACCACACCAGCACTGACTGGGCATCAGCCAAGAATCCTGGCAGCCATGGTCAACATGAAGAAACAAAGAAATAGCATTTCAAGAGAAGGTACGTGCAATTTTGTTACCCTTTGCACGGTGGTCTGGCTGTGCTTCCACCATCCTGTCAGCTTCCTCTTTAATGTGCCTTTGAAATCATGCCACCTAAAAAAGAAAAATGACCACTGAATACATAATATACCAATTGTTTGCATTTTTTCACCATCATTCGTAGTCAATTTAAAGCATGCACATTGCACTTACAGCAATGTACCCAATTTACATGGTGTGTTCATGGCGCCTCCATATCACACCAATACAAATAGGCATCATTGGTGAAGTGTATAAGGTCCAAAAATCTATATGTTTCCTCCCATACTTAGATTCATAGGAGAGTAAGGTGTCATACACTACAATGCCCACTACAGTTGCAGCGTGCATGTGCACCATCACACCCCTCTTTTTTCAGAGTTGCACACAACTCAACATGTACCTATTCTATAGCACCAGATATAAATTTGTCCTGACAGCTGTTTGGACTTTTTACACAAAAAAAAAACCATAAGTAAAAACACACACTTTACTTTGTCGCACACAATCCACATCACAATGCTGTGGTGCCACCTTATTGATCTCCTCCGTTATTTGGTCCCATATTTTCTCCTTCATTGTTGGCGTCAGCTTCTAATCTTCTAATCAGCTTTGTAATCTCTATCCACTCCCGTGCTCCTGTTGACCTCTGACTGCCAGGTTTAGTTTCTGATGCACTGGCAGTGCTGGCCTAGCTTATCTCTTGGGAGGGCACCTGCTGTGATTGTGATGATTCTGCTGATGCCGTATGTTGTCCTGCCGGTGAGGTGCTGCCCTGCTCCTTATTCCTTCACTGTTGATTGGAGGTCATGGACTCCATTTTAGATTGGATTAGGTCTGGGTTTGAAATGGCAGAGTCAGACTCAGAACCAGACATGTTAGCAGCAAAGTGTCCTTTTGTTTGGCTCTCTATAAATACCCCTAAAAAAAACCTCCGCCCACCCTACCACGCAGCGTTCCATACTCACATGGAGAACATTCGCAGTGCACGCAGTGTAAAACATGCTGAAAACCCGGCGGGAATCCGCCAGAAATCACGACGAAAGTAAAGCACGCGTGCAAGTGAATAATTACACACTGGCCAAGTTGAAATGTAGTAAAAGGAGTTATTTGTATATATATATATATATATATATATATATATATAAACGACCAGGAGGCGGCACTCGATCAAAGAAGCAGTCAGGGAGACAGATATCTCGTAATCAACGTTTCGAACTTTTAATCTAGTTCTTCATCAGGATATAAAACATTAACACACAGTAAGCATATTTATACATACCACCATAAGTGCATACCAAATCAGCAGACTCCGTCCGTCCCGCCATAGACGTGACGTCATCAACGCCCGCCGCGCCTCAACAGCGCGTCAGTGCGTCAGCGTCCCCACGTTGAGCGGGGCGTAGGAGCCGGCACCAGGTTGTTATAGCAACCAAAATACAAAAAGACGCATCTAAGCGAAAATACAGTTACAAATTGCCGTGCAGCTAAGGAAGAGCATTTAAATTACATAAGACGCATCTAAGCGAAAATACAGTTTCAAATTGCCGTGCAGCTAAAAAAGAGCATAAAAAGTGAATCAAAGTGTAAATAAACGACATGGTACGTGCAAAATACATAAAAAACACATAGAAATACATAAAGCAACATACATAAAAAATAGAAGGTATATACAATGGACAATGCGTTCTTCATGGAGATGTCATAGAGGCCAGTGTCAATTAAATTTATAAATAGCGCAATATAGCGCTTATCATTAATCATAGCCAAATGACACCATACATGTAGAAAACGAATTAAATTTACACAAGCTAAAGAGCCATATTCATCATACTGCTCAGATGTATCATACATTAATATCAGATAGGATTTAGGGCAAAAGCAAAAAATAAATGCACTGCATGGATGTATATTGCAAAGTCAAACATCGCAACAAAACATTAAGTTGTGTCACAAAAAACAGTGTAGACCCCTGTGTTCATTAAGCCCGTTAGGGGCAATGGTATTTAAACGTTGGATCCATTGTGCCTCACATTGAAGTAACTTCAATGAGCGGTTACCCCGTCGTAAGGATGCAGGTATATGGTCAATGACCATGTAACGGAGCATGGGTATGGTGTGTCGGGCTTCTAGAAAGTGTCGGGCGACCGGCTGGTCACTCGACCCCTTTTCCAGTGCCATTTTAATGGAATGCCTGTGTCCTGCCATGCGCTCCCTAAGGGTACGATCTGTTTTCCCAATATAATTCAGGGAGCAGGGACAAGAGATCATATACACTATGAAACGGGTGGTACATGTGACTCGATGCCTCAAAGAGAAACGTTTACCACTAAAGGGATGACAAAAGGAATCACCGGTAATCAGAGCTCTGCATGTAATGCAGTTAAGACATCTGAAGCAGCCAGGGCGTGTGCCCAGAAATTGTTCGCTGCCAGATGTTTGTATTTTGGCTATGTCAGTCTTAACCACCATGTCACGTACACTCCTGCCACGAGTGTAGCATGGCATGATGGCTGTGTCTGACAATTTGAGGGAATTATCCATCTGTATAAGAAGCCAAAGTTTCTTCGTAGTAGCGCTGACACCTGTACTGGCCACATTAAAATGGTTAACCCATGGTAAACGTTTTCTCTCTGAGGTTTTTTGGTTGTAAACCAAAAGCGATTCCCTATCCTTAGATAGTGCCTTGAGTTTGGCCTCTTGCAACAGATCCGCACCATAGCCCCTCTCTAAGAATTTGAGGACCATGATATCAATCTGTTGCTCAGCCAAAGACTCCGTACTGCAGATCCGTTTGGCACGGAGGAACTGGGAATACGGTAAACTGAATTTACATGTATTAGGATGGCAACTGGTGGCGTGCAAGATCATATTTCGGTCCGTGGGTTTTGTGAAGACCGAGGTCACCACTTCACCCTCATGAATGGTTAGTGAGACATCCAAAAAATTGACAGTCTTGGTGTCCATGGTAAAAGTAAATTTAACAGGACTACAGGTACCATTATGTTCGTTGATGACTTTAACAAACGCATCCTTGGGGCCACTCCAAATAATAAACAGATCATCAATATAGCGCGAATAAAAAAAGATATTACACGCTATACTGGGATCACAAAAGAATACATCATGTTCTACTCCAATCATGAACGCGTTGGCGTACGAGGGGGCAAAATTGCTCCCCATCGCACAACCAACGAGTTGCAGATGGAAAGATTTGTCATACACAAAATAATTATGTGTGAGAACCAGTTCAGGGCCCACATAGTGGGTATTCCCACTCAACAATTTCCTAACAGCCGCTAGACCAGCTCCATTTGGGATGATAGTGTATAGGCTGGTAATATCTATACTACATAAGTAACTACCTGTAGGTACCAAAGACATACCTCTAAGTCTGTTTAAAATGGCAGTAGTATCAAGTAAATGGCCTTCGGAGGCTCTTATGCACGGCTGCATTAAAGCATCAATGTATGTGGATACATTCTGAAAAAGGGAACCACGGGCGCTGATAATGGGGCGTCCGGGTGGAGTGGTAAGGCTTTTATGTATCTTCGGCAGAGTGTAGAGAAGCGGAACTACTGGATCCGTGACCAGCAGTGCCGCACTCAGCTCTGCCGAGATAGTACCATCGGATACAGCATTATCAAGAACATTTTTCAATTTTTGAGTAAACTCAATAGTAGGATCACGGGCAATGGGTCTATAAACCGTGGTATCGGACAGTTGTCTGGATACCTCACGTTTATAATCCTCCAGGTTCTGGATTACCACGGCCCCGCCTTTATCGGCGGGCCGGATAATGATGTTGGTATAATTACCAAGATCACGCAGAGCATTAAATTCATCTTTGGTTAAATTAGCTCTAACATTTTTACATCTAGCATTCCTAGGCAATACAACATGTGAAACTTGATGATCCAATGCTTGCATAAATGTTTTAATGTTAGAGTTGTTAGACATTGGATCAAATACAGATCTAGGTTGCAGTTTAGCTAGTTGAATGGGTATATCAGACACATTAACAGTAGGAGAAGGGTCACCGGTGTTCTTACCGAAATGTTCTTTCAATTTCAGTAAGCGGTTGAGTTTGTATTTTTCAATCTCCCACTGCATATCATTAAATCGAGCCGTAGGCACAAAAGATAGTCCTTTACTTAAAACACTCCGTTCAGCAAAAGTCAATGTCTGTGATGACAAATTGAAGATTAGGCTCTCAGAGGTGGCCTGCCCCTTCTGCCGCGTCCTCTGACACTGACCACCTCTTCGTGTCTTGTACCTCCTTCGCGGGCCAGGATTTGTCGGGTGCGAACCCCTAAAGGGGGAATCACCTGTTTGGCACGCCTGGGGGGCCGGGATGACCCATCAGAATCGCTGGTGGTGTGTACCTCATATGATGAATCTACAGTGCTTCTGTTGCATTGAGCCTGTTGCCTTGAACGCCTTCCTTGATATCGGGGGCCTTGTTGGTTGTTGGCGCTCAGGATCCATGAGTACACCTGATTCTGATCATAATCAGCATTGACTTTTTGGAGTTTTTGCTTTTTGAATTGTATCAATTCGCGCTTGTAACTGGCAACTTGTTTAGAAATTCTGTCCAGCCAGTCGACAGATGTGTCAGCAGTAAAGGAAGTTTTATGGCTTTTTTCAAATTCATTGATGCGCTCCCGTGTCAGGCCCAATTCCCTGCCGGACTCCTCTATTACGAGTAAAATTAAGTCCATGCTGCATTTGTTTAACACGGCTATCCATTTTTTGCAGAAAGCCACATTAAATCGTCCGATAGTTGGCGCATTGCGCACCCGAAAACCACGTGGTATACGCTTATTCTTGTAGTATTCACTTAGCGTAATACCGTGGTACATGTAGTCCACTTCTCTCTGTTTAAGTTTAAGCCAATCTTTATACAGATACTCAAGTGGCCGGGTTTCCTCTGTGTCTTCGTCTAATACCAATTTAGACAATATGGCATCTGCATCAGATTCAGATAAGGAAAGAGTATGTCCTTGAGTAAGTAGAGCCAAATTGACACCATCCATGAAGTCAGCATTATCCACAACACCCCCTTCAGCCATGGTAGCTGCAGCTGGGGATGCACAAAATCTGATGATTTGTAATAAATATAGAAAATCGGGGTGCTATTGCTCCAAACCAAACCAGAACTGCAAGCTGGAATGGTAATAGAAAAGTCCAGGAGGGAGCAGCACAACCTCAGCACTTTGTAGAGCCGGTGCCATCCAATTCCCCTCAGGGACACCAAACAAACGACCAGGAGGCGGCACTCGATCAAAGAAGCAGTCAGGGAGACAGATATCTCGTAATCAACGTTTCGAACTTTTAATCTAGTTCTTCATCAGGATATAAAACATTAACACACAGTAAGCATATTTATACATACCACCATAAGTGCATACCAAATCAGCAGACTCCGTCCGTCCCGCCATAGACGTGACGTCATCAACGCCCGCCGCGCCTCAACAGCGCGTCAGTGCGTCAGCGTCCTCACGTTGAGCGGGGCGTAGGAGCCGGCACCAGGTTGTTATAGCAACCAAAATACAAAAAGACTCATCTAAGCGAAAATACAGTTACAAATTGCCGTGCAGCTAAGGAAGAGCATTTAAATTACATAAGACGCATCTAAGCGAAAATACAGTTTCAAATTGCCGTGCAGCTAAAAAAGAGCATAAAAAGTGAATCAAAGTGTAAATAAACGACATGGTACATGCAAAATACATAAAAAACACATAGAAATACATAAAGCAACATACATAAAAAATAGAAGGTATATACAATGGACAATGCGTTCTTCATGGAGATGTCATAGAGGCCAGTGTCAATTAAATTTATAAATAGCGCAATATAGCGCTTATCATTAATCATAGCCAAATGACACCATACATGTAGAAAACGAATTAAATTTACACAAGCTAAAGAGCCATATTCATCATACTGCTCAGATGTATCATACATTAATATCAGATAGGATTTAGGGCATAAGCAAAAAATAAATGCACTGCATGGATGTATATTGCAAAGTCAAACATCTCAACAAAACATCAAGTTGTGTCACAAAAAACAGTGTAGACCCCTGTGTTCATTACGTTAGGGGCAATGGTATTTAAACGCTGGATCCATTGTGCCTCACATTGAAGTAACTTCAATGAGCGGTTACCCCGTCGTAAGGATGCAGGTATATGGTCAATGACCATGTAACGGAGCATGGGTATGGTGTGTCGGGCTTCTAGAAAGTGTCGGGCGACCGGCTGGTCACTTGACCCCTTTTCCAGTGCCATTTTAATGGAATGCCTGTGTCCTGCCATGCGCTCCCTAAGGGTACGATCTGATTTCCCAATATAATTCAGGGAGCAGGGACAAGAGATCATATACACTATGAAACGGGTGGTACATGTGACTCGATGCCTCAAAGAGAAACGTTTACCACTAAAGGGATGACAAAAGGAATCACCGGTAATCAGAGCTCTGCATGTAATGCAGTTAAGACATCTGAAGCAGCCAGGGCGTGTGCCCAGAAATTGTTCGCTGCCAGATGTTTGTATTTTGGCTATGTCAGTCTTAACCACCATGTCACGTACACTCCTGCCACGAGTGTAGCATGGCATGATGGCTGTGTCTGACAATTTGAGGGAATTATCCATCTGTATAAGAGGCCAAAGTTTCTTCGTAGTAGCGCTGACACCTGTACTGGCCACATTAAAATGGTTAACCCATGGTAAACATTTTCTCTCTGAGGTTTTTTGGTTGTAAGCCTGATGTAGGTTAATTAAATATTTGAAACCCTACACGCTTCCCCTTAATTTTTTAACCAGGGCTGGCTCAGAGAGCTCAGGGCTAGTTATACCTTGAAGGTGGTGGGAAACCTCCATACATTTACTTTTGGGGAGGGGAACATTAAAATCCTGTCCTTAACCCCAATGATGTTATTAATTCCCCCCACCTCAACAATCAACATTATAATTAAATTCCTCCACAGAGAAATATAATTTGTCAAAAGACACATATCGGTGGGTTGGCGCAAGAACTGGACACGTGTATAGAAAGGACTGGATGTAGAATCTGCCAGCAGGTCCGCGGTAGGATCATATAAACTACATACCCTCCAACATGACCCATTCCATTAGGTACAAAATGCTCTGTTCCTGGACTTCCCTGCCAGTGGCAGTTACAGATGTGAGCCTGCAGCACAGTCCAATATTCAAAAAGGGGAGCCACACCAGCTGCCATCCCAAGCATCACTGAGAGTTGATGTGACCCCCCCTCTTTGAATATTGGACTGTGCTGTAGGCTCACATCTGTAACTGTCACTGGCAGGGAAGTCCAGGAACAGAGCATTTTGTACCTAATGGGATGGGTCATGTTGGAGGGTATGAAACTAACTTGAAATAGAATAACACCATCAAGCAACGTTGTTGTTTTTTTTGCAAGATATGTTTTAATAGCATTAGATTACAAAATGGAGAGTTACAAAAATGTAAACATTTTCTTTTTGAACTTGATGAACTTAGTCTTATACAATTATATCCAGCATATAAGAGAAGACACTGTAGTGTAGTATAAAACACTGTAATGGGCATCATGTACGATCCCGGGATTGGCCGTACAGATGGTCACATCACTACTGGCTTATTCGTCAAACCGACTGATAAAAATAATGTGCTAAGAGGTAACAGTTTCCATCCGACCTCATTGAAGAAAGCGTTGCCAAGGTCACAGATGATGAGAGCGGCCAGAATTGTCAGCAATGAGCGAGAGCTACCTCAAGTTCTAGATGACATGGTAGTGAAGTTTGAGAAACGAGGCTATAAAAGCGAGATTCTTCAATTACAAAAACTTGAAGTGTTAAAGATGTCCAGAAAAAGTCTGCTGTCCACCAATACAACCAAAAAGTCGAAACATGAAGATGCACTACCCTTTGTATCCAAATTCAACACTGCCTCATATGTTCTACCGAGAGCAGCAAGAGCCTTGTGGCCGATTGTAAAAAGTGATACCAGCCTCACCAGTCTGCGCGAGAAAACCCCCCTAATCTGCCACACTAGGGGTAGTAACATCTGTGATAAGATTGTACACAGAGACATCACAGGGTTCTCTAAAATGATTGCTGCTAATGACGGTGGATTTCTACAGCGTCCCAACGGATGCTATAAGTGTCTACACTGTACCACCTGCCAGCACATGCTGACAGGATCTAAATTCAATCACCCGATAGATGGCAGATCCTTTTCTATCAGGCATGTCGTCACCTGCACCACTACCCATCTAATATACGTCATCCAATGCCCGTGCAATTTGTTGTACGTAGGCAAAACTATCAAATCACTGCGCACAAGAATGGCTCTACATAGATCCTCCATCAATAAGGCTCTTAATGGCAAAGAAAATGAACAGCCAGTGGCCAAACATTTTGCACAGATGGGACATAGCCTGAATGACCTCAAGCATATGATCATCGACCACATCCCAGAATCGTTACGTCGAGGAGACCGAGATGGACTTCTACTAAAAAGAGAGGCTTCATGGATTCATAAACTGAACAGTGTTAAACCCTATGGACTCAATGACAAATTCAGCTATGCCATTTTTCTATAACTAATCCATCTAACATTCGGTTTAGTGTACATTATTCACCTTTTCTGCTTTCTATCCCCCTACATCCCAGGAGGTCCAGAGGGACAGTATCCAAGTAACCAACATTGCCCATTGCAGGAAATATGTGTGCTTTTTCTTCTCTCCACTTATCTTTCTATCACTTTACCTTTTCCATTATTTTCTGTTATCCTACATTAGATACATTAAGTTATGCCCCGTTTGCTGTACCTCCAGAGAAGTTAAGAGACATACAGACCTCCATGGTCTCATCGGGCGTCCTTACCGGATAACTCATTACCTAAGAGAACATATCCAAACTTCAATAGTGTGCTTTTTCTTCCTCTTGATCTTATCTTTCTATTCTTTTCCCATTCAAGTTCATTTCTTTGTCCCTCCTTAGAGATATTCAGTTACCCCATATACCGACACCATTTGGTGTTGACACATGCCAATACCATAATTGTAAGCATGTATTACTATTTACATCGCAGTGTGCTTTTTCTTCCTCTTATACTTATCTTACTATCCTGTTCCCCTTCTATTACATTAAGTTGTCCCTCCTTAGAGATATTTTGTTTCCCCTAAGAGAAGTCGACATATGGAGTGTTGACACTCACTTACATCGTGCTCCAACTAATCCCGACATGGGACATCGTAGTGTGCTTTTTCTTCCTCTTAATCTGATCTTACTATCCTTTTCCCGTTCTATTACATTAGTTTGTCCCACCTTATGTATTTTAGTTACCCGTGCGACACAGAGTCAGGACCGCATGTCGACTCTCGTCATCGACACATTATAATCAATAACGGCTTAGGATAAACTCAGTGTGCTTTTTCTTCTCCTTATTCTTATCTCTCTATACTTCTCCCTTTCTATCTTTAGTGATTTGTCCCCCTTATATGCTTATTTTACCTCCCAGAGTTGTCGACACGCTAACATGTTGACTCCCGTCAACATTAATACTTTGGTATTAAACAGCACGGGACAGCTGCATTCAATTTATACCTCTCATAGCTAATATATAGGAGTCAGGGCAAAGAGGTGCCTTTTGTCTATGTTACATGTATTATTAAGATAATTTAAACACTATTTGGTCACAGCACGTTATTTTATATAGATGATTTTGTCACTTTTATATTGCGTTATTTTAAATGCATCTTCATGTTGATTCTACACTGTTTTTATTATCTAATATACACTCTTTATACTAATATTCAGCCTAGGGTAAGCCAGTCATGTCAGGTGATGCTGGCATCTCGTTACACCGGACACATTTGCTGCAATCACCATCAGTCTCCTAGGAGACCTGAGGCTTGCTGTCCACGCTGCGTTCCAACAGCAGGATATCCACTGCCTGGCCACTTCCTTTCACTGTCCATTTCCTGTTTGATGCCAGCATGCTGCGGTAACGTGATTTGCTCACTCTTCTCACTTGTTATGATAAAGGTAAGCACATGTATGTACCTATTATTGCACGTATAACCTTGACAAAGGGGTGTCACATACCCCGAAACGTTGGAAGCTTTTTTTGCTGAAAATATATTTTTTCAAAAAATTCCCAGAGTGCCGCTGTTGTCTCTTCACTATCCAATACATATATATATATATATTAGTGGTGGGCAGATTAACGCGTTAACGCAAAAATATGTTAACGCCAATAATTTCATTAATGCGTTAACTCGTACGTCACGTGATCCGGCTGATCTCAGACCCGGAAGCCGGAAGAACAGCGCATTTTCGCGCCGACACAGCAGCTGAGGTCCGCGTGCATGCGCATCGGCACTAGGAGGACGCCTGATTTTCGCGCCAAGACACAGCAGCCGAGGTCCGCGCGCGTGCGCATCGGCACTTGGAGGAAGCCAGGATGTGTCTGCCGTGGTCCCCGCGAGTGTGCTGCAGCATTTAGAAGACGCCAAGATACCACTGCTGACATCCCCTTGCATGTGCTGCCGCACTTGGAAGACGCCAGTATACCGGTGCAGAGGTCCACGTGCATGTGCTGCTGCTGCACTTGGAAGACGCCAGGATAACACTGCAGAGGTCCCCGTGCATGTAACAGCAGAGGGGCTGCCAGATAGGAGGAGGGAGAAGATCCCCAGCTGCATAAGGAAAGACGCTGAATATCCAAAAGGGCTACATCATCATACCACCGTGAGTTTGCCTCAAGAGAAGGCTGTAATTACATGACTAGTATAAAGGGGGTCATTATGAATGTGAGCAAGGACACTGTGTAGTCTACATGAGGGGAGGATGTCACTGCAGGCCCATACCAGAGGGGTAACATGAGGGGAGGATGCCATACCAGAGGGGTACATCAGGGGAGGATGCTACTGCAGCCCCATAACAGAGGGGTGGATGCCATACCAGAGGGGTACATCAGGGGAGGATGCTACTGCAGCCCCATAACAGAGGGGGGATGCCATACCACAGGGGTACATCAGGGGAGGATGCTACTGCAGCCCCATAACAGAGGGGTGGATGCCATACCAGAGGGGTACATCAGGGGAGGATGTTACTGCAGCCCCATAACAGAGGGGTGGATGCCATACCAGAGGGGTACATCAGGGGAGGATGCTACTGCAGCCCCATAACAGAGGGGTGGATGCCATACCAGAGGGGTACATCAGGGGAGAATGCTACTGCAGCCTCATAACAGAGGGGTACAAGCCACTAGGGCTGGGGTAATAGGGTGGGTACTGTATTTCACAGGGGATGGGGTGAGTACACAATTCTAAACAGGTCTATAAGTTTGCATGTCAGTGTCCAATCCCTACCTTAACATTCCAGCAAACTTGGGTAGAACGATAAAGTGGCAGTACTAAAGAACGGACAGAGTGACATCACCCCCCCCCCCACACACACACACACATACACAACACAACCCAATAAAACCTTATATAAAATATATATTTCTGTTAAGAAATATACATATATAACACATACTGTATATCTCTCAAAACTCCACAGATGCAATATTGTTGGCTTTTAAATAACTATTTTATACTTGCAGGGGGAGGAGAGGTGCCCCCTTGGGAGCAGGAGCCCAGTGGCAGATGACTCCATTGCCTCCCAGAGTTCTGCCTCTGATCACACATACATGGGACTGTTGCCAGTGTTGAGATCCTACGGGAGATATATTGTGTATTGCAGAAATTAAAACTACTCCTCTATAGAGCACTAATATACAGAGGTTCCCTTATCTGTATGCAAAATAGATTAAGTGTAATTTAGGGTTACTGCTCTGTGCTTTGGAGGGCTGTATTGCCAACTCGACACATGAGGTTAGCACTGGGTCATTTGCAGAGCCAGATTAAGGTCTAAATGGGCCTGGAGCTGAAAATGATCAAGGGCCTATTATGCGCAATAATAGGGGTTGTGGCCAGCACCTAATATTGTCGGGGGCATGACCAGTGTTCTGGGTGTGTCTATATTTGTATAAATGCTTTCAACTAATTATATATGCCTGGAAAAGGCAGGAGGCTGGCATAAGAAAAATGCACGGAGATATATTGGCGGGTGCCCTCCAAAGGTGCACACGCAGGATGCCGATGTCCTAAGATACTTGCGGGGTGAGGCGGCACTCCAGTCATCAAAAAAATACTGAAAGCCGAAACTTGGTAGACATTTCAGCACCTTTTATGTGGTCACCTAAAGTTACCACACCATATCCCTCTTATACAAATCATGTAACACAATAGTAACCCCCTTATACTGTACTTGCCTCTTACATATTATGACCTATGGAATGAGCCACAATTCACACCGATTTAACCAAAATTCACACTATGGCACACAGATTGAGTCAAACTTCACGTTATGACACACAGATTAAGGCAAAATTCACATTTTGCCACATGGATTGAGCCAAAATGCACACTATACCAGGCGTGTCCAAATAGTGGCCCACGTGCTGTTGTGAAACTACACATCCCAGCATGCCTTGACATAGTTTTAGCATTCCCTAATAGCAAAACTGTGGCAATGCATGGTGGGACTTGTAGTTTCACATGCCTGCACTATACCAAACAGATTGAGCAATAATGTACAATATGCTTCATAAACAGAGGCATTTGGCGCACATTAAAAATTGACACCATAATGCCCATTACATATTAAGCCACACACCATAATGTCCATTACGTATTATGCCAAACACCATAACGCCTATTAAAAATGATGCTACATAAGTGTTGCTTACCTACATGTTCATTGCCAGGGGTTCCATGTTCATTGACAGGGGTTCCATGCTCATTGCCAAGGGGGAATACATGCTCGCGGTAACTGGGGGACAGCTGCCACCGGGCAGAAATGACAGCCATTGACAGCAGGGGCAAAAGGGGTCAGTACCCATGGGCCCCCTCTAGCTAGGGGCCCCCTGTGGTTGGCATGTATTTTTAACAGAAACATTTTTATTTTATTTTTTAGCTAAAGGTTTTGTGCATGGAAGTGGGGTAATGCTGCAGCTTCACCTATCTGCAAATGTGACATTGATTAATGGTGTTGAGCATCGGGAGCCAAGGCACACTGACTGCACAAGTGTGCAGTGCATTACTGGGAGTTGACTAAGTCCCGTGACACTTTGCACAAGAGGGCAGAGGCTGAGAGGTTTATGCTGAGCTCTGATTGGTGGAGCTCATTACATGCTTCTCAGGCCTATGGAGGACAGCAGCAGCAGCCTAGTTATGGGAGGGTTTTTAATCAGAGGCAGCACTGACACTGTGAGGTCTCCTACAGTCCTACAGAGTAAGCAGTTACCTATTGACCAAGTTTATACTGTCTTTACTCTGTGTTTTGACAGTATAATATTCTCTCATGCAGTTTGTGGCCAGTAATGACAAGTGCAAGGGGGTCCCCCTGTCTAGAGTGCCCTGGGCCCCCCGAAGGCTTAATCTGGCACTGATTGACAGCTGGGCAGAGAGCAGGGGGCTGCTCGGCTGTATTCAGAGAACTGCATGTCCCGGCTATCTGAAATAATACCCCTTTCACACCAGAAAATGCAGGGACATACCCGGGAATATGGTCCCAGGATCATGCAGGGACATTCTCAGACTGGCCCCTTTTACACCAGCCTAATCCCTGCATTTTCTGGTGTGAGGGGGAGAGAAAACCACCACTGTCCCCCTTTGAACAAACAGCTATATCTTCTGAACCAACTGAGCCATTTAAATGTAGGCTTCAAATGATTTTGGTCCCGTGAAACTGGGACGTTTGGTTCCAGAGAAATCTGTCCTCAAACAACATGAACAGCCATGAAATTACATTTCAGAAATGAAAAAAAAAAATTGGTTTACCCACAATATCTCTAGAACCAATGAACCCATATGGACCAGGTATCAGATTGAAGGCCCAGCGATTTGGGTTCGACTGAGATCAACCTCGAGCTTCTGTGATGCCGGAGTGGGAACTGGCAGCCGTTGGAACCGGGTGGAGGTCGGAATTAACGAGTCCCATGTTATCTTATGGGGACAACGTTCCAGGTTTGCCTGGCGGTATCTCTGGTTCCCGGGGGGCTAGCGACACAGGGCTGGGCTCGTTGGAAAGCCCTGGCCATCAGCTACAAAATGGGCCTATTTTGATAGTGGGCCTGGAGCTGTAGCTCCATCAGGCCCATTGTTAATCCGGCCCTGGTCATTTGAATGATTAAATAGTGTTCATTGACACTATTATTGTCAATATTGTCTAATTTATTTAATATTGTCTAATTCATTGTATACTTACATATCTTTCTATGTATATTCAAAAATACTGCTCATTACTATATGACATTTGCTCCTTGCGTCTCTGTCGGGATCTTGTAAGTTGTCTGCATGTTTTGGAAAACGCAATAAAAAATACTGGTACATGTGTATTATCACGGCGCCCAGTAAGCAACTTTCTTAGTGGGCTACTCTGCGTAGTGAAATCGCATCGCATCGCATGGCACTTTTTCGTGGTCCCCTTGCAGGGCACGCTGCGCTCGCCACGCTTCGGGGTGATGTGGATAGTGGTGGCGTTTTTAGGAACACATTCACACCTGCAATATCATACATCTGACACAGTAAAGACGACGTGTTAAATAACTGGAATTTACTTAATAAATAATAATGAAATAGCATATTAAATAAATTAATCACATTAATGACAAGAAAGAATAACAAAAATAGCAATGAATCAAGTATAACAACATTAATGAGTAAAAATCATGAACAAAAACAGATCATAAAACTGTCTGCCTTTGGAAGCAGCGAAAGTGCGTGAAGGATGCACTCGAATGCGTTATCAGCACCCAAAGTCTTACACCACATGAACTCCTGCAAGTATGATTGCAAATGGTGACGTGCTGTGCCTCTTTGGCGCTTGTTGCGCCATTTGCATGAGCCCCAAAGGCGCTCAATGTTCTATGTGTGTACACCTGTGTCCCGGTCCACAAAGTTATACCTGTGGTTAACTGTTGCATGTTGATATCCAGCCTGTTCCAACTGCTCGGTACTGTAGGCCCACCAGCAGTCGAAATAAATTGTTTTGCCCAGCTCGATGTAATCATTTATGCCCGCCATCAGAGTGGTGGCATCCCGTTTTGGCACCACAGTAACGAAGCACTGACCACTTTCAAGTGAAATGCCTCCAAAGATCCATTGCTGAGGCAAAGTACGTCCGACATTACTCTTTCGCTTCACACATGAACTTTCATCAACCTCAACAATCTGCCCAGGACCACCGATACGCCGCTGGGGCTGCGCCATAAGGTCCATAGTGCAGGTCTCCCACATCCATCGATTTTAGAGGACCGCAGTTTTATTTGATAATTGCAGCTGTCGCTCACAATAATCCATTGATGTGAGCTCCTCTGCCCATGAATAAATAAATCTAAGCAAGGTGAGGAAGGATAAGCGGCACCCGGAAACCAATGCTCCGCTCTTAGGCTCACCTTCTGACGGCATGCTTTGATATGGCCCCGCCACATGCACTCTTTCACTGTCAAGCGCATAGGATGCCCGTTAGTACAATTCTGCGTCAGCAGCAGCAAATTATGCTGCTGAAAGAAAAATTATGCCGCTGAAAGAAGAGAACAGCCTCCTCCTCTGTCTTAGGCAAGCTGAACATATTGGTGACAGGTAAAGCCATTTCGGACACTTCTCCTGCAGCTCTGAGTGATGCAGCCATTCCGGTCAGTAATTCACCTCAGAATGATTCTGACAGGGAGCAGGAATACTACCTCTGACTGACTACACAATTTCCGTTACCTACGCTAATTCTGAATCCACAGTTACGCTAAATGCGTAACACACACCAATATAGAAGTACCATATTAACTACTGAAATTGCATCGCACGCATCGCATGGTACGTATGCTAATTGAACACCGTGATAATGCACAAGTACCAAAATACTTAATTGAAAAAAAAGTATTCATTGACTAAATTATTTATCACAGTACACACACAACAATTATACTAGCACACAGCAGAAGTACAGTTGGAGCCGCATTTATTTATTAATTACAGTTTTTTATTTAGCACATCAGATTCCGTTGCGCTTTACCATTGTAGACAATGATAGAACAAACTGGCTAACAACAGACAGACGTAAGCAGAGGCGTAGGGAGGGCGGAGCCACCGGAGCTCACGCTCCGGGCGCCGATTGGACGACTGGCGCCGCCGGCCCGCCCCCCCTCCGCAAATGTACTATACTAAATAGTACTAACCGCGGGTAGCATGTTCCGACAGGTGGCGTTTAATAGGGAACATCGGGCAGTCACACTCACACTGACTGTCAGCCCGCAGCCCCATCACCCGATTCTCTGGCAGCGGCACATTGCTGTGTGCAGCCCCAGCGTCCGTGATGTCCTTCTGCGCATGCGCCGCTGCCAGCCTGTGCTTAAAAGCACAGGCTGATTTACAGCTCTAGGGTGCGCACGCACACAGCGCTCTGCCGAGTCTGATGTGTCTCAGCAGCATCGTAAAGCACAGGCTGGCCGCGGCGCATGCGCAAAAGGACAACACGGACGCTGGGGCTGCGCCGCTGCCGGAGAATCGGGTGATGGGGCTGCCAGTCAGTGTGAGTGTGACTGCCCAATGTTCCCTTACTATTGAAAGCCACCATGTGGCACTGGTAGGCTTTGAGGAGTTTTTTCCTCCCTGGCCTCTGCTGCTGCCAAGGGCTCAGGCTGCCCTAGCAAAGCCCGGCCAGGCTCCAGGCCATTGATTGTGGGCCCACCCTCTTGAGTCCTGTGGCAGCCACTATGTGGCTGTCTCTGAGAAGCCCTAAATTGCCCCTGCTGCCCTAGCTGGGCCCTCCTATTTGGCCTGTTGTCCACCGGGAAGGCTGAGTGACACTGACACCACACAGGTGTCACTGGCTGCCTGTCACAGAGACCCCAGACAAAGCATGAAACCCCTGGCATTGAGCATGAAACCCTTAGCAACGAGCATGCAGGTAAGTGGCACTTATGTGGCATAATATGTAATAGGCAGTACGTTGTGTGTTATTATATAATGGGCATTACGGTGTTTGGTGTAATGGGCATTACTGTGTTTGGTATAGCGTGTAATGGGCATTACAGTGTTTGGTATAACATGTAATGGGCATTATGGTGTTTGGTATACTGTGTAATGGGCATTACGGGGTTTGGTATACTGTGTAATGGGCATTACGGGGTTTGGTATAATGTGAAATGGGCATTACGGGGTTTGGTATAATGTGAAATGGGCATTACGGGGTTTGGTATAATGTGTAATGGGCATTACGGAGTTTGGTATAATGTGTAATGGGCATTACGGGGTTTGGTATAATGTGTATTGGGCATTTTACGGGGTTTGGTATAATGTGTATTGGGCATTTTACGGGGTTTGGTATAGCGTGTATTGGGCATTACGGGGTTTGGTATAGCGTGTATTGGGCATTACGGTGTTTGGTATAACGTGTAATGGGCATTATGGTGTTTGGTATAGCGTGTAATGGGCATGTAATGTAAAAACGGACGAGACCCATCCGTATACGGTGGCGTACGCTCTGTTGTACGCCAGTTAACGGTGTCTAAGAGGAGACCCGTCCGTGTACGGTGGCGTACACTTGAGCGTACGCCACCGTACATGGACGGGTCTCCTCTTAGACTCCCCATTGTCAGTGTTTGTGACCGTCCGTATGCGGCTGTTCTGTGGGCGGACTTTCGCTCACCGTCCGCGTACAGGAAACGTACAGTGAAACGGACCATATGTACGTTGTACCGACCTAACCAGAATAAGGCCCTAAGTGTAATCTATATAAATATACAGCCTGATGACCATGCACCAGCAGCATTGAAACGTTGCTGATGTAAGAATAAAACTTGTAACTTTACCCATCCGACTGATGTCTATTTGGAGTGCCGCGCTACACACTGGGACACTGGGACATATACTATGCATTATCCAGCGCAGGCAGCCATGAACTCGCCTAGGAGGCTGTGCCGGGCCACTCTACATATACATATATATATATATATTTAGGGTGACATTCTATGTGATGCGATTTGCGTTTTTTGGCGTTAATTAGACAACAAAATGGCGATATCGCAATTTCCCGTCAAATCGCCAATTTAATGGGATGCGCTAAGGGTCTGAAATCGCATATTATGTGCGTTAAGGTATGCGGACCAAAAGTGCGAGATTAATTCGCATTTTTATCGCATCCAGATGTTTTCGTACAGAAAAGTATACAACTCGCTTATTTAATGCAATGCGCATTCGCAAATCGAACTTTTTAGGTGTCTATTTATCGCACTTATTTCAGACCAGGTTCTGTTTGGTGATTTGGCCCAGAACTCATTTTGGTCAAGTGCACACATGGTTAATTTCACCACAGGTGCCCTCATTTTCACTCACAAACACCCCTACATAAACCCCAACATCATTAAGGACACCTGTGAGGGTTTCAAACATGGAGATTTTGCAGACTATTTTGGAGTTGCTTATCTGTGATGTGGCCCATTTGGAGGAGCTGCGCAGGAGGGAGGAAGCTGCACAACAGATCCTGGTAGCCCCCCGACTACTGCGTACCCCACGTATGTATCGTGCTGAGACAGTTTTGTAAATCGCACTCCGGTTGGTCCAAAACTCGCACATGACCGTCGGAAGAACTCGCACTTTTTTGTTACTTAAAATCGCACCACTTTGCCGCAAATCGCACCTCTTCGCACTTTTCAGCCTCCAATGCACATCACATTAAATATGCGAAATTTGACTGAAAAGTGCGATTTCAAAAAGTGCGAATAGCGGCGATGTGGTGCGCTAAAAAAAATGCGCATTTATCTCAAAGCATAGAATGTCACCCTTAATGTCTCCGGCACTCCTCAACAAAACCACAAAGTAGGTGCTCAGGTGCCTTCTTAGAAGATTCAGTTCAATATAACTACCAGGCAAGAAGATTAGTTCAGCACAATAGACTGTACTTAAGTACCACACTCAAAGCACATGCATAAGTACATTGCGTATACATGCAATTGCTGAAAAATGCCACAATGTTATTTACTTTTTTTAAATACAATTTTGAATTTGACAAGAAATAGGAGGGAAACACAAGGACAGGCACCAGTAATAGCATAGCAGTCCCTACAAGTTGCAAGTTCAGAAGGGAAGCTATACAATACATAAGCGCCTAACAGGGTTTTGTGTGTGGTACTTAAATATAATAGGCTTGCCTGAAGAGGTGACTTTTCAGGGAATGCTTAAAAGTTCGGAGGCTGCCTGATGAAAGTCCTGTAATAGTGAATAGGAGCTAGTGATCCGTGCAGAAGACAGATGCAGATCTTGTGCAGAACGGAGTGGTCGAGTTGGGAGATATGTAGAGATAAGTAAATAGATATCGGTTTGTGTAATGCGGCTAATAGCTTTATATGTAAGTAGAAGTATTTTATATTGAATGCAGTAAAATACAGGCAGCCAATGGAGGGACTGGCAAAGCGGATCAGCAGATGATGAACGTCTTGCTAGGCAGATCAGCCTAGCAACAGCATTCAAAATGGATTGCAGTGGGGAGAGTCTGTTTTTGGGAAGACCGGTTAGAAGACTATTGCAATAATCAACGCGGGATATAATGAGTGCATGGATTAGAGATTTAGTAGTGTATTGTGTAAGACAGGGTCATATTTTGGATGTGTTTTTTAGATGCATGTAACATGATATAGACACAGATTGAATGTGGGGAACAAAGGACAGTTTAAAGTCGAGGATGACCCATAGGCTGCGATCTTGTAGGGTAAGGTAGATTGTCAAGTTGTCAAAAGTTATGGAGTTATTAGGATTGTAACTGCTCTTGACTGGTGGTAATATAATTAATTCCATTTTGGAAATGTTGAGTTTGAGGTGGCGAGAAGATATCCAGGATGAGATGGCAGAAAGGCATTCAGAGACTCGGCCCAAAACCATTGGTGGCAACTCTGGGGTTGATAGATACAAGTGATGGCAAACTAATCAGCTCTTTTGTAGTTCACTAAGAGATGAGGTATAGATTGAGAAAAGTTGAGGACCTAAAACTGGCCTTGCGGAACTCCGACTAACAGAGGTGGTGATCAAAAGTGTCAAAAGCAGCAAAAAGATCTAAAAGAATGAGTAGTGAGTAATGGCCTTTAGACCAGATCATTCATCACTTTAGTCAGTACTGTCTCTGTAGAGTGTTGGAAACGAAAGCTCGATTGAAGGGGGTCAAATAGGTTGCAAGAGTTAAGAAAGTGTCTGAGGCGAGAAATCTGAAATATAGATATTTATGTGGTGCTTAAAAGTGCTATCGATCAGAATCTCTGATCTGGAAAAGCTTGCATGGTTCCTACAGAAAAATAGGTGTATTCTTATACAAAAATATACCTATTGTTCACGAATTCAGGATTTACTATCTTGAAAATAAGTAAATTCGTATTCGTATCCATGGCACATTTGCATTTGTATTTACAAATACGAATGTATACGCCATCAACAGAATACGAATAGGAATCAACATTCAAAAGAATGGTGATTTCTAATTTACTAAGTGGCCATATTGAAAATACAGCTGCTAATTAGTGGTAAATGGACGCTAGTTGCCACCCAAAATTGCCAGGGAAATACACTTCATTTTCCTGTCGTATTTGGCAGAAGCCTGCATGGATCAGTTAGATCCATGCAGGCTTCAGTGTAAAAAAAAAATGAAAAATTATTTTGTGAATTCCCCGACCCCCCCCCCCCCCCCCCCCCCCCCCACACACACACACACACACACAGGCATAAGCAGCCCCAGACTGGTCCTGGTTTTAAAAAATCAGGGAAAAAAACATGTAGGGTCTCCCTGTATTTTGTAAAACTAGCACCAGGCCCAAGGGCCTGTCCTGGTTCCCAAAATACAGGGGACAAAATGAAAAGGGGTCACCTGTATTTTTAAGAACTAGCACCAGGCCCAACCAGTCAGCATGGTAATGTCACAGCCGGGGGGCACTTATTATACAAGGTCCCATGGCCAAATCATTATCCCCCTGACTGGTCAGGGGGATAATGACAGGGGCCCTGGGGGAGTGCGGACCCCCCCAATGAAGGGGTCCACCCCCTCCAGAATTTACCTACCCTGCCTGAAGCCTAGGGCTGTCCCCGATGCCCCTGTGAGGTAGGTATCGGGCTGATAAATGTGTAAAAATTTAATAAAACTATTGTATATGAACTATGAGTCCCAGCAAGCCTCTCCCACATGCAAGGACTTGGAGAACCACAATGCAGGCCATTAAAAAGCCATACAAATAGTTAATAAACACACTGACACCCCATAATAATAAAACTTTATTACATACATAGCCCACACATACTGATACTTACCTATATTGAGCCCATAGGTCGACATCTATCCGTGCATTCATGAATAAATCCATGGGGTACCTGTGGAAGGAAATTATACTTACAAGGCTCCTCTGGCATAAATAGCGTAAAAAACCCCACCCAACTCTAATTCTCTATGCACATGTTACATCTGCCTCCCCCCTCCCTGCAGCACACATCGTTTTGTCCATTTGAGAAGGAATTTGCCTGTGAGAGTGAACCAGAAGAAGGCCCAATGTCCATTATATGCTCCCCAGTAGCAGCAGTTGGCCTCCTGGTGCATCTCAAAAACATGTACAGAATTAAAACATGATGGGCCATTTTCCCATTTTAAAAGCGGCAATTATTTACACTGAAAACCATGGCTGATTTTGCCATGTAACTAATTGCCACTTTAAAAAAATGTGAAAACTTTCCCCAAATATCTCACTTTTTGATTCTCACACCCTATTACATGTGGCACTCTAAATTGCTTCCAATGTTTTAATTACATCTAATTCAGAATCAGGCACTGAGGGCCTTATTCAAGAAGTTTAACAGACTGCCATTTTGTGTGCCAGAAGGAATATTTCACTTCTGTAAGGATAATATTGCAATTAGTCAATGCCTTTCATCTGTGCAGGTGTCTAATTTGCTAAAATG
Organism: Crinia signifera; assembly: GCF_055691185.1. Lineage (NCBI taxonomy): Eukaryota > Metazoa > Chordata > Amphibia > Anura > Myobatrachidae > Crinia > Crinia signifera. Next base: position 204,102,927 of record NC_139217.1, read on the forward strand.
TCACATAGGGTAAGGTATTCGCGTACAAAGTTGAATGAGTGATTCAGACACATGGGGGTTATTCTGATTCACCCAGAAAGGCTCAATCACTCTCAGATGGACAAAACCATATGCACTGCAGGTGGGGCCGATGTAACATGTGCAGAGAGAGTTAGAGTTGGGTATTTTATTGTTTCTGTGAAGGGTAAATACCGGCTTCTTTATTTTTACAATGCAATATAAATATCAGTTTGAAGTAAAACCCCAATGAAATCCTTTGGTTGTTCGAGCGGTGACTAGGAGGTGATAGATAGATAGATAGATAGATAGATAGATAGATAGATAGATAGATAGATAGATAGATAGATAGATAGATAGACAGATAGTAAACTTATGAGCAGGGCCCTCCTACCAATATGTCGGATTGTTACTTCCCAGTTTGTTTTATCACTGTTGTTTTCATTTGTAAAGCATAACGAAATACGCTGTGCTATATGAAACTATAAATAAAAAAATAATCAGAAGCACAGAGCTGATCCATGTTATGGGTACATTAAGAGTGTTACAGGCATGGCGCTGAAGTGGTTTTCAACTTAGATGCTCAATCAATCACATTGGACGCCATACTCTGACAGGAAATTTTACCAAGCATATATGGCTAGTGCAAGATGCATTGGCTACATCTTGAGAAGCAACAGTTCATCCCACTTCCCCGTAGGCAAGTTGACACTTCCCCTGGGCACTTCCCCTTTAAAAAAAAATGTGTGATAATGACCAGGATCAGACTCAGTCATCTGCGGATGTAACACCCCATAACTGTGGAATAATAGGTGCTGTGTATTCCAGTTAACCAGGGGGTAATATACCTCAGCACCAGGCACAGCTCAGCCCTAAAGAGTTAAACACAGACAGGCTGAAGCGTGACAGGAAGAGAGAGGTCAGAGGTGACCTGAGCCAGCAGCATAAGAGTAGGAGGAAAGCTAGCACATGAAGAGGAGACTTCTCCTGCAGCTGAGTGACACTGTGCATAAGGAGTAAGCACAGGGTTGCCGACTTTTTCTGTCTCCTCTCTGGGAGAAGCCCGGAGAGGAGACTTCCAGCTGCAGTTCGGGGGGCGGGACTTGAGCTTTACATCATTAAGCCCCGCCCCCAGGATGTTAAAACCCCCAATTCACGGATCTCCGTGGAGGGGGTGGGGCTAAAATGACACGATTTTAGCTCCACCCCCTCCTCTGAGACCCGCGGATTGACGATTTCAATCCAAAAGGTATGGGGAAGACGCCTCAATCGGGGGGTGGCGTGGGGGTCCCCCGGAATCCGGGAGGGTTGCCCACCTTTCCGGGGGGCCGGGAGGAGGACCCGATTTTTGGAATCCTCCCGGTAATTCCGGGAGGGTCGGCAACCCTAAATAAGCAGTGTAGCCTGTGAATGTGTGGAGAACTCCTGTATAGAGAGAGAGAGAGGAGGACAACAGCGTGGCATCTGTGACCCCTGACCTGCCAGACGCTTCAGCAGCAGAGAGCTCCAGCAATATATGACAGCCTGTGAGGCCTGTGAGAGAAGGAGCCAGTCGTGCAGAGTGCACACAGTCCAAGAGAATACAGCAGCTCAAGGCCCAGCAGTGAGAGCCCAGCACACAGCAGAGTCTGGACACCAGAGAAGACAGGAGGAAGAGACTGGTCAGAACCAGCACCAGCAGCAGCTACAGGTACACTACTGCATACTGCCCCCAACTAGCACACCCAGTTAGTTTGCCTGCCCGACACCTAGTACAGCCAGCGGCCCTGTGTAGCTGAGTGTGGCAACGCTGAGGCGCCCGCACTAGCAGTCCCCGGAGGGTACACAGCGATGGGCGAAGATTCACTGACCCCAGCCGGAGTCAAGACCTCCCCAGTCTTTCCCAAGACCTCCCCTTCACTGTCTTTACCCATTCCTCATAGCGGAATCCCAGAATTGCCACTGTAGTGGGTTTAGTGAAAACCCATGGAGAAGCTAGGACAATCCCTCAGGATTTGTGATAGTTCACTTTTTCTTCACCTTTAAAGTATAGTTAATGGAACACTAGTGCCACCCGGTGGCTTAAGGACCAAACTGCGACCTCATATAGAATTAATAGGAAAAGCCGGCAACTACATTAAGTCCTATGCATAGGCCTCCGTCGGGACTGACCGGTCTTATTAACAGAGAGTGTACCCAGGTACTTAGAGTGAGTCGAGTATTGATTTTATGGTAATTCGCTAAAACTATTTGTTAGTATAACAGTTAGTTGTAATGTTCACTCAGTATTATCACTGTACCCAGGTGTAAATTAGTGGACCAGCTCGCCGGTCCAGCAGCGTATTGGAAGTAGTTTCTCAAACTGCAGTGATAGGCCGAGTACGGTAGCTCCATTGTCCTTTTATGGTATATCGCATTTGTATGCATAGTGTGAGTTGTATTGCATTGATTGTATTCTGATATTGTGGAATTGTTGTGATGTCATTACGTAAAGAAGGCAGCCGTTCCCAGTGGCCATGTTACAATAAAAGGTCAAAGTAATTCTTTTGTCGACTGTTCTGTGCCACCATCCTGTATCACGAGAAGACTCCTGACTGAAATCCGTCAGACCGGGGAAACACGACCCCCACCGCATCCCACCAGGTAACCCTATCCAGGTGCTTACACGTTCATCAGCTGTTCCCACCTCACAGTCCAGCAGAAGCGGTGGATGCATTGTTGATTGCTGCAGCACAGGCTGAGCAGCTGCAGCAAAAAATACACAAATGGAAGTCACTGCACCGGATTCAGAATCAGCCCCTATGTGTTTTGCTAAAAAAAGATACATGTGGGCCCTCTACTTACAAATTAGGAATATTTAGCTTTATCTAAATCAGAACTCATCAAACTATCTTAATCTGTGTACTGTACACTTGTTGCACTGCAAAAACATGTGATAATTATTGCAAAACCATATGCCATGGTTTGTTATACAATGTCCGTCCGTCCGTCACAAATTCATAACATGCCCAGAAGACCATACATGATTTAAAAAAAGGATTTCAAAAACAGTAAAATTTGACACCATGTAATACTTTAATATTAAACATATCCTTCATAGAAGTACTTATTGCTCCTCTGGGCAGAAGAGGGATACCATAATATAGTATCAATAAAATGAACAGTTTCACCATCTGTAGTGCATGCTCTAATACAGTAAATGTGAGCCAATAGACTTTAGTTGTGGTTGATAATTTGCTTCCATGGAACACGTGCAATATTGATTTTCCTCTTAACTTGTTTGACCCCATTGCTTGGAAGTACAATTAATCTGAGGGTGTTTACAGTACATCCGTTAACCACAAGTTTTGAAATGTTATGGTATATTAATAATTACATGCTACAATCATGAATTACAATGTCAGTTTCTTCTTCCTCGGACCAAAGGGCAGTTCAAAACATCACAGATTCAATTTTCTTCATAGACCATGTTTTCTAATTGACAGACGTCTCTGGTAATCCAATATCAGCTGTGACCTTGGTGTACAGCCTGTGCTTAGTAATACTGATTATTGTGTACTTTAATGAATTTAGACCATCATTGTGCATCCGCGTTCCAGCTTTATAAATCAGAGGAATACTAGGGGAAAACAAGAAAAGTAATTATTTTCTTTTGGTATATAATGTACAGCTAAAAAGAAATATACTTTTCCACTGTCATTTTTGAACTATTTACAACAAATAACAAGGAAAAAATAATTTAGACAATGTTGAAGCCAGCATAGTGTCCATGTTGGCTTTTATAGGAAGGCTTCAGTCCATAAACAAGATGGCCGTATTCATTTGCCATTCTGGGACAGCTATGATTTACACAAGTTCTGTTGCCGATTACAACCAGATAGAATGAAAAGGCCTCAATTCAGCCATCCATGTGTAAATCATAGGTGTCCGGATGGGATGCGGCCACTAGGTCACAGCATTAGGTCTGGTCAAAATTCATTACCTTTATAGGTCATCATTCACTAGGTTGACATTAAATTAGTCAACGTGGATTAGGTCAATGTGGTCATTACGTCGACAGAAGCATTAGGTCGACATGGAAAAGGTTGACATGAGTTTTACATGTTTTGGTGTTTTTTTAAGGGGGTTTTTCATACTTTGCTATCCAGGTGGGCATAGAGTGAGAATTTAACCCTACCCGAAGCATGTGGGGGTAGAGTAAAATTCAAGGGGATGAGGTACACTATACGGGGACGTGTATACACTTATACGGAGTCCATGTCAAATTGAGTCGACATAGACACCCAAAAAAACATGAAAAACTCACATTGACCTTTTTTGTGTCAACATAATGCTTGTGTCGACCTAGTGACCATGTTAATCGAATGCACGTTAACCTATTTCATGTGTTGACCTAGTGACTGTCGACCTATAATGGTTGACCTAATAACTGTCTACCTAAATTCTGTTGACCCTATGACCCATAACTGTCTGGATCATGGGTCTTCAAACTGTGGCCCTCCAGATGTTGAGAAACTACAAATCCCAGCATGCCTTGCCACAGTTTTAACACTCCCTTATAGCAAAACTGTGGCAAGGCATGCTGGGATTTGTAGTTTCACAACATCTGGAGGGCCACAGTTTGAAGACCCATGGTCTGGATTAAAGGAACATCATAGCAAGCCCAACCAATAGTTGCCTACCCTCGACAATCCTGTGAGAGAGTCCATTTCATCTTTCACTGCTCAGCATCCTAACTCACATCGCCTGATACACAACAAAAACTTTTTAAATTCATTAGCTGATGGTTAAAAAATTAGCTGATGGTTAAAATAAGAATTCACACCATTTTTGGATTCCAATTTAAGGAGTGAAAGACTTGCCATAACTGCCATTTATATTTGATAAGGGTACTATAGTATTGCTACACTTTGTTATCAGTAACATACTTTAAAAGGAGAATATGTACAGTATACATTTTTTATGAAATGGTACTATGTGGGTCCATCAGGTCCCGGGTCTAAATAGAGAAAGGGAAACAGCGGGAACGAAACGTGTTGATGTCACTCCTTGATTTCTGATCTGGTCTCAGTGGTCTCCTTCTGCTAATCCAGCGTCAGCCAGTCCACCCCCTTCTTGCTCTCTGTCCGTCAGATACCGGCACTTCTATACAACAGCTGCCGCCAAATCACACAGCCGCTTCAGCCTGATGGACAACATCGCAGCATCCCCCGCAGAACACGGGCACCCAGTTAGCTCACCCTCTCCCTACTCTGAGAGCGACTCTCTATTCACCTAATACCGGCACGTCTACACCACTGAGGCCGCTAAATCATACAGCAACTCCTGCCTGCTCAGACGCATAAGCATTGTGGTATCCACCGCAGAACACACGGTAAGCTTCTACAAACCTAATACGCTTCCCATTATAAAGCAATTGTGGGTGAGAGACTATGGGGGATATTCTCTAAGAATCTCCGCCCCCTTCGCCGCCCATCGCAATTATAATTATCGCATATGTTCTAACATATGCGATAATTATAGCAAAGGACAGCTCTTGCGTTAAGAGCTGTCCTTTGCGGTGAGAGTCGTCGGGTCCCAGCAGGTCCCGGCAGCTCCCCCCTCCCTCCCACACCCAGCGCTGCTGCTGGTGCGCCGGGCTCTCCTCCTCACTGCACTGATCCTCTTCCGAGGTCATAGGTCTGGGCAGCACAGCTCTGTGCTGCCCGGACACAGGTGAAGGGGGCGATGCGGGGGGGTGGCTGGGGGTCATTGCGGGGCGACGGTGGGATGCGGTAGAAGCCCATTGGCCAGATCAGACCTGGCATTTGGAAGAAGGATCCAAGCCGTGGTGCCCACCCGCAGTGTAGACGGAGGCGGCGCTTGGAGATGACATCATCTATCGTATATTGTGGTGCTTGACATTATGGCAGTAAAAAGGTTGGCTGTGTGACTTTCCAATCACATCAGGGCCAGATTAGCCATCTGGCAGGTCTGTCAAATGCCATAACATGCTGATGGGCAGATGGTCAGGTCCATCCGATAGGGCTGTCTGCTCGTCAGATGGCCTTTCTTTGAGAGGCAACTACGCTGAGTTGTCATGATATCACATTGCACAGCCACACATTTCTATGAGTCACCAACACAAGAAGTTGAAGACATGTGAATAGTGTTATAACTATTCTGGGACTAGTGGTATTGGGGTCGGTGTTGATAGGTTACATATTCAAGTGCACTTTTCAAGACCCTTCCTTGATCACCCTCACTGTGAGCTTTCCTCTGACCACATATTTTCTCCCTTTACTATTCTCTCCCCCAATGTCCCTGTGTTCCTTTCTTTTAATCCACCCGGTCTCTTTTCTCGGAATCTGTACATCTGTCAGACCAGACTTAGGTCTACAGTCATTAGGTCGACCCCGGAAGGTCGACTGGCCCCAAGGTTGACAGGGTTAAAGGTCGACATGGGTCAAGGCCAACATGACTTAAGGTCGACATGGGCCACGGTCGACATGGGTTTAGGTCGACAGTCATTAGGTCGACATGAGTTTTTCACTGTTTTTTAACCCGAATGTTGACACAGTCGTCATGAACACAGCTGGAGTTGAACCGCAGCCCCTCGCTTCGGGCACACTATTTTATTCTCCCACTACGCCCTAGTGGATGGTAGGGCATGAAATACCACCTGTCGGCACAAAAAACAGTAAAAAAAACTCATGTCGACCTAATGAGTGTCGACCTAAACCTATGTTGACCTTAGCCCATGTCGACCTTAAGTCATGTCGACCTTGACCCATGTCGACATTTAACCCTGTCGACCTTCTGGGGTCGACCTAATGACTGTCGACCTAAGTGTGGTCTGACAGATGACCGTTTCCCCTTTTTTCCCACTCTTGCCTACACTGTCCACCTCCCACTCCACATAACTCAGTTTGTGACTACTGTACTTTGCTTACTTTCCTATGCACTGTCCATCCCTCTCATATGTTTGTACAATAAAGATAAACTGTTCAAGACTATTCAAAAAAAGGGGATATAAAAGGAAATTGTCGTCTCAGCCAGTTAAGTTTGAACATAGCTAATATTTAAACACTGTCAAACCATTTATTAAATCTAGGCAAGTTATTTATTGAGCTGCTTGTTTTTGGCCATTGTCACTATGTTTTATGGCTATTTTTGTGACCAGTCTACATATATATTTTTTTCTTTCAAATGATATGTGGACAAAGGATAAGCACATAAAGGATCATTTATACGTTAAAACTTTGACCTTACTGTGTAAATAAAATACCATTTCATGATGTAATGAGTATAGTATTGTTCTATTGTACCTATTTACCTGGGTAACCCCAGATCACAATGGGGATTATTCTGGTTCACTCGCAAAGGCACAATCACTCTCTAATGGACAAAACCATGTGCACTGCAGGTGGGGCTGACATAACATGTGCAGAGAGAATTAGATTTGGGTGTTTTATTGTTTCTGTGCAGGGTAAATTCTGGCTGCTTTATTTTTACGCTGCAATATAGATATCAGTTTGAAGTACAAACCCCATCCAAGTCTAACTCTCTCTTCACATGTTACATCAGCCCCACCTGCAGTGCTCATGGTTTTGTCAATTAGAGAGTGATTGTGCCTTTGCGAGTGAACCAGAATAACCCCCACTGTGTTAAAATCAAGGGCCTTATTCAGACTTGACCACTAATGTGAGAATTCACAGTTGAATGGAAGAAAAAGCCAAGGCCCAGACATAGGGCCAGATTCACTAAGCCTCAAAAGTGATAAAATGGAGAATGATAAACACTAGCCAATCAGCTCCTACAGATGGAGCCCCTGCCATCCTTGGCTGGGGCTCGCCAGACCCTCCCCACTGGCGAGTGCCGGCGGCAGGGGCTACACTGAACTGGGACACGTGTGCGTCTCACGCGACGGGCTGCGACAGCGGGGACCGGAGGAAGGCTCCATTGCCCAGGGGGTGCGCGAGCGTCTCGTGCGTGCGCGCCCCCTGGCGGGGCTGGCGTGATGGCGGGGCTGGTGTTAGAAACGCCAGCCCTGCAAAGATGAAGCCAGCTCCATCTGTACCTGCCATGTCACAAACTGTGTTCGAAAAATGGCAGGTAGGAGCTGATTGGTTGGTTGTTTATTATTCTCCATTTTATAACTTTTGAAGCTTAGTGCATCTGGCCCATAAAGAGAAGACTGCATCGATTGCAAAATTGCGAATAGATCGCTTATTGCAATTTTTCTAACCATTGCAAGGATTTTACTATCTGTGTAAATCTGAGTAGCTCTAAAGCTGGCAGTACGACCAGCTTCCGATCCAGCTTGTGTTGCGATTTCCCTTGAACTCTCCAGCTACTTCCCAGATGGTATTTCCCCTGCACAGAAACAAAATTTCTCACCCATGTAAGCCCCATTTCTAAGCAGTCTGACTAGATCGCTTCGAAATGAACCATGGATCACTCTGCGTGTACACCCTATAGCAATGGCAATGCACGATCCTGCAGGTCACCATCGCCTGAAAAGATAGACAGTGAATGCACTGTCTATCCTGTTTAGATTGCGGGGTTTTGCCTATAAGCATAAACAAAACCCTGCTCAGGACAGATCGCTCTGCAAACATTGCGGGTGATTCGCGTGTCGGCCGCAATGTGTGCTGAGCGATCTGTGCTTAACCCTTTGAGTGCCAACATCCATGTGAGCGATGTGCAAAATATCTTCTAAAAAATACCAGCATCATTCACATTCGTTCTATAAATTCAAATACTAAATGTGTAAAAATAATGATTATATTTCCTATATAAGGTAAACATTACAGGTCACTATGATGAATACAAATTTATTTATTTACAGTTTCTTATATAGCGCATCAGATTCCGTAGTGCTTTACAATAGTAGAAAATGTTTGCTTGCCAATTTTCACATGTGTTTTGACAATTTCACTTGGCACTCAGCACGGAGATGGCATTGCTCTGTGTGTACGGGGCTTAAATCTCTCTGCATATGTTACATCTGCCCCACATGGTTTTGACCATCTGCTAAAAAGCAGCCCTGTGATCAGGTCTGAATCATGCAATATATTAGGTTTACGATCCTTAAGGGTTTATTTACTAAGAACAGAGTTTTATTGAATATGGAATGTTGCCCATAACAACCAATCAGAATCTACTTATTTATTTAGCACCTTCTAGAATATAATAGATTAAGGGGGGGTATTCAATCCCCCGCCGCTATTCCTTACGGGGTAAATAACGAGGGGGCCTCGTCAGAACGGCCGGGATTTGTCGAGCTCGTTGATTTCCTTACCCTTTTTGGAGCTCGGCAGATGGGACATTGAAACCCGGCTGCCGAGCGGACGTCGAGCCGGTTATGAACGGAACTGGGTCACGGCTGACGGGCCGTCACGGCTGATGGGCCATCCCGACAGTCGTGACACCGGATTGAATGTTCCCCGTAATCTGAATGGTTGCCTAAAGCAACACCCCATTTTAAATAAACCACTTAGTGTTAAAGATTTGCCAATTGTGATATATCTGTGTTAACATTTTAATATTTGTGTTTTATTATCCATTTGCACATATTTACACTTACGTCTTTTTGTTTTGTTGATTACCATTATCTCTACTGTGAATAAATGCTTTGGCTTTAGAAATGTTTTGATCACGACGTTCAATTTGCATCCCTGCTTTTATCACCCTACATGAAAGATGGACAGAAAGGTCAGACGTGTTTTTACAATTAAATGCTACAAATTGTATCTCATTAAATTAATTGATATTTTTTCAAGACATGAACTGCAGGTATGCAGAAATATTATGTAAGAAAGGTCGGCCTGGGAAACAGGTGTATGAGGGGGAATTCCCACTGGCCCCACCACCTCCTCTAGTAGGATCATTGATTGACAGGAGGGCTAATATTGATCAAACCATTTTTTCACCTGTTTGCAAATAGAAGTCAGTTTTAACTGACCTATATTTTAGAGATGTGCGGCGATGTCAGAGTTTCCCACCTGACTCGGATCCGGGCGCGCGGGCAAAACATCAGTGCCCGAAGCCGAATTCTCACGAGATCCGGAACGCTATATAAAGAGCAAGCGTCCGGCGCCATTTTTCACTCGTGATTTGAGCTGGTTAGAGAGAGTAGAATAGTCTGTGTGCGGAGCTTGGATAGGTTAGGTTAGGCTTAGGAGCGGTGTTTTATTTGCTGCCTGGGTGACTGCCAGTGCCTACTAGTGCCATTGTCTGCTCTCTGGTGGTGTGGCACTGCCAGTGGCTGGCTGCCAGCCCATCAGCAGCACCTCTACCTGGCCACTTCAATCATACATGTATATGACTGCAGTGTGCACTGTTGTAAAACTTATTAACCAATTGTATACCAGTCTGCTTGTACATCTGCTGTATAATTAATAATACCCCCCTGCTGGTGTATTTTTTACAGCCTTGCATAACTAGTATATACTCTCTGCTGGTGCATCTACTGTACTACTGAGTCTGGGGGGGGGGGGGCGGGGGCGATGCGGTCTACACTCTACACAGGGTGGGGAGGGTGTGATAGTGGCAGGTGATGCGGCACTCCACGGAGGGGGGGGCGGCGGTTACGATTGATGCGGCCGCGCCAAGTTGCTCCAGTGGGGGGAGGGGGGGGGGGGAGGGAGAGTTGATGCCGCACAGTAGGAATAGGAAATACCTATTTTTCCATTTTTGTTCATTGCTCTCCTTAGGTTATATTTACTAAAGTGTGGGTTTATAGAAGTGTAGATGTTTCCCACAGCATTCTACTATTCTTGTATCCACCCCCTTCTAGAAGATTATACCTACTGTATGACACAGATTATCTAGAATCAGTCCCCTGCACCCTCAGAAAAGAGGGCCATTCTCCTGCATCTCACCAGGCAAGATGAGGAGATTTTACCAGGCACTGCAGCACTGTATCATGGACGGTGCTTAATGGTGCAAGTTTAGGTACTTGTTTCCTAGCAGGGCGCCCACTAAGCAAATAGCTTAGTGTGCTATTCTGCGTAGGTAAATCGCATCGCATCACATACCGTCTATAGTGCTGTGCGATGCCATGCGATTTCCATGTTAACTGCACAGGAGTGCTTGTACAATGAAATATCGCATAGAATCGCATGGCACCAAATGCGATGAGATGCATTATTTCATTGTACAAGCACCCATGCCCTGAGATGTGATGGGTGCATAGTATGTGATGTGATGGATGCTTACAATTGTATGCACCTAATGTAAAGTTATCCGCGTGCGCTCGCCACGCTTCGGGCTCTGTGGTTTGCTGCGCTCGCCACACTATCTAAAGTCAACTCCACGCCGACGTGGATAGTGGGGGTATGAAAAGGTTGGAGGACGCACTCCGCCACCGCTCGCCACGCTTTGAGGTGGCGTGGATACTGGGGTTGGCGCTAAACAATGGCGTAGATGCAGGTGCATACAATTGTAAGAACCCATAACATCACATACTATGCACACATCACATAGCATCACATCTCATTGTAAGCACTCATCACATTTCATGGCATGGGTGCTTGTACAATGAAATATCGCCCTGCTAGGAAACGAGTACCCACATTAAGTCCCGCCCACTCCCTAAAGATCCACACATAACAGCATTTTGGGCAAGCAGAGTCTCCTCTCTGAGCTTCATTTGTAGAAGAGATTTATAAGAACATATAAACTTTTGTGCCCGCCAATCAGGGCCGGTGCTAGGGTGTCCGGCGCCCTCCTGCAAACCATAATTTTTTCGCCCTTTCACATTGCCATTGCAACAAGCTGCAGCCAGATTGTGGGAGCGTATGCAACATGCGATCCTATGGAGGATCTCAGGTGCATGTACATGTATGCATACACCATCTCAGTGCTGTGTGTGCAAAATGTTGCAGGCACGAAAGGTGCCCATACACGCTGCAAGAATCGCATACGTTATGGGCTAGATCGCATCGCACGGCATGCATGCAATGTGTGCGCGATGCGATCCGAAAGCAGTACAAAAAGTATGTGCACATACTTTTTGAACTGTGCGATGCGATGCCCGCAGGAGCGCACATTGCATCGCACGCTGCTATTGCAGTGTATATGGCCACCTTTAGGCACATAACCCAGCCCATTATTTAAAAAGTGTCTAAATTAATATAAAAAAATCTACAATTATAAAAAAAAAATTGTTATAAACGTATAATAAAAGACTGACTGTTATTTTGCTGTTTAACTCTTGTGCAGTCACTCCTCTTCTATCTGCGTAGGCAGGGCACGGAAGATGCCATTACACCCTTCTCATGACTGATGGGGAAAGGAGGGGAGAGAAGGAGGAGATGGAAGAAGAGGGGAGGAGATAGAGGGGACGGAGTTTTGAGGACTGGCAGTGGCGCTGGCACAGCACACTGAGAAGAGGGAACGAAGGGGAGGCGGCGCCTGTTCGTCAGTTAATTGACAGCTGACAGGTGTGCAGGGAGCAATGGGTAGGGGGTGGATTCGGACATGACATGTCATCCAGGCAATCACAGACAGCGCTACATGCCTCACCGCAAGTGTCTGTGAGGAAGAGGGGGCAGGTCGCAGGAGGAGGACAGTGTGTGCACGGTGCAGGGAGCTGCTCAGCCTCTCCATACTGCCGCCCGCTGTCAGACAGGCACTGCGGGCGGCGTGCAGGAGGCAGTGACAATGAGGGCTGAGGCAGCTTTAGCAGAGCAGGGAGGGAGACAGCGCCTTTTCAGCATGACGCCTCCCTGCTTTGCAGGAGCTGCTGAGTGGGTAGCGCCGGCCCTGCCTCCAAGTACAAGAGGTACAGAAGAAAGATTTTCTTACATACAGCCTTACAGTGAATAAGTGAAATATAGGGTACTTAGTAGTTGCAATAATTTTACATTACATTACTTAATATCGCAAACCTTTGATAAAGTTCATCGTCCTCTCCTCCCCAGCCCCAGAACATATTGGAAAAACCATTTACTTTCAGGAACTGCTCTTTTGTAAAGGCCACAACGCCTCCAAACACTGTCTTGTACCTTAACCTGAAAGTAGATAACAAATAATATTAACTAAACTAAAAAAAAAAATGCAATAAAGATTTGGCTGGATATGACAACCATTACACTAAATAACAAACAGTAATCAGTGTTTTTTTTTTTTTTTTTTTATTAAGGCATGAGAAACTGCACTGATTATAAAAAAAGAAATCAGAGGACATAAGGCCAAATCTGAATAACCTGTGTGGCAACTTACCTTCAAAAGCAGCAATTTATTTAAAGGCACAACATTTTTCTTTAAATCGCCAGTTGAGGATATTGGACATTTTCATTTTGAAGGGTACAGAGTTTGCTATTAGAGATGTGCTTGCCTTTGAGCAATTGAAGTGATCATTTATGGAATCATCTATGAAGGTTACTGAATTTCTAAGGGCTGCAGTTTCTGTGAATGAACAAATGAACACCCCACATATCTGCTTTTATCATTTCACTTCAGTAAAAATTATTTATTTCACTAACACATTGATTGATCTTTTCTATCCAAAAATATTTTGCTATTAGGACTTGCACATTGTTGGGCTACAGTAACTGTTTTGAAAGAAAATACATACCATATTGGGCACCGAAGAAACACACAAATCTATCTCTTACTTTTTTGGAAGTCCCTAATACCCCTTTCACACCAGCCTGAATTCCCGACTAGCGCTGGTGTGCAAGATTCATGGGCCAACATCCCGGGAAAATCCAGAGAATTCAACACTGCTATATACAGATGGAGCGCCCCTGGCGATCGCCAGCACAGAGGCACTCCATCTGACTGACCGCGCGCCCCAGTTTCCGGATGGCGCCGCTGCGGGTCCCTGCCCGTCTCCACTTCAGGGAGACAGGCAGGGATAGGGGGGAAGGTGGGGCAGCGAAGGGAACCGGAGGAGGCGGCGGGCGGCGGTGAAAGCACCATAGCCACGGGGCGCATACAAGCGTCTCGTGCGTGTGCCCCTGGTGAGAACCGGCCGCTGGTGGGGCCTGGCGATAGAATTGCCAGCCCCTGCAAGAAAGAGGGGCGGCCTCCATCTGTAGCAGGGTTGCTCTCTGGACTGGTCCAGGATACAGGCCAGTCTGAAAGGTACTTACCCAGCATCCCGGCTTGCTTCCAGCCTGGCAGGGTCCGGGCGGTGGGCAGGGGGTCCAGGCAGTGGATGGCGGAGTCCGGGCAGTGGGAGCTGGGCACGTGTAGTGCTATTTGCCAGGCAGTTGGAAGCACTGCTGGATTTGAAAAGACTGGCCGGACTGGCCAAGCAGCGTCCTGCCAGTTGTTTCAAATCCAGCAGCGCTTTCCGCCCTGCTGCCTGGCAAATACTGTAGCTCTACAAACGCCCGGCCGCCGCTGTCCGGATCCCTGCAGTCTCTACCGCGTACCCCGCTACCCTCTGCCCAGACTCCGCTGCCCCTCACACCAGAAAATGCAGGGACTAGGTGTGTGTGAAAAGGGCCAACCCAGGAATATCTCTGCATGATACAGGGACCATATTCCCGGGTAAGTCCCTGGTGTGAAAGGGGTATTATTCTGCCAGGCTGCAATGTTATTCTTTATAATGTAATCATTATTTTATTATATTTGGTACTATTGGAGAGAGGCCAATCAAACATCTGTCTACACTGTCAAAGGGGCAAACATCATTTAATCACTGGGCAGAATGTACTAAAGGGATCATGCGGCCAAAAGTCTGAACATGAACATTTTCTGAATTTGGACCCATTTCCCTCATGTACAAGCTCCAGAATCTGATACTGTATTTCCAGATCTTTGGAAGCAGTGGGAGTCTAAGGACTTCTATTTTAAATTCCCCCTGAGGGAGAGCCAGTCATATCCTTCCCAATGCCATCTGAGGCATGTCACTTAGTTTGCGCATACCCAGAAGGGCTCCTCGGTCATTAACCCAGAAATTCTTTTATTGCAAAGCTCTTATCAGGAGAGCAGTACTTTGCAATATTAGTCAAATTCTAAGTACATACCTGTACCAGTGTATCTAGCGCTGGTATTTATCTGATAAGTGTCAGGATGTACCACATCATGGATGTAATGCTTAGTACATTCCGTCCCATGTATGACAAATGATTACTGTTATTGCTAGTATTTTACATGCTATTAACATGTTAAAAGGATATAAAAGGGCATATGTAGGAAATAACATTGTGAAAACCAATCTTTATTAATAATATTTTGACTATTAACAAATAATAAATGTGCATATCAATATATTTGTTTTTGTACTGTAAACAGAAATAGTCATAAAGGAAAAGAGTTTTATTCATTTATGTCCTTTTTTATCAAGGGAACCTTTTGAAACAGAACCTTAGGGCAAGAAAGGTGTGTCTACAGTATGTGTATTCGTTAGCATTTGCTTAGCTTTAGATTGAATGTCTACAACTTATTTGAGTCATGTGGCTATAATGCATTGAAAGTCAATATGATGTCACATGGACAGTGATAGTAATCTTGAATTACCCTGCAACAATAATCATTGTATTCTCTTTGAAGTGCAAAACAGAAATCACAATCAAACATTAGTATAACCTTCTGGTACCTTGTGGTACAGTAGATTGCAAAACATTTCTTTTCTCAGGAAGACAAATGTGTCACCCAACCATAATGGGAAGCTGTAGTGCCAAGCAGCAGGTATTGGGCATCCTACTGTATAAGTGACTTTCCCAGCTGGACTGCCTACACATGTGCATATATTTAATTTAAGTGTGATACAGTAATTTACATTAATTGTGCCTGGAATTTGTAGTTCCATGAACTGGTAAATCCAGACTAACCAAGACACATGCAAATTGGAGGTCTATAGCACCGCACCATAATTTTTCTTAAATTGTATGCTTAAAGTGGCCACATATTATTTTTCTTATTTTTTTTTTTTCATCATTATAAAAATCTATATTGTTAGATATTGAAACAACAGGGGCGGCGGTACGCGTCCTCCGACCTTTTCATACCCCCACTATCCACGTCGGCGTGGAGTTGAGAATAGAATAGTGTGGCGAGCCCGAAGCGTGGCCACGTTTTACCTGTGAAGGTATCCGCGTCCCCGCGCGGGGCTCGCTGCGCTCGCCACGCTTCGGGCTCGGTGGCTCGCTGCGCTCGCCACACTATTCTATTCTCAACTCGACGCCGACGTGGATAGTGGGGGTATGAAAAGGTCGGAGGACGCGTACCGCCGCCCCTCGCGGGCTCGCTGCGCTCGCCACGCTTCGGGTTGGCGTGGATCGTGGGGTGGCGTTACAAATTTTGGGGGACATTTAAGTGTTAATTGTGCATATTTGGGCTCTGTGGCCCATTTAACATTGATTCCTATGGCCAAATCGCGGCCATTGAAGCATTGAATGTAAAATCGCGGGCAGCACTAAATTTAACATTGAACCCTATGGGAAATCGTGCAGATCGCGGGCATCGCGTCACGGCCGTTAATGTACTGGCCGCGATGCCCGCGATCCCCGCGATTTCTTTACCCGCGACGCCCGCGATGGAGATCGTGGGCGCCGTGATAGGTAAAGAGTACCCATCCCCATTTTCTTTTTGGCAGATCCTCCTAATATGTAAATGTACCTTCAATCGAAAATCCAATCTAATCCCCTCTTTTTTACATCTCTTTCCTCAGATCTGGGAACCGATAGGCTCAAAATCTGGGTAGTTGGCCATTCCTTTGTATATTGGGCAGCTAGGTCAGTCTCCGCAGGCGAGGGTCCAGCCTTTGCCTGCTCCCGGGTGGTTAGGTGGTTAGGTGTCCGGGGTATGTCTTGGAGGGACCTGCGGGCATTCCTTATGGTGAGTATCCGTCGATATGTGTTACCTGAAGTTTTGGTGATCCATTTGGGTGGCAACGACCTCGGGAAGATGTCCCTATTAGAGCTGCGGAGCTTGATCTTGGACGATCTTGCTGCCATTAAATCAGCTTGGCCGTTTTGCACCATTGTTTGGTCATATGTGATTCCTAGGCTTAATTGGAGGGGGGCTAGAAACCCCAGGGCGATTGACGAAGCTAGGAAAAAGCTTAATGCGGCCGTTGCTCGTTGGGTGCTGGCTAATGGGGGGGGGGCTGTTGTCTCTCACGATAGGATAAAATTTAGTTGTCAGCATCTATTCCGGCCTGATGGGGTTCATATAGTGAGTGAGGGTCTGTTTATGTTTCTGGAGGGTCTGCTCAGTGTTATTGATTCCGTGGTTTAGTTGGTGGTGGGGCGGGGGTATTTCAGTCTAAATCCCCCACTTTGGCGGGAAAGAACAGCAGATTTAATCAAATTAGCTCACACTACATGTTTATGTTGACGTTTTAATGGCTTGTTTGCGGTTCACTCACCTCCCATTGCCTTAGGCCTTTCGCTGGATCACCCGTTCGGGGACAGTGACCCCACCAATGTGTTTGGTAGAGTTGGATACCTCCTGTTTTTGATTTAGGCCAGTTACGTTAGAGTTGGGGTGGAGTTACATTAGTAGCCGTTCTTTCTTGGCCACCATTAATTAATTAATCTAATTAATTTAAATTATCAAATTAGCTTAAAAATTGCTACAAATAAATCAGTTAACAATTTCTGCCAAACCTATGCATCTGAGTCTTTATTTCAGGTTTAGTTACAGTATGTTAAGTTAAGAATGTATATATTTGACATGCTAAAGGTACACATAAGATGTTGGGATGTTTAATGTGGGTGTTCACCCACAGGTTGCGAATGGATGTTTATGTTAAATATCCAATTGCAGTCCCTGCATGCGAACACATGCTGTAAGGGGGGATGGGCATACCACCATTCGCAGGGCGGGATCCGGTTGACTCGCAAGGGTGTATATTCGCATCTGAACGGGGCTCACTGTGCTCGCCGGGGTGACGTGAATAGTGGGGGGTGCCTAAATGTGATTGCATCGCATAGAAGTGTATAGTAAAGTAAATGGCATCGCACTCGACAAAATCGCATGCGATTTAGCGTGTGGTGCGATGCGTTTGCACCCCACGGGCAGAGAGCAGTGAATAAATTACATAGGAAAATCGCTAATTTTTTTACGCAGAATCGCCCACTAAGCAATTTGCTTAGTGGGCGCCGTGCTAATACACAACTACCAAATATGGTTTAGTATTTCAGCAAAATGGTCACTAAAATATATTAATTTCAAATTTCAATGTCAATCGTAATAACATTTTTATGCTTAAATCTTTTTTTTTTTTCTTTTTTTTTTTTAATCTTCAAGTTTTCCAGATTCCACTTAACAAGAGCTAGTGTATGTTGGGGTATTCAGTGTAACATATGCAAACCGCATTGCTCCTTAACATTTTTTTTTCATAAACTGGTAAAATTTGTACTTTCAGTCAGGGTCGGCGCTACCCACTCAGCAGCTCCTGCAAAGCAGGGAGACTCCATGCTGAAAAGGCACTGTCTCCCTCCCTGCTCTGCTAAAGCTGCCTCAGCCCTCACTGTCACTACCTCCTGCACTCGGCCCGCAGCGCCTGTCTGACAGCGGGCGGACGGCAGTATAAAGAGCTGCTCCCTACACCGCGAGTGCAAACAGCCTGCACGCCACACGCAGTACCTGTCTGACAGTGGGCGGCAGTAGGGAGAGGCTGAGCAGCTCCCTGCACCGCGCACACACTGTCCTCCTCCTGCGACCTGCCCCCTCTTCCTCATGGACACTTGCACTGAGGCATGTAGCACTGTCTGTGAATGCCTGGATGACATGTCGGGGGAAATTTACCAATATGAAAAACCTAGTTTTTCGTATTGGTTGTTTCCCTACGACTGCATACGACTGTTTAAGTCGTATGCAAAGTCGTGTTCCGGAGGGGGATTTACAAAGCAGTCAGATACGACTGCTTTGTAACCCTCCGATGGTGTAATGATTCGTATTAGCGGCCGTATATACGGCTGCTAATACGAATTATTTCTAGCAGTCTGCACGGATCAGTCAGATCCGTGCAGGCTGCAAGGTGTAAAAAAAAATAGAAAAATAAATAAATAAATAAAAAAACCGGCGTGGGGTCCCCCCCACAGCCATAACCAGCACCAGGCTGAAGGAGCCGGGGCCGGTAATTAAAAATCAGGGAACCCGACAAATAGGGGTTCCCCGATTTTTAACAACCAGCCCCAGGCTCCAGGTCCGGGGCTGGTTCCCAAAATACGGGGGACAAAATGAGTAGGGGTCCCCCGTATTTTAAGAACCAGCCCCAGGCACAACCAGCCGGCAGGGTAATGTCACAGCCGGGGGACACTTATAATATAAGGTCCCGCGGCCAAAACATTCTCCCTACCGACCAGTCAGCCTGGCCAGGGGCCCTGGGGGAGTGGGGACCCCCCCAATAAAGGGGTCCCCCCCCTCCAGGACTTACCTGACCAGGCTGAAGCCTGGTGCTGTCCCCGATGCCCCTGGGCGGTGGGCATCGGGCTGATTATGTTGTAAAAAATAGATAAACCATTGTTTTTTACTGTGGCACTACAAGTGCCAGCAAGCCTCCCCAGCAAGCTGGGACTTGGAGAACCACAAGTCCCAGCCTGCTGGGCATTAAAGGGCCCGCTGGCACTTGTAGTTCTACAGTTAAAAAAATAGTGCACAAAACACACTGATACACTTTTAAAATAAAACTTTATTACACACAAAGCCCACACATACTAATACTTACCTATCTTCTCTCCGTAGGTAGCCCTGATGTCCTGTGTCGGCGTCTTCTGGTCCTGTGTCGTCTTCTTCCTCCATGTCGACGTCGCTGTCGGCGATGGTGTCCCCGTCCGGATCCGACGAAATCCATTTGGGAAGCTGTGGAAGGAAACCATACTCACCTGTCCCAGCGCGACGTAGTCCAGGTAAGGGTCTTTGCAAAAAAATAAACCGAAAACCCCGAAACCAAACCGGACTGACGGAGACGCACGGTGTTTACATCGTGCGGCTCCGCCTCCCGAATGCCGCTATTGGCCGCCTTGCGGCCTAGCGGCCAATCAGGAGCCGCTAGGCCGCAAGGCGGCCAATAGCGGCATTCGGGAGGTGGAGCGGCACGATGTAAACAAACACACGTGCGTCTCCGTCAGTACGGTTTGGTTTCGGGGTTTTCGGTTTATTTTTTTGCAAAGAACCTTACCTGGACTACGTCGCGCTGGGACAGGTGAGTATGGTTTCCTTCCACAGCTTCCCAAATGGATTTCATCGGATCCGGACGGCGACAGCGACGGTCGACATGGAGGAAGAAGACGACACAGGACCAGAAGACGCCGACACAGGACATCAGGGCTACCTACGGAGAGAAGATAGGTAAGTATTAGTATGTGTGGGCTTTGTGTGTAATAAAGTTTTATTTTAAAAGTGTATCAGTGTGTTTTGTGCACTATTTTTTTAACTGTAGAACTACAAGTGCCAGCGGGCCCTTTAATGCCCAGCAGGCTGGGACTTGTGGTTCTCCAAGTCCCAGCTTGCTGGGGAGGCTTGCTGGCACTTGTAGTGCCACAGTAAAAAACAATGGTTTATCTATTTTTTACAACATAATCAGCCCGATGCCCACCGCCCAGGGGCATCGGGGACAGCACCAGGCTTCAGCCTGGTCAGGTAAGTCCTGGAGGGGGGGGACCCCTTTATTGGGGGGGTCCCCACTCCCCCAGGGCCCCTGGCCAGGCTGACTGGTCGGTAGGGAGAATGTTTTGGCCGCGGGACCTTATATTATAAGTGTCCCCCGGCTGTGACATTACCCTGCCGGCTGGTTGTGCCTGGGGCTGGTTCTTAAAATACGGGGGACCCCTACTCATTTTGTCCCCCGTATTTTGGGAACCAGCCCCGGACCTGGAGCCTGGGGCTGGTTGTTAAAAATCGGGGAACCCCTATTTGTCGGGTTCCCTGATTTTTAATTACCGGCCCCGGCTCCTTCAGCCTGGTGCTGGTTATGGCTGTGGGGGGGACCCCACGCCGGTTTTTTTTTTATTTATTTATTTATTTTTCTATTTTTTTACACTAAAGCCTGCACGGATCTGACTGATCCGTGCAGGCTAAAACGCAAATAGAACAGGAAAATGGTGTTCTATTTTCCTGTCGTATTTGCGTGGGTGTTTCACACCACTAAGCAGCCGTATTGTCAGTACGGCTGCTTAGTAAATCAGAAACCACCATTCTTTTGAATGGTGATTTCTGTCGTATCCTATCGATGGTGTAGGGCATTCGTATTTGTAACTACAAATACGAATGTTCCATCTTTAGGACTACGAATTGTTGTATTTTTGGGATTGTAAATCCCGAAAATACAAATTCGTAAAAAAAAGGTGTATTTCTCCCTACGAATACACCTTTTTTCTACGAATCCATTTTGGTAAATGTCCCCCGTCATGTCCGGATCCGCCCCCCTACCCATTGCTCCCTGCACGTGTCAGCTGTCAATCAAAGGACGAACAGCTCTTCTCAGTGTGCTGTGGAAGGAAGCTCTTCCTTCCCTCTTCTCAGTGTGCTGTGCCAGTGCCACTGCCAGTCCTCAACACTCCGCACCCTCTATCTCCTCCCCTCTTCTTCCATCTCCTCCTTCTCTCCCCTCCTTTCCCCCTCAGTCACGAGAGGGGTGTAATGGCGTCCTCAGCATCCTGCCTACGCAGAAGAGGAGGGACTGCACAAGAGTTAAACAGCAAAAGAGCAGTGAGTCTTTTATTATACAAGTTTATAACAAATGTTTAACTAATTGTAGATTTATTTTATATTAATTTAGACACTTTTTAAATAATGGGCTGGGTTATGTGCCTAAATGTGGCCATACAGGCTGCAATAGCAGTGTGCGATGCGATGTGCGCTCCTGCGGGCATCACACAGTACAAAAAGTATGTACTGCACATACTTTTTGTACTGCTTTCGGATCGAATCGCGCACACATTGCATGCATGCCGTGCGATGCGATCTAGCCCATAACATATGCGATTCTCGCAGCGTGTATGGGCACCTTTAGTGCCTGCAACATTTTGCGGACACAGCACTGAGATGGTGTATGCATACATGTACATTAGGGCGAAGTGAAAAAACTGAAATTGAGAAATTCAAAATCGGCTAGTGTGGGAAAGTTGTGACTTGACCTGAATAAGAAACGTGCAAAAGCTTTTTGATCTGAGTCAACATCTTCTGTTCTGGCAAGAGGCCTAAAGTTTCACTTTTTAGGTGAAAAATTACGAAACCTATGAAGATGCTCTAATCTAGTTATAATTATGTCAGGATGTCTTAGAGTTGTTCATTAATATACTTTAGCATAGTAAAAAACAGTACGAGCTTGACCTAGTGCAAAGTGACTGACTGGCGGGAGAAAAAATCCCTAATAATTGACCCATTTTCATGGTCACAATTGTGAATATTGTGTTTTCTCCTGAACGTGTTTATAATAGAAGAAGCAAAAATACTCTAAATGGAATTTCATTGACACTGTGTGAAATATAACACTGCATAATAGCCCTTAATCAGACCTGATCGCAGTACAAATTTGTTCTCAAAATGGGCAAAACAAATGCTGCATTGCAGGTGGGGCAGATGTAACGTGCTGAGAGAGTTAAATTTGGGTGGGGTGTGTTGAAACTGAAATCTAAATTGCAGTGTAAAAATAATGCAGCAGGTATTTACCCTGCACAGAAACAAAATAGCTCAACACAAATCTAAAGGTGGCCATACATCTACAGATCGATTGTCAGATCTGGCTGGTTGGAACAAATACCTGGTAATATCTGAATGACAGTTTTTGGCAGTTTTCCAGCATTTCAAAGCAAAGTGCTCTCATCCATTACCAGTATTTTGTTCCAAACAGACAGATCGGACAATAAATCTGTAGATGTATGGCCACATTAACTCCCTCTGCACATGTTACATCTGCCCCACCTGCAGCTGCATTACAGCATTTAATTATGCCAAAGATAAGCCAATATATTAACAGTTAAATACATTAAAGTGCATTATGCTGTAATAATTATTGCTGATCAATCCTGCCTAGCAGGGCTGTCTTTTTGTATGGGCTTAATGGGCACTTTCCCAGGGGCCCCAGGCGTATAAGGGCTCAATGTTGATAGCTGAGGATCCCCTTTTTCCAGGGATACCAGAATTTTGAAAATCGGCCCTGGGGAACTGCAGATATCCAACTTCAAAGCAGCAGTCCACATCCGACCTGTTAATTACTATTTCCAGTCATATTTCTCAGGTTCTCTCTGACACTAGCGGCTTGTCTCTATCATGCCCAGAACCAGAGATATCAGACTTCCAGCAGCCGGTCCCTGCTCCAGCTCCAAACGTCTGGTGTAGTTTTATATTTTTGTCAATGGATTGCTCTGGCTCCTGATCTCTGATACCCAAGTTCCCAGCACCTTCTGAAAGTTGGGACTCTAGGTTTTTATACTAGGCTAAAAAATCTATTTCCAGATAATGGCGATATCTGCAGTCAAACAAGCTGCCCTTCCACCGGAAAATGACGAATATTAAGCCCACTCCATTATCCAACCGTCCCCTGTGTATAAAACACCCCCTACCTCCCTGGAAGTCATTTACAAGGGACCCTTCATACAGCTCAGTGCCCCCTTCCACACGTTAGTGTTCACCCTCCCACCACCTGTGCAGTAAAGGAGTAATTAGCAGAAGTTACTGCTCCAGGTCCTACATGTTGAATGGAAGATAGAGCACCCCCCGCCACCCGTGGGACATCAATGCTGCTGCTGATAGCACCCCCCACCCCTAGGAGGGGAGAATGGGTAAGGGCCCCAGTGCATTGCTTTGCCCAGGTGCCCACACTGCTGTTAAGACGGCCCTGCTGCCTAGAAATGAACACAGTGATTGGCATATATGTACTGCTGGACACCACTCATAGAATGATTAACCTGTTATTTTTTTAATCAATGTTCTTGTTTTTTTTCCCCTAAACATTAGATGTATTTGTTTATTTATTTATTTACAGTTTCTTATATAGCTCAGCAGATTCCTTTACGCTTTACAATAGTAGACAGTGATAAAACAAACTGGGTAATGACAGACAGACTTGGGGGATAGAGGGCCCTGCTGTAAGCTTACAATTTATTACATCATAATACACTTCAACGTATTTAACAGTTAATATGTTGGCTTATCTTTGGCATAATTATATGCTGTAATGCAGCCCAATCATGTTCCCAGTATAGGGGATGCAACACTGTTTTTCTGTCAATAAACAGAAGTGATATGTAAAATGATACATTAGACAGTTTACACTTGTAATACTTATTGTAACAGTTACTGTTTTTCAATAACAGACTGCAACAGTTATTTCTTATTTATATACACAGGATTGTCTATCTTTGTATATGCACTGCAAAGAGAGCAGCATAAATCCAATTTCATGTATTTCAGTGACACTGTGTGAAATATAACACTGCATAATGGCCCTTAATCAGACCTGATCGCAGTACAAATTTGTTCTCAAAATGGGCAAAAAAATGCTGGACTGCAGGTGGGGCAGATGTAACATGTGCAGAGAGATTTAAGGTGGCCATACATCTACAGATTTATTGTCCGATCTGTCTGGTTGGAACAAAATCCTGGTAAATGATGAGAGCAAATGACAGTTGACCATTTGCTTTGAAATGCTGAAAAACTGTCATTCAGATATTACCAGCTGTTTGTTCCAACCAGCCAGATCTGACAATCGATCTGTAGATGTATGGCCACCATTAGATTTGTGTGAGTTATTTTGTTTCTGTGCAAGGTAAATACCGGCTGCATTATTTTTACACTGTAATTTAGATTTCAGTTTCAACACACCCCACCCAAATTTAACTCTCTCAGCACGTTACATCTGCCCCACCTGCAATGCAGCATTTGTTTTGCCCATTTTGAGAACAAATTTGTACTGGGATCAGGTCTGATTAAGGGCAATTATGCAGTGTTATATTTCACACAGTGTCACCGAAATTCCATTTAGAGTATTTGTGCTTCTTCTATTATAAACACGTTCAGGAGAAAACACACAATATTCACAATTGTGACCATGAAAATGGGTCAATTATTAGGGATTTTTTCTCCCACCAAAGTCATTCACTTTGCACTAGGACAAATTCGTACTCTCTTTTACTATGCTAAAGTATATTAATGAACCACTCTAAGACATCCTGACATAATTATAACTAGATCGGAGCATCTTCATAGTTTTCGTCATTTTCACCAAAAAAGTGAAACTTCAGGCCTCTTGCCAGAACAGAAGATGTTGACTCAGATCAAAATGCTTTTGCACGTTTCTTATTCAAGTCAAGTCACAACTTTCCCACACTAGCCGATTTTGAATTTCTCAATTTCAGTTTTTTCACTCCGCCCTAATGTACATGCACCCGAGATCCTCCATAGGATCGCATGTTGCATACGCTCCCACAATCTGGCTGCAGCTTGTTGCAATGGCAATGTGAAAGGGCGCGAAATTTATGGTTTGCAGGAGGGCGCCGGACACTCTAGCACCGGCCCTGCTTTCAGTTGAAATTGCATTTAAACTGTCAAATTAATCTTGCTCTGCTTCTTTCAGTTATGGTGTCATTTGCAATATCCTTTATTTTATTTATATCCTTTGTTTCTCAAAGTTGGTCCTCATAGTAACCAAAAGCTGGGTGCACACTAATATATATACAGATGGAGCCCCTCTCATGCTTGCTCGGTTATCGCCAGAAAGTCCCCGCTGGCGAGACCCGGTGGAGAAGGACTCCATCAGACTGGGACGTGTGTGCGTCACACATGGGGTGACGGAACTCTGCCCATCTCCGCTTCAGGGAGACGGGCAAAGTTAGTGAGGGGGGGGGGGGGGGTCAGGGCAGTGATGGGGACAGTTGGTGGTGGCGAGGAGCTCCATCACCACAAGGCTCGCGGACATCCCACTAAGCTGTCAGTCACTGGTGGCTCCTGGCACGGCTGAATGTGCACTCAGCCAGTATGTACACGCCTTTCCAGTGCATGTTTTCCAGATCTTCCAGCTTAGCACAGGTATTTTAATTGATTAACTCAACGGCCTAATTCAGAGCCCAGTGATCACATATACCCTGCCCAGCCAGAGTGAAATTCAGCCAAACGCATGCCTGCAAATTGCTTAGCAGGCTTGCAAAAATATTGTAGGCCTGCGATCAGCTACAAATCTATTTGCAGACTGCTCACCATCAAATTATTTTTCCACTGTGCTCAGTCTGTGCTTGGCCCAGGACTTACTTGGTGGCTGTGATAGAAACAGGATGTGCGGGACCAGAGCTGACATCACACAACTTCCCCTCATGGGTCATAAGGTCGACAATCAATAGTTTGGTCAACACATGCAAAAGGTTGACATAACTTAGACATGATCAAAAGGTTGACACAAGAAAAGGTCAACATGCAACATGTTGACATAAGATTGGGCCGTTTTTCGCATATTTAATGAGATGCGAAAAAAGGCAGGAAATTGCAATCTAAAATAAAAGAAAAAACTGCACGGGTTCCCCCGCCAGAGCATAACCAGCTCCGGGCTCATTGAGCCGGTGCTGGTGACATAAAATCACGGTCCCCGACAAATAGGGGTCCCCTTGATTTAATGAAACCAGCACCAGGCTCAAGGTCTGGCGCTGGTTCCCAAAATACGGGGGACAAAATGACTAGGGGTCCCCCGCATTTCAAGAACCAGCACCAGACCCAACCAGCCAGCAGGGTAATGCCACAGCCGGGGGACACTTATTATATAAGGTCCCACGGCCAAAGCATTATCCCCCTGGCTGGTCAGCATGGGCAGGGGTCCTGGGGAAGTGGGGACCCCCCCAAAGAAGGGGTCCCCCCCCTCCAGGACTTACCAGCCCATGCTGAAAGTCCGGGGCTGCCCCTGGGCGGTGGGCATCGGGCTGATGAAAAGTGTAAAAAAAGAATGAAAACTATTGTCTTATACTGTAGAAGAGTCCCAGCAAGCCTACCCCGCATGCTGGGACTTGGAGAACCACAAGTCCCAGCATGCGGGGCATTAAAGGGCCCGCTGGCACTTGTAGATCCAAAGTACAAGAAATAGTTTAAATAAAACACACACTGACACCCAGAAAAATAAACGTTTAATACAGGCATGCCCAAAGTCAGGCCCGGGGGCCAATTGCGGCCCGTGCTGTCATTTCAAGTGGCCCGCAGCCTCCAGCTGGAAGCGGGCAGAGCATCAGACGTAGGAAGCACAGGATACTAAAGGGGCAGGCTGGGGGACATAGAGTGAATGGGGGCAGAGTGGGGGACCATTCTGATGTGATTACCGATTCAAAGAATGTCAGGCTGAATGGTCGGCCCCCCACATTTTCACCTCATCAAATCTGGCCCTCGTCGCAAAAAGTTTGGACACACCTGGTTTAATACATCCACAGCCCACACATTCTGATACTTACCTACCTTGAGCCCGTGGGTCGGTCCCTGGATCTGGGGTCCGGGGCTCCAGGGCTGAAGAGTCCGGTTCCGGGGCCTTGGTCCTGGTTCCGGGGTCCGGGGCTCCTGGGCTGAAGATTCAGGGGTCCTGGATCCGTAGTAATCCTAAGGGGTACCTGAGGAAGGAAATCCTACTCACCTGGTCCCCGGCGACGACCCCGGCATCTTCAGCTCCAGACGCGCTGCTCCCGGCTGGCACCCGCTCACGGACTGGAGAGACGCAGAGATGTTCATCTTCCATGCCTCTCCTCAGACTGATTCTATTGGCCGCCCAGCGGCCAATCAGGAGCCGAGAAAGTCGGCTCCTGATAAATATATATTCATTACAGCACATGATAAAAAATAGCATGCCCCTCCTCAGAATAAAATTCCTGATTTTTTTACACCAAATGTAAAAAACAAAACACTTTATTTTAAAAGTTCACATTCCACTTCACCATAAAAAGATAGCGATTGCTACTTGGTGAATCATGGCGAAAAAAAACCTTGAAATGTATTCGCCATCTGGTCATTGAATAGGGTGATTCACCGTTTTTGTTAAAAATTCGCCTTACAGCACAAAATCGCCATAAAAACATGGCGAATCAGCCTCATTGAATACCGCCCATTGTATAAATGTGTAGCACACTATTATAATCTAACGTTATGGGGGGTATTCAATGTTGGGTCACGGCTGTCACCCTGTCCCATTCTCAGTCTGCTCGACCAAGAATTTGCAGGCGGGATTTAAAGTCCTGCCTGCCGCTCGATGAGAAGGAGGCATGACCACGAGAAGTGGCCAGGAAACGGCGAGCTGCGGTCGGGAGCTTGTCAATTCCTGTCCGTTCTTTGCAGAACGAGCCCGACAGCTTGTGAAGTCGGGCTCGTTCTGCCGAGATCCCCTGTTTAATGCTGTCGAAGAAGACAGCAGTGAATAGGGCCCCGCAGCCATCTCCCCCGAATATCCCCCTATGTCTTCTTGTATGGTAATGTATGAAAAAAATACCTTTTTTTTAAAACAAAACCTGAAAACTCATGTCGACCGTTTTCATATTTGAAGGGAAGGGTTTCCCTTCAGACCAGTGGCCTGTAGACCAATAGTGGTTGACCTTATTACTGTTGACCTACCCTTCCCTTCAAATGTTTGGAAACATCTGTGTTTTCCCTGATACTCCCATGCAATTATGACCTCCAAATGCCGTCTTTTTGTCAATCACCTTGCAACTTAATTTTATCACAGGACAGCCTTGCACATGTGCAGTCTATCGATATTCATTCAGCCTGCTAATTCGTAGCTGTGCGATCAGTGCTGAATTAGGCCCAATAGCTTTACAGGTGGTACTTATTATTCACATGAATACCTTGAGAACAGGCACTGCTATGGTTATTAGAAGAATATTTGAAAAACACTACTCTAGACTATGAATATGTGCCTTAGATTGCATGATTTCTCAATGCCAGTCTACAGGACACCTTAACAGGGCATGTTTAGCATATTTTCTTGATTCTATGAAGAGAACTTGAAAACATGCACTGTTAGGGTTTCCTGAACACTAGAGTTAAGAGACACTGGGCAGATGTATTATAGTGGCACGCTACTTCCTTCTTCGCCTCATTAAAGAGGCCAAGCAGGAGGGAAGACCGACAAGATGTATTAGCATCTTGTCTGTCGAAGCGAGGGAGTGCTAACTCCCCTCTCTGGCAATGTCCCCTCCTGGAGATAGCACATCAGTGTTAACTTCCCCCCGGCCGGCTGGACTAGGCATGCACAGGATCTCGCTACTCAGGTGAGATCCCCAGCGCAGCCGAGAGCCAACAGCAGGGACAGTGCTGTCCCTGCTGTTGAGATAGGGTTTCGCCAGCCTACTGCTGGCGAAGAAAAAAACAGCATCGGGCGGAATGGTCAGGGCACGGCCGGCACCCTTGTTTCACCCTCAAAGGGGGGTGACACCAAAGTGTTGCCATTGAAGACAGCCACTGCGAAGCCATGACCACCTCAATTAGGTCCCACCCACTTTTTCAGTGGGTGGTAGGGGCGCCTATGCAGAGTGCACACCGGGTGTCACCACACCAGATCACGCCTCTGCCTGGAGCTAAAAAAAAAAAAAAAGCAGCCTGGCAATTGCTAGAAGATAACATTTTAAGGACAGCAAACGTATCAAACCAGAAATACTGTAAAATAAAAGATCAATCAGTTTTTATATTTTATCTAGAACATTCTAGAAGATAATAGCTAGAATCTGATTGGTTGCTATGGGCAACATCTCCAGTCCTATAAGCACACACTTCAGTAAATATACCTCAAAGTGTCAAAAAACTAATTACTGCAGTATAACTAATTCAATATTAAAACATTTACCGAAAATTGAACTTGTCCAAAGAATTAGCCATATGTTTGGGGTTTTTGGAGCAGCTATACAAATTTCTCTGATCCATTGGAATGATATCAACATCACTGAAGACAAAGCAATTGTAGTCATACTCATTGACTGCCTCTGAGTAACCCACATTCATCAGTTTGGCCCTATTGAATGTAGATTCTCCGAACTGTAAATGACACAAACAATATGATTGGTTATAACATTGTTAATAGAATGAGAGATCTATCATCACATGTAATTATGCTAAAAATCTTAAAAAAAAAAAAAAACAGAAGCCGCATGAGCTCTTTGTAATGTCAAAATTGACCAAACTAAAGGCCCATACACAATAGATTTTCATTTCAAAAGACTTTGCCAAAATCTCTGATAGATGTATCTTTCCCGAAAGTAGTGCGTACACACTGAGCCATTTTCCCCAAAGAGCAAGAGATTTTCAGGAGGCAAAAGACATTGCTGAAACTCTTTCATATAAAAGGCAATCCAAGGGTGGGAGTAGCGTCCATTTTATTCAGTGTATTTCTTTTCTTGGTGCCTGATTGAAAACTGATCGCTGGGCTGCATAATATATTCAGAGCCCAGATATCAGGTACACGCCAGCCACCCCACCCGGGGAAATCCCACTCATGTGCATGGCTATGATTGTATTTGCAACTATGCACATAGGGAGAATTCCGTTCATCCGCGCCAACAGTGTATACTCTACTGCCATAATAAAATTAGGGTTACCACCTTTGTTTTGAGAGATCCCTTACAGTGGCCCACCCACAGACCGCCTCTTGACCTGCCTTATCATGTTTTTTTTTATATTTGCTAATATTCTATTCTTGATTTTGCACACCGCAATGCCACTGACACATTATGCCACACATGGTAATGCCCATTACACATTATGCTATACACCGCGATGCCCACTACGTCATATATACACATACACACACATTGGTGCTCAGTGGTACCAGTAATATATATATTGCTGGCATGTGCCAGCAACCGAAGGGGACCAGTAGCGAGGCAGCGGGGAGCTCCTTCAGAATGGGGCGCGCAAGCATCTCGTGCGTGCGCGCCCCATTCCGGCCAGCCAGCCCCAGCATGAATGAGGCAGCTCCATTTGTATCTGAAATAAAACTCCCATCTTAATAAATAAGCCCCACAAACTCCCGCACATAATAGGGACATTTATTCCCACTTGTTCAATCTCACCTATTTCCAATGCTATATCTTGCGAGTGATCAATACCGTTAGTTTAAAAAATAGATTTCTCCTTTCTCTAGGATAACTACAAATGGTTATCACTCCTTTCCCTTTCATTTCCATAGAGGTACCATAATTTATCTATACTGTTTGCAAATTGAAGTACCATATATACTCGAGTATAAGCCTACTTTTTCAGAACATTTTTTATGCTGAAAAAGCCCCCCTCGGTTTATACTCGAGTGAGTGTCCCACTTGAGTCAATAAGTTTTCCCAGTTTTTTGTTGTAAAATTAGGTGCCTCGGCTTATATTCGGATCGACTTATATTCGAGTATATACGGTTTATGTTGTTTTTATTCATCATGCTCTCTGCAATTCTAGAATGATTACTATGTTTAGCTCATTTGCTGGTTGATATTACCCCTGATGAATCCTGACCTTGTGAAGAAGTATTGCTATATATGTGTATGACCATCTTAAATACCTATGGATATACTGTAAATGTTCTGTATGCTTTCCAAAATCTTTATTATTTGATCTTTTCCTGACTAATTGCTGAAAATTTAACTACCTGGAAGGATTTGCTCTTATGGTGTGCAAACACAGTGAGATTCCTTAGTGCTATACAATCTTTGCTAACTCTGTACTTTTTACATACAATTCATACTATCTACATTTGATTTGCACTATATAGTCATTGCTGCCCTATCTATCTGCGTTTCAATTTGTGCTGTCACAGGAGCATGCATCGGGATCGCAAGATAAAAAACCTGTGCGATCTGCATATGATTTTGACTATATAGTCAAAGGGGAGTATTCAATGTTTTTATTCTCCATGTGTAGTGAATCCTGTTTAGGATTCGCTGCACATTTGCAGGGTTCAGGAGGGCTGCAGCTTTCGCTGCCAGCCCTCCCTGAATAGGGTCAATGCAGCAGAGGCTCGGTGCCCCTGCTGGCGAATTTTAGCCACCGCAGGGAGCCGGGGGACGGAGGCAGGCAGGGAGATGTAAGCCACCCTATTTGCCCCAGAATTTGTGGGGGAGGGCTCCCGGGGAACAGGCAGCAGAGGCTGCCCCCCGGGAATGCTGGAATGGGACAGGGGTAGGGAGCCGCTTCTCTGGTTGCGCACGTAACAAGCCGGGACCAGAGTGAAGTGAATATATGAATATCTGAAGTGCGGCTCCCTGCTGGCAAATGTGTAAAAAAAAAAAATTGTTACATTTTTATTTTTATAAATTTTATATATATTAATGTGCTTCAAGCACATGAATAAAAATAGCATGCCCCTTCACCAAAAAAAACCCTTTATTTTAAAAGATCACTTTCCAGTTCACCTTAAAAAGATGTCGAATGCAAAACGGTAAATCATGGCAAAAATCAGGGAGAAAGAAATTCGCCATCCTAGCATTGAATACACTCCGGCGAATCCCAGTGAAAACCCCATTGAAATACACCAGCGAATTGCATTGAGCATGAAACGGAGAACTGGCCGGCATTCACTGTTTGCTTTCAGTGAACAGTTAACATTGAATAGGGTGAATCATTTTTTCAGTGAAAAAGATTCACTGCAAGGAGTGAAAACAGCTCGATTCTCCAAAAAAAAAACCGGTGAATCGGGAGCATTGAATACTGGCCAAAATCTCATGCGTACACAGCATTACACTTATGGATAGGATAGTGGTTATCAAAAATGTCTTCTTCTCAAAGTCCTTGTACCCGATCCTGATGTTTTTTTTATCTCCCTCAGTAAAATGAACACTACTATGTGCACTACTAGGGCCTTTTTTTATTGTTTTATCAGGCATCATGCATAGCCAGAAATGGTCATACATTAGCAAAACATTTATGAGACTAGGCCTTCCTGACATCACTTCCATTTCCCATGCATCTAGGTGGTTCTTGTTCAAGAATACTTAACCAATAAAAGTTTAGAGGAGGAATTGCTTACTCCGTATTAACTAGAGATGTGCGGCGGCCACTTTTTCGGGTTTTGGTTTTGGATCTGGATCTCCCTTCGTGTTTTGGATCTAGATTGGTTTTGGCAAAACCACCCTTGTGGGTTTTGGATCTGGATTTTTATGAAAAAATTAAAAAAATGGCTAAAATAACAGAATTTGGGCCTGTTTTTGCCCCTAAAGTATTATTGACCTCAATAACATTAGTTTCCACTCATTTCTTGTCAATTTTGATCACTTCACAGCTTACAAAATTTTTTAATTTACTGTAGTTGGGCCAAAAGGGTATACCGAGGTAGCTGGATGACTAAGCTAAGCGACAGCAGTGGGCATCACATACATGTGGACCTTACACTTCCAACCTGGCACATCTTGGAAGCAGAGCGGCACTGCAGGGGCAGACAGGGTGGCAGTTTAATAAACTATCCCAAAAAAAGAGAAATGCTCCAAAGAGCAAAAAATACAAAGAGGTATCGGCCTTGTCATGACTGGTGGTAGCAGCTTCAGCACTTCTATCAGGTTGCTGATCTCCCACTATTTCCTCCTCCATCATCCTCAAAAAATGTGTTTTTATTTTATTTATTACTTTTATTTATTTTTCTTACTTTACACTGGACACAGCCCCTTGGACACTGGACACTGCCCCTGGACACTGGACACAGCCCATCACCCTGGACACAGCCCCTGGACAATGGACACAGCCTCTGGACACAGCTCCTGTACACTGGACACAGCCGTCACACTGGACACAGCCCCTGGACAATGGACACAGCCGTCACACTGGTCACTGCCTCTGGACACAGCTCCTGTACACTGGACACAGCCGTCACACTGGTCACTGCCCCTGGACCTTGCCCGTCACCCTGGACACAGTCCCTGGACAATGGACACAGCCCGTTACCCTGGACAATGGACACAGCCTCTGGACACCGCCCCGGGACACAGCTCCTGTACACTGGACACAGCCGTCACAATGGACAATGCCCCTGGACACAGCCCCTGGACACTGGACACAGTCCCTGTACACTGGACACAGTCCCTGTACACAGCCCCTGTCACACTGGACACAGGCCCTGTCACACTGGACACAGGCCCTGTCACACTGGACACAGGCCCTGTGCACAGCCCCTGTACACTGCACACTGCCCCTGGACACAGTCCCTGGACACTGGATACAGCTCCTGTACACAGCTCCTGTACACTGGACACAACCCGTGTACACTGGACACAACCCCTGTACACTGGACACAACCCCTGTACACAGCCCCTGTACACAGGACACAGCCCCTGTACACTGGACACAACCCCTGTACACTGGACACAGACCCTGTCACACTGTACACAGGCCCTGTCACACTGTACACAGGCCCTGTCCCACTGTACACAGGCCCTGTCACACTGGACACAAGCCCTGTCACACTGAACACAGCCCCTGTACAGCCCCTTATACACTGGCCACTGCAGCCCCTGTACACTGGACTTGTGTAAAGCAGCCCCTGCAGACCCTAATCGAGTGAGCAGCAGTAAAAAAAATATATTATTATTATAGCACAGCACAGAGCACAACCACCCTCTTCCCTCTCCTTTGCTGGAGTAAAGATGGCGGGGCGCGCGTGCGTCTTATATAGAATCCAGATCCCGCGAGAATCCGACAGCGCGATGATGACGTTTTGCTCATTTTCGGTCCGGAATTTAGGCTGGAACTCCCGAGCCGGCTCGGATCCAGACTCGGATCGCGATATTCGGATTTGTCAGATCCCAGAGATCCGGACCCGCTTATCTCTAGTATTAACCTGCTGCTTACTTCACTGCCTGCAATCAATCATCCCACATCTCTTGGTGGATAATACTCAGTAACTACAGTATATATAAATAATTTGGGTTTGATTTTGGGTCGCACTCAACATTGTTATTTTCATGTTTTTTTTATTCCATGTTGTTTCCTTTCATTCCTTTAAATATTGTAGAGAAAAGTTTTGTTGCACATTGTGATGATTAAACAGTACACTGTGGTGCAGAAATATTGCAGAAAACAATCCAGGTGGAGGAAAGGGGTGTTGTTTTTGTCCCTTCCCCTTCCCCTGTTTTGTGTCCGCAGGTGGAGAATGAGGCGGCAGGGTCATCTAGATCGCAGAGAAGAAGTCATGAGTCAAGGAGAGAAGAGAGGGCGACAGCAGCAACAGGGAGTTCCAGCGAGTTCCGGGTTGGCCGTTGCAGCCAACCAAGTTCCGGGGACGTCTGGAGATGGTGAGTTACAGGCTTCCTGCCACAGTTCTTCAAACAGCAGTACTAGTAGTGTTTCATCTGGCTCTCCGAGGCGCCCGCACAAGTTAGCTAAACTTATAGTGTGGCAGGTGGCGAAGGTGAATAAGAAGGATAAGGCTTCGCATGCGGTGGTGGCTCCTCCTCCCCTCCCTTTACCGAAATGGTGCACTGTGCCAATACGGCGATCACCAGGGGGCTTCGAGAGAGGATTGTCAGGAACCAGGTTCAGTCTGTTTTGTTTTCTGTCAGTTTCTGTTTGGCATTTTGACTCACTGGTGGCCTCCAGTGGCAGGTCTGTTGCCATTACAGCTTTGTGTTCTGGGAGCTAATTTATTCACTAGGCTGTGAGATAATTAAGCTAATCAAGCACTTGCTGGGAGACTGCCTGGAGATCCACCAGGTGTTATCAATCACCTGAGGCCTTGATAAGGCATGCTCTTCTGTGGATCTCTGCCAGTTATAGCTTGCTGTTTTCTGTGCTGGTAGCTGCAGATCTACTGCTTTCTGGTCCTAGGTCCTGCTCCTGCTCCTGTTCCATTCAGTCTGGATTCTGTCTGAGTCCTTCTCACTTCAGTCTGGGTCCTGTTTACAGTCTTGTCCTGTGGCAGTCTGGGTCCAGTCAAGTGTCCTATCCTGCGGCAGTCTGGATCAAATATCATTGTCCCGTTGCTGTCCTAGTCCGGGGACCGTCCAGCCGTTGTGCAGCCATTGTTTAGCTGCCGTCTCACTGCGGTCACCGTGCAGCCGTGGTCCAGCCATTATCCAGCTGCCCGATTGCTGCGGCCAGTGTCCAGTCTTGGGCCGGTCACGTAAGTGCTCCAGTGGAGCCTGGTTCCTTATTCTTTATTCATACGGGCAAGCGGCCCTTTCTCCTTAGTTATTATCATTATTGTCCTGGTTCTGCTCTCCATGGTTCAGAGAGGTCCACAACTGTGGGTTTACGCCTGTTTTGGGGTACCGTCACTTTAAGAGTACTATTTTTGTGTTGGCGTGTGTTTGGTTTGGTGGCGCCCCATTGTTGCTATGTTCTGGTGCCTGTGACTCGGTCACGCTCTCCGTCCTTGGCCAGGTGCCGTGAGTTAGTCCAGATAGGCCCTGGTAGTTAGATCCTCCTTTGGCCCAGTCCCTGACGGTCGCCGTGGATTTGTCCCCACTTAAAACCTGGTTGCATCGGGGTTGGAGCGGGCCTAACTCGCTCCTTCGAACGCGGCGACTAAAGGAGAAGCCTAGCACCCTGCAGCCTGCGGTCACCTGCCCGGGATGGCCAACAGAGTCAGTGTAGGGTTTCGCTGTGGCCGTTCTAACCAGCGGTCCCGGCTACGGGCTCACGCCTGATCTCCAGCTCCCTTCCTCCTGCAGCACCACACCAACATCCTCACGTCACTGTCTCCGTGTGTCCGTAACAAGGATGAGGGAAAAGATTAGGAAAGGCAAGTACGTAGATATGTTCACCCTTACGGAGGACATGCATCAGGCATTTGCGAAAGCGAAAAAGGCCGATGGCATAGGGGAAAATGCTTTCAGGAGTTTTTCATCAGTGGCTTAGGGGTTTTCTGGTGTTTGTTGCGTGTTACGCGGAGTCTAGACCATTGGAGTACCCAAGTATTGTGAAATATTTGTTCTTAGTTCACGAAATGTACCTTAAAACAAAGGGTTACTCATGAAGGGAGTATGATGAAAAATTCCGTAGGAAGCAGGATGGGAACCGCATATTGCCCATGGGTTTCAATTGCTGAAATCCTAACTGGCCCCCTCCAATGAAAACGGGGAATCATTTCTGACCACACTATCCGTACACCTGGCCAGTGAGCTCACAAAGCCACCAAGTCCAACTTAATGCTTAGGATTAGATCTATGCCCTTAACACTGCCCATGTCATTACCCCCAAAGTGAATGATCAGCCAGGCAGGATGACTGGATAGCACAGCAAGAGATTGATGCTGGTGGGTAACAGGAGTGCAAGGAATCAGCTGGAACTGAAGGAGTCAATTCCAAT
The DNA here is from genome assembly GCF_055691185.1 of Crinia signifera. Lineage (NCBI taxonomy): Eukaryota > Metazoa > Chordata > Amphibia > Anura > Myobatrachidae > Crinia > Crinia signifera. The sequence continues at coordinate 204,140,025 of NC_139217.1, forward strand.
ACCAATTGTGGTAGCTCTGGAGTTGTGGGCTTGCGATATCGCTGATAGGCAGGTGGTCTTCCGGTGTGATAACATGGCAGGAACACTTTGGCCCCTTCCACGCAGCAAGCTTATGATGCAGCTTGGAGGGATTGGCAGTCTTTTCTTTGTAGGTATGGTCAGGAAGGTGAGTCACTGGAGGATAGACTGTGGGGTTTTGTATGGTAACATTACAAAGCGGGCAGATCAAAAGGGGCCATGTCTTCTGCCCTTGCGGGCATTGCATTTCATGCTCGTTTGCTAGGTCAGGGGGATCCCACTCGTTCCTTTGTGTTAAAAAAGGCAATGAAGGGGTGGGCTAAAGCGAATCCGGTACTGGCTGATTCACGGCAGCCCATCGATTTGAAGTTACTAAGGAAGTTGTTTAGGGCTCTGGGTAGTGTAGGCGGTGCTTCATATGAGTCCTCGCTGTTTCGGTTGGCATTCGCCTTGGCATTCTTTGGAGCCTTTAGGGTGAGAGGCTTAGTGGCTAGCAGCAAGAAGTCCAGGGTCACAGGTATACTCTTGGATAACGTCCAAGTGTGCAGCAATAGTTTGCTTTGCAAAATTGCGCGGTCCAAGACGGACCAGGATGGGCGGGGGTCGTTCGGTTACTTTGACAGCACAGAGCGAGATGGGTGTATGCCCGGTACGGTTAGCACAAGGCTATTTGGGACTATGCCCCCCCAGGGGAGGAGGACAGTTGCTGGTGCAGGCCAATGGGGCGGCCAATCACGAAGTTCCAATTTGCTGCAGTTTTGAAGCGCTGTCTGGTATTCTTGGGGCTGCGACCCGAGGATTATGGGACCCATTCCTTTCGGATAGGGTTGGCTACGCAGGCTGCAGCATCTAGGTCTTCTGCAGTGGCGATCCAGGCGCTAGAAGTCATCCGCATGTAAGTCATATGTGCGCTTGGATAAATTGTAGTTGTGCCTGTTGCGCCAACCCTAAAACGATGTTTACCATCAATTTTGAACGTCAGCGTTCAGAAATTGAGGGATTGAAGGTAGCTTTTACTTTTTCCTCCGAGGGGGCCTTAATTCAATTGGCTTACCATGGTCCACGGGAGGTTTTTTGAGTTTTCGCCTTCACATGGGTTGATATAATGTTTTTTGTTGTGTTGTTGGTAAGATACTGATGGTAGGGACTCTTCTTTTCTAGTTGCTATGGATTCGTCTGGACAAATATGGCTTATCGGCCATTCTTTCATTTTTTTGGGCAGGGAGGCATCCAATGGCGAGGAGGTCACAAGATAACATAGACGACAGGGTAGTTAGGTGGATAGGGGTCAGGTGTCTCCGTTGGGTACATTTCCTGCAGGTCCTGTTTCGACACAAGCAGCGTTGGGGTCGTCCTGCCTTGCTGATCATTCACCTTGGGGGTAATGACATGGGCAGTGTTAAGGGCATAAATCTAATCCTAAGCATTAAGTTGGACTTGGTGGCTTTGTGAGCTCACTGGCCAGGTGTACGGATAGTGTGGTCAGAAATTATTCCCCGTTTTCATTGGAGGGGGGCAGTTAGGATTTCAGCAATTGAAAAGGCCCGTAAAAAGGTTAACTCGGCTGTGGGTTTGTGAGTTTGTTTGTTAGGGCCTTTGGAGGTTTGGTAGTAAAACATCCCTTGTTAGTTCTTAATAGTGCCAGGTACTATAGGGAAGATGGAGTGCACCTTTCCCCTGCGGGAAATGGCATCTTTCTGGAGGATATTTTTCTTGTGTAGGCTTGAGTTAAATTTTGCTAGGATTTGGGTTTTTTCTGTTTGGCCGCTGTGGTTTGGTAACCTTGTTGTGGCGAGAAGTCACTACCAGCCAGCGGTCAAAGAAGGGCATAAGCAGTCATTGTGGGGCACCACCCTTTTTGTAGGACGGCAGGTGTGTCCTCCCCATGCGGGTGGACAAGGGGCGTTCCCCTGCGGGAGCACCCATTGGGTCAGCCAGGTTAAGGGGGGTGAGTCCTGCACGATGCAGGTTATGCAGGTAGGAGGCGGTGGTGAGCCCCTCCTGGAGTCCTGTTTCGTAGATCAAGTTGACTGGGCTGGCGTTTAGTAGCGACTTATATTTCCTCTACCTCCCCCATGGCAGCCAACACCTGTGGGTTATCTCCCTTCTGGGTAGTACTTGGAAAGGAAAAAAGACACCCGGCCCCTATATAAGGCTCCTCCTCCTTGGCCTCTTTGTCTTTTTTCCTTTCCAGCAGGGTAGTGCATGGAGCAGCAGGTGAAAATCTGCAGGAAAGGTTTTTTGGCTTACCCCAGGAATAAGGACTGATCCCGCCGACACCTAGAGCGCTCCAGCGGGATGGAGAAGGTGATGCCGGCCTTCAGAGGTTATAATGCCTCGGGTGCTGCATGCCGCTTCCTAGAGGAGTAGGCTACACGCGGCGGCGTCCTCAGGCGGCACAGGAGCTTACAGCTGTGCGCGCCTGGTCCGGGTTAATCAGCACGTGAAACCGGACGGGCGTCATAGGGGGCGCAGCGCATAAGGATGACGCGGCGTACACAGAAGTGCCGGAGCTGAGACGCTGTGTGCGGCTGCAGGAAGCGCGCCGATCGCCCGGAAAGCCTATACCCATACAGTCTACAGAAGAGTGAGTACGGCTGGTGTTCCAGCGTGGATATTAAGAAACATGCGGTAGGCTATGCTGTAGCTGAAGTTTGTGTGTTTTTTAGCAGTGAAATTGAAACAATTATGGAGGAGGAAAAACGTCCAGTCGCAAAAAAATCGGGGTAAGCCAGATGTAAGCCAGATGATATGTGACATGGATTGGGTGTATTGCTAATATTGGCTAAACACTCGGTGTGTTTTGGTACAGGTCGGACTCCAGTAAAGATAAAGGGGACCTTAAAGCAAAACACAAGAAACTGCACTTAGCTAAATGCTTGATGTGCACCAAAGACTTGCCGGATAATAATATTGGCAGTGTCTGTGAGCAATGTAAATCACCTCAAATACCCCTAGCCCAAATGACGGGACTAGTGGACATGCTCAGAGTTGCCCTGACTGACACCTTTGTAACCAAGGAAGATTTGGTAAAAGCTACAAGCAAGAGAAGCCGATCTGTAGTAAGTGAGGAGTCTGCAGGTTCAGCAGATGACTTAGGGGCAGGAGCTTTGATGGATGAGGATGAGATGGTACAAGACAAGTCAGATTCGGATTTTAACCCAGATATGGTCGAGAATCTCATATTGTTAATACATAAGTCTTTGGAGATAGAGGATAAACAGGAAGATGTCTTACCGCAAGATCTTCTGTTCAAAGATAAAAAGAAAAAAGGAAATTTTTTACAGAATCCCCAGTACCCAAGGACAAAGCGGAAAGAGAAGCTTTACTATCAAGCCTCAAGGTCATGATACAACAACAAGTGGTTGTGAGAGTGCAGGAAGCCCAAATAGGAGAAGGCTGGTACTCCCGGTTTTTTGTAGTAAAAAAAGCATTCAGAACAATATTAGATCTGAGAAGATTAAACCGGATCATTCATGTAAGAGTGTTCAAAATGGATTCGGTGAGGACAATCTTGCCAGACTTAAGACAGGACATGTTCATGACAGCTATCGATTTAAAAGATGCTTATCTTCATGTGTCAATTTATCTAGGACATCAAAAATTTCTGCGTTTCTCCCTCAACGGAATAAGTTATCAGTTCACGGCACTTCCGTTTGGACTGGCAACCTCTCCAAGAACTTTTACCAAGGTGCTGGTGGTAGTTATAGCAGTACTGAGGAGACAGGGAATAATGTTTTGGCCTTATCTAGACGATATACTAATCATAGCAAGGTCAATGGAACAGGCAGTGGAACATACACAGAAAGTGTTGGAATGCCTATCAGACCATGGTTGGCTTATAAATTTGCAAAAAAGCAAGTTAGTTCCATCAAACCAAAGAGATTATTTGGGAGTGACGCTGGACACAAGGTTAATGAAAGTGAAATTAACCGAGGAGAGGAAACAGAAGCTATTGCGCTTCTTAAAATCTAGAATAAAGAAATCGGTGGTGTCCTCAGAAATGTGTATGAAAGCCCTGGGTCTTATGTCGGCGGCATTAGAGACCATACCCTGGTCGAGGTTCCACATGAGGAAAATGCAGAACTGTTTCCTGTCCCAATGGGATGGAGACAGCAAAAACCTAACACAAAGAATTGTGCTGTCAAGAAGAGCAAAGGAAGACCTAAAATGGTGGTCGGATGTGAACCGATTGGAGAGCGGAAAATCTTTTGCGGTGATAGAGCAAATTGTAGTAACTACAGATGCCAGCCAGACAGGCTGGGGGGCGACGTGTGGGCAACACATAGCACAAGGGCTGTGGCCGACCAATTTTCAAGCGACACACTCAAAATTTAAAAGAAATGCAAGCAGTATATCTAGCATGCAAAAATTTCGACCATGTTCTAAAAGACAAAGAAGTGGTGATCCGTTCAGACAACAGCACAGTAGTGGCCTACATAAACAGGCAAGGAGGCACGAGGAGCCATCATATGATGAGAGAAACAGAGAAGCTGTTAGTTTGGGCCGAAAACAATGTAAAGAACATGGTGGCGATATTCCTGGCAGGGAAGGAGAACGTGTTGGCAGATGGGCTCAGCAGAACCACATGTGTACCAGGAGAGTGGGGTCTGAACAAGGTGGTCTTCGAATTTGTGGTGGAGATGTGGGGACTCCCAGAGGTAGACCTGATGGCTACAAAAGAAAACAGAAATGTCCCGAAATACTTCTCAAGGTTCAAGGAGCAACAAGCAGCTCAAGTAGACGCCCTGACCAGCAGTTGGCCAGTAGGGCTCGCATATGCCTTTCCACCTCTCCCAATGATACCAAGATTTCTGAGGAAAGTGCAAAAGGAGAAAGCAGTAGTAATAGCGGTGCTGTCATATTGGCCAAGGAGGTCTTGGTTTCCGAAGTTACTTCAGATGGCAATAGACAAACCGTGGAAGCTCCCTCAGTTACCAGATTTGCTGATGCAGGGGAAAGTTCAGTGTCCACAACCAGAATTATGGAACTTGACGGCGTGGCTGTTGAGGCCGGAAACTTAAGAAGGAAAGGGTTTTCAGGTTCAGTGATTGGCACTTTACTGAAGGCAAGGAAGGAATCTACCTCTAAAGCATATTATAAAGTATGGAAGAAGTATAGCTCTTGGTGCAGGGAAAATAATCAATCACCAGGAGAAATTCCGGGAATCCTTGAATTTTTACAAGAAGGCTTAGAAAAACGGTTGTCACTGAGCACAATAAAAGTACAGATTTCAGCATTGGTGGCTATGCTAGACCTGGATATAGCTGAAAACAAATACGTTAAAAGGTTTATACAAGCAGCAAAAAAATTGAGGCCAACTTTTAAAAGTCCTTTAGCACCATGGGACCTGAATATGGTCCTGAAAGCCCTTATGGATAAACCTTTTGAACCCTGAACAGAGATTTCGTTAAAATTCTTAAACTGGAAAGTAGCCTTCCTGGTAGCCATAACCTCAGCCAGAAGGGTTTCCGAGATTCAGGCGTTATGGGCGGAAGAGCCCTTCTTGAACTTTTTCGAGAGTAAGGTGGTGTTACGCACAAACCCACAGTTTCTGCCTAAGGTAGTTTCTAACTTTCATGTAAATCAGGAGATCGTACTTCCGTCCCCCTGTGCAAACCCGGTAAATGAGAAAGAAAGAAGATTAAACACAATAGACCTGGTGAGAGCTCTAAAAGTGTATGTAGAGAGAACAAAGGATCTCAGAAAGACAAAGAATCTATTTGTCCTGTCGGAGGGATGTAGGAAGGGATCTGGAGCTTCAAAACTGACACTCGCCAGATGGATCAAAAGCTGTATCCTGGAAGCATACAAACTAAATAACCAGGTGTTACCAAGTGGATAAAAAGCACACTCGACAAGCCACATCTTGGGCGGAAAAAGGAGAGGCGTCGATAACAGACTTATGCAAAGCGGCAGGATGGGCATCGGCTCATACCTTTACTAGGCATTACAGAATAGATGTGCTCCGCGGATGCGAAGTTTGGACGAAAAGTTCTGAGTGCAGCAATATAGGCCAAATGGTGGTTTGTATTTATGTGATAAAAAAAAAAAAAAAAAATAATATATGTATATATATATATATATATATATATATATATATATATATATATATATATATATATATATATATATATATATATATATATATATATATATTACATTTTTCTGATGTACAGTTTACTATGATTTGAGGGAACCCACCCGGATAAAGTACTGCTCGGGTACCTCCCACAGGTGTTAGCTGCCATGGGGGAGGTAGAGGAAATATCGGATTCTTACCTGATAATATGTTTTCCTCTACTCCACCATGGCAGCATATTTCCTGACCCTTTGTTGTTAGGTTGTTGTTGTGTAATAACTGTTAATTTATATTAAAGCTGGAGAAGTAAAGACAAAGAGGCCAAGGAGGAGGAGCCTTATATAGGGGCTGAGTGTCTTTTTTTCCTTTCCAAGTACTACCCAGAAGGGAGATAACCCACAGGTGTTGGCTGCCATGGTGGAGTAGAGGAAAACATATTATCAGGTAAGAATCTGATATTTTTGGCCATCCTCCAAAGTTTATCGGGATTCCGTCGAGTCCTGGGCCTTTCCCTCCTGGCAGTCCCTTAATTGCCATCCTCACCACCTCAATACTCAACGGGGCCTCTATTTCTTGTGACTCTTGATCTCCTAATAATGGAATTTAAATTTTAGACATGTACTCCCTAATTTCCAGTTGATTCTGTTTTAATCTGGAGGTATACAGTGAGGTAAAGTACTGCACAAATTCCTGTCCTATCTCCCCTGTTGTTTACACCATATTCCCATCTTCCTTTTTAATTTTATTGATGTTAGTAGAGGGGGTTTCTGCCTGGGCCAGGTAGGCTAGATATCTGCCTGGCCTATCAGAGTGCTGGTAATTATTGCGCATATTATATGACATTGATTTCAGATTCTCCTCCTTCAATGCATCCATCCACTCCCCCTGGGCCACAAGCCATTCGTGTCTGGAGGACTCGCACCTGCTGGTTAAATATTTTATTTCTTGAGCCGTGCTTTCCCTTTCCAACTCTTGTATTTTACTTTTTTTCCCCCTTTTAATCTCCCCAGTTCGCTTCTTCAAGGTACCCCTGACAAAGGCCTTAAATGTGTCCCATGTTATGGCAGATGAAGTGGAGCCTAAATTTAGTGCCCAGAATTCCTCCCACTGGGGGGTAAGTGTCTTTTCCTGTCCTAAGGACTGTAGCCAGTTCACATTAAATTTCCAAAATCCATGTCCTTTGTCTCTTATTTCAGATAGCTCTAATATCATCGGGGAATGATCAGAAATTCCCCTAGCTTTATACTCTATCCTGTCGACCTGAGCTACCAAATTTTTAGATAGCAATGTAAGGTCTATTCTTGAAAATACCTGGTGGGTAGCAGAATAGCAGGAATACTGTAGATTAGTTGGATTTCGAACTCGCCAGATATCCTCCCATCCCATATCGTGTACAAAATTGGAAAACCCCCTATTCCCTCTGGCCTTATCTATCCAACTGAGGGTCCATTATGTTGTTAAAGTCCCCCATACAGCGGTTTGGTAACCTTGTTGTGGCGAGAAGTCACTACCAGCCAGCGGTCAAAGAAGGGCATAAGCAGTCATTGTGGGGCACCACCCTTTTTGTAGGATGGTGGGTGTGTCCTCCCCATGCAGGTGGACAAGGGGCGTTCCTCTGCGGGAGCACCCATTGGGTCAGCCAGGTTAAGGGGTGGTGAGTCCTGCATGATGCAGGTTATGCAGGTAGAAGGCGGTGTTGAGCCCCTCCTGGAGTCCTGTTTCGTAGATCAAGTTGACTGGGCTGGCGTTTGGTAGCGACTTATATATTTTTTGCCATCCTCCAAAGTTTATTATTTTTAAGTTAGGTATCTAGTTTAAAATTCCAAAATTTCCAAATTTAGTTAATTTAAAATCGGTCACCCAACAATAAATAATTGTTGACGTTTTAAAGTTAGCTCTCAGTTGTTCGAGTCTTTATTTATGGTCCGTGTGAGTTATTGGTGTCCGTGTCATTTATTTTAGTTAAGCTGTTTTCTCAATAAAAGTAAAAGGTATGTCACAGTAAGTTATGGGCGCCTAATCATTATCCTCCATACAAAGGGCATGTACATTGTCCATTAAAAAGATCATTTAGTTTCCATATTTAGTAGTTCCCTATCCAGGTCCTCGTATACCCAATTGTACGTTTTTCATCCCAAATGCTTTTAGGGTACTGGAGTCGCAACTGTGGTATTTAATAATAGTACTTAGCCACTGCTTTCAGTGGTTTTAATCTGGCTTTGTTCTTTTTTGCTTTGCATATCATACCCACGTGTTCAAGTATCTGAACCTTAAGGGGTCTTTCTGTTTTGCCAATGTCAATTTTACCACACGGGTATTTCAAACTATGTAGTCTGAAATTGCCCATTTTTTTCCCAAATATATCATGGAAAGAATTTTTTGTTTCCATACTGACATGCTTTACACCGCCCACATTTCATGGATCCTTGTCTCGCAGTTCTAACTTGTTTTGGTTTTGAGAGAATACTATGTACCAAATGATCCTTATTGTAGCTCTTCCCCAGCTCACTTGCACTTTTGAATCTTTACTAAGTTATTGTCATCTTGTAGAATTGGCCAGTGTTGGAGTATACTCAATATTTCATTCCAGTTTTTTATTGAGGTCCCCACGAATCTGACCATTTCCTCATTTTAATTATGTTTTTGAGTTTCTAGTAATGACTCACTAGGAATTCTAGCCACTTTAATGTGTTTTTAATGAGTCTATTACTATATCCTCTTTTGAACAATCCATTTTGTAGTTCTTTTTCTCTTCCTCTATATGTCTCTGAATCAGAACAGTTCCATTTTGGGCATATAAATTCTAATTTGGGGATGGCTTTTATTTTTGTTGGTAAATGTGCACTTGTAGAATGTAGAATACAGTTATAAGCTGTATAGGTCTTATTGAATGGCTTCCCCTTCATTATTGCTGATTGGCACTTCCAAGAAATGAATCTCCTTCAGATTTGCTTTAGAAGTAAGTTTTAAGTTGAAATCATTCAGATTTAGTAGGGAGATGAACATTTATAGATCTTTTTTGCTGCCATCCCACAGTATCAAAATATCGTCAATGTACAGCTGGTAAAGATATTTTCTGTGTACTGTTCATTTGTTTCTTGGAAGACTATTTCCTTTTTCCCACGACCCCAGGCAGAGAGTGGCATAAGTGAGGGTGCAGGCTGTCCCCATCGCTGTCCCTCTAACCTTGAGGTACAGTAGTGGGATTCATTGCAAGTGAAATAGATTTTGTAAGAATAAATCCTAATGCTTAAACAAGAAAATCATTGAATTCATGATTAATATTCATATTGAGAAAGTATTTCACTGCTGCGATACCTTTCTCGTAACTAAGGCTTGTGTAAAGAATGTCAATGTCATAAATGACAAGCCATGTTGTACCCTCATTAACTGTGAGGTTGTCAAGACATCCAATGTGCCCTTGTGTATGATGGAAGAGCAGCGACATGTTTACAAAGAACTTGATCTAAATATGTGCTCAGTTTCTCGTTCAGGCTGCCAATACCTGACAGAATTGGTCTTCCTGGGGGTTACTTTTTATTTTTATGTATTTTGGCAATAGATATAGTGTGGGACTATTGGGTTTGTCCACCTTAACATATTAATGATTGTTCCTGTTTATTATTTTCCTATCAAAGGCTTTTTGTATCATGTTGTTATATAGCTTGGTGTAATTATGGCTTGGGTTAAAGATTATCTTTTTATAGAGCAGCTTTAGAAATAGATACAATGTATTAAGTTATTAATTTATTAGTGTCTCACCCTACAGGGAAATTATACTATATTTCTGTTCCAGCGGGTGACCCCACATTACATTTGGGCAGTCAGCCCTTACTATACTGCAGAGATGGATACAATGTACCATAAATGTATCCTTTATGCTGTTATGTTTTCAACAATTTTGTGGCTCAAGAAAAAAATCTCCCCCCCTTGTGCGTATAATTATGGGGATAATGTCAGTTATTCACTAATTGATAGGTGAATCATTTGTATCCACAGTCAACTAATTTGACTCTGTTTTCACAGTATTGTCTGTCTTAGTTAAGATTCTTGGTTATTTAAGTACACTGCATGGCTAGATTATTTTATCAGGCTGTGTCCTGTATACTCTTTTTTTATTTAAATATTCATTTACCAGTGGCACATATTCATATTAGTTTTAAATTATATTATCCTATTTACTGAATAACTGTCATGATCCAGTTAATAAGACGTGTGTCAACTGATGCTGCAGAAATCCCTGCCTATCATGTCTGCCTGTCAGCTCCAGTCTCCTGTTTGTTCGCAGCCAATCCTGAGCATCCTTCTATCCTGAAAATTGCCCAACCAATCACCATGCACCGGCTGCTATAAGTATCCTGGGTTGACACCTGGGAAATTGCCAATTCAATGAAGTCCACAGCCTAGCTGTTACCCGTGCTTTTGCTCCAAAGGAAAGCCTGGCTAATTACTTACAGCTGCCCAGTCTGGCTCCTTCCAGTCTTGCTGGAATTGACTCCTTCAGTTCCAGCTGATTCCTTGCACTCCTGTTACCCACCAGCATCAATCTCTTGCTGTGCTATCCAGTCACTCCTGCTCCAGCGGACTCTGTTCCTTCCAAGGACCTGTGTCATTCCAAAATGCAGCTCCCTGGGTTCCATCAGGGTTCCGACATTGATACCTCCATGCCATCAGTGCCATCGTTTGCAAGCTGCATCAGTGTTCTGCCATCGTTGCCTCCATGCCGTTGTTGTTCCGTTATCAATACTACTCACCATCGGTGTTCCGCCATCAATACTTCTCTCCATTGGTGTTCCGTCATTGATATCTCCACGCCATTGGTGTTCCGCCATTGATCCTATGTTTCGTCAGTGTTCCTCCATCAATAGATCTACACCACAGTTTTTTCTTAATCGATCCCAAGCTCCATCAGTGTTCCACCATTGATAGCTCCACACCCTCGGTGTTCCACCATCGATATTCAGCAACATCGGTTACACATTGACCCCTCATCAGTTCCAGCCGGCCTCCTGAGTCTCATACTAGCTTCCTAGCTAGTATCTTGTGTCATCAGGTCACCATTAAATCAACATCATTTCACCATCGATTCCATATCAATTCCTCATCAAATGCAATCAACCTCCTTAGTCTCCTACTACCTTCCCACAAGTCTCCTGCTCCATCGGTGTTCTACCATTGATACTCAGCTCCATCAATGTTCCATCATCATTCCTGAATGAGCTCCATAGGTGTTCACAGTATCATATTCTCTAGTTTATTGTGCTTCACAGTTAATACAGGCAATAAGTAATACCATACATGCATAATACTGCATCAGTATTTACACTGCACCCATTGACTCTGACCATCGATGTATATGCATCTCATGCCATACCAATGACTTTGTGATATTATTACGTTGCTGCATTTATTCAAATTACCAATTGAAAGTCTTTTCACCGCTGTTTACCATCCTGCTTGTTTAATAAAGACTTTGTATTATACTTACCTGCTTCCTGCATTCTGGCCATGCCCTCGGGCAATCCTATCAATTACTATATTCTGGTTCATGCCTCCAAGTTCCCAGATTCCACTCTTGAGTCAACCCTTATGCCAGCGGCATGTATATTAGATGCGTTATTCCTCCTGCTATTGTTAGAAGCGGTTGTGCAGTAATTACCAACTCCTTATTTGCACTGAATAAGTGAAGGTAAACTAAATTTGAAGCTTTGGAATACTCATGTATACTGTATCTGTCATACTGTTTAATTTAACTCATTTTTACTCTGAGATTTGTATTAAGAATTAGTTTGCATATAGGTACTAAATTCATTTGACAAAACAAAAATCAAGAAGAAATCTACTTTTTCACCGGATCCCAAGATATGTCCATCTGTACAGATTTTCCAAACAATGGTCTCACAAGACCTTGATCATCTAACAAAAACAAAAAAAACAGGAGAATGTAAGTAAAGGAGGGAAGGTGTCATGGTCTTGGGCTCGGGATGGTGATACACAGCGCCCATTGGCTGTTGTGTATAGAGTAAGCGGCGAAGACAGCTGGTGCTCACGACCTGAGAAAATATAGCAGCATTGCAGAACACAGGGCCAGCCACCAGAGGCATTGAAACAGGAGGGGGAGCTCGCTCGCCCCACCACACACACTCAAAGGAACTGCTGGAGAGAAGTGGTGTGCAGTCAGCAAAAATACCACATATACTCCGCTCTGTGGAGGAACATGCAGCGGCACAGCACCGGGGATAAAGTGGTCTGGAACAACTTTGACTGGCCCCCAGTCACTGTGCAGGAAGTGATTGGCAGGTGTGTCTCTGCTGTGCAATGTGCCTAAATTAACAGATGAGGTGGGGACAGTGCTAGCAGTGACTCTTGTCTTAGCCCCGCCCCACAACATTCTCCCTTGTCCTCTCCTCCAATGGTGCTGGTCATGGTGGTGGGATTGTGATGAACAGAGGAGGAGCCACCAGGAGAAAATACACATGACCTACGCGGAAAGGGAATACCAGTGTGTAGGAGGGAGGTAGCACATGAGGGAAGATATGTTGAATTTGGAAGATATACCTCCTCCCTCATGCCTCAATTCCTGTGTCCCTCCTCTCCAACCCCTCATGTTCCCAGGTGCTGTGTCACAAACTTGTTGGCAGGGGGAGCAAAATAGATAGTTACCTCCCTGCTAGATGGGTCATACACAAGATATCACAGATCAGAAGCAGGTTTCAAAAAAGCAGGCAAGGAAGAGTCCAAATTCTAGCCGGGTCATACACAAGTTATCACACGTGAAGTATAGAACGATCAAGCAGGAGAATGGTCAGGAGATTATCCAGAATCATATATGAATAACACAGGATATCAGACAAGCACTGGGAATACTGGAGCAGGACTGCCTTATATAGGGAGCTAAGTACTGGAGTCTTACAGGTGCTTCAATCAGTGAGAGCTGAGCGTGTCTCAGGTGCTGTAATCAATCACCAATGCTCAGGATACACAGAACTGCCTGGCAGCATGAAGCAGAGCTGAACTAACAGGACAATATCAAACCAGGTAAACATCAGACAGACGAAGTTGGGTACTTGTATAGTTTCACGGAGGCAGCTTGCGCTACGTTTGAAGCTACTTTATTAGCATAGCCCAATGGCTGTCTTACTTGTGTAGTTTTACGGCGGAAACCTAAGCTACGTTGTCTGTGTAGCTCAACGGCTGCCTAGCGTAGTAAGCGTAGTGTCTCTGCGGCAGCCCTGCGTAGTTAGCGTAGTCACCGTACTGTCCATGGGAGCTGCAGCTCTGTCCCCGGCGTCCCTGGCAAGCCTACTGAGCGCCTCTCACACAGTGCCGGCGCCTGCATGATCCCCTCTCTGCTGGTGGATGCTGACAGAGAGGGGATCATAAGGGTGCCGGCGGAGAGGTGCTCCATCTGTCTGAGACGCAGGGGCGACTCAGATGATTGAGCATCTCAATAAGTATTGTGGCAGGGTACGAAACCCTGCTGACAGGATTAGGGGTTCGATAGCATGTGCGTCTCCTGCACAAAGGGGGGGTGTGTGGCCACAAGTGCATCTCATGCACAATAAAGGAGGCATTTGCCAGTGCTCCATATTACATATGCCTCCATTTGAAACCCCCAATATCCACGCCGGCCCGAAGTGTGGCGAGCGCAGCGCGTTAAACTGTGTAACGCTGACTGACTACGCTAACTACGTAAGCTTCAGCTGACTGCAAAAAGGGACGCCTGACTGACTACTTGTGTAGTTTCACGGCGGCAGCTTAAGCTATGCTGTTAGCGTAGCCCAATGGCTGCATCCGCGGGAACACTACGCTGATTCTGGACAGGGACGCTATCCTAAGTACGTAACTGCCGCCATGAAATTACACAAGTACCGAATGTTGAGACAGAAGGAGGCTTTAAATTAAATTTCAAAGTGTCGAGACACTATAATAAAACCTTTTAACAAGGAAGGTAAAATTAATTTATGGCCATGGGAATTGTATTTACAAGAGAGAAAAACAACTACTGTAAATGATGGAAACTGCTATAAAAAGATAATCTTTAACCCAAGCCATAATTACACCAAGCAATATAACAACATAATACAAAAGGCCTATGAGAGGAAAATAATAAACAGGAACAACCATCAATTTCTTAAGGTGGATTAACTCAAAACTCCCACACGATATTGCCAAAAATACATAAAAATGAAAAGGAACCTCCATGAAGACCAATTCTGTCTGGTATTGCCAGCCTGACAGAAACTGAGCACATATATAGATCTATTTCTTTGTAAACATGCTACTGCTCTTCCATCATACACAAAGTACACTATGTAAAAATTAGACACAGTAAATGAGGGTAAATGGCTTGTCTCTTGTGAAGTTGAGACGCATCTGTCTGAGACTTCAGCTGCGGAATGCTTTCTTGATTTAGACATTATTCATGAATTATTTTCTCGTTGAAGCATTAGGATTTATTCTTATATAAAAAAATCACTTACAAAGAATCCCACTGCAGTACCTCCAGTTTGGAAGCATGTCGATGGGGACAGCCTGTGCCCCCACCTATGCCAACCTCTACCTTGGGTGGTGGTAAAAATAAATATTCCAAGAACCATATGAACAGTACACAGAAAATATCTTCTGTACTGATAGTATTCTACATTTTACATTGTACAAGTGCACATTTACCAACCACAATAAAAGCCATCCCGAAAGGAGAACTTATACACACAAAATGCAACTTTCCAATTCAGAGACATATAGAGGAAGAGAAAAATAACTACAACATAGATTCCTCAATAGAGGATATAGTAATAGACTCATTAAATCCATTAAAGAAGTGGATAGAATTCCTTGTGATAAAAACGTAATAAAATTAAGGAACCGGTCAGATTCGTGGGGACCTTCAATAAAAACTGGAAGGAAATATACAGTATACTCCAAAAACACTGGCCAATTCTAAAGAGCTAAGAACAACAAGGATAGTCTAGTACATAGCCATCTTTCAAAATCAAAACAAGTTAGAACCCTGAGACAAGGATCCATGAAATGTGGGTGGGGTAAAGCATGTGGCTATATGGAAACAACAAATTCTATCCACGATAAATTTGGATAAGAATGACCAGTTTCAGACTACATAACTTGTACCATGATAGGGGTCATATCATTTTAAATACCCATGTGGAAAATTTACATTGGCAAAGCAGTAATACCCCTTACGGTTTGGATACTTGAACATGTGGGTATGATATGCAATGCAAAATAGGACAAAGCCAGATTTAAACCACTGACACCAGTGGCTAAGCATTTGGGATGATACGCTTACAATTGGGCATACAAAGGGGCGACCTAGATAAGGAGCTACTAAAGATGAAAACTAAAATGATCCTCTTAATAGACAGTTTACAACCGAAGGGGCTTAACAAAAATAACAGCTACATGCCCTTTGTATAGAGAATAATGATTATATCCCATTGATAATAAAATAAGGGAAAAACATATTTAATCTTTTCTTCTGTGTCACCCATCTTTCTCTTTCAATTTCTATACCTTCCTTGTTTTCCTCTTTCTTATTTATACAATACAGCCAGAATATATCTAACCAAGGTGATGGGACCTCAGTGGCAAGAGATACATACAGTATGTGAGTAAATATCTCCAAATGTCCATGATTTTTTAATCTATGAAACGTTATTAAGCCATCATTGAATTAGGGGTGATAATATATTAATCAATTCCACTGTTCCACATCATCTCCACCATAGCCTGCATGAACCCTTGTCATTTTTTAGATATATGATGGCAATACTGAAATAATGCATTATTATATTTATTTCAGATATGCCTTCTCACCATGGACAATATTAAGATTCACTATGAGAGTACCAATTTTTATGGAACAACTTATAAAAAACCTTTCCCTTTACCCATTTCACACCCCTTGATTAAAATTGAATGTAAATAAAGCATCTTAAATACATTTAGATATATTTTTTTTTAATTCACCACCCCACCATTTTTATTTTCTGACTTCTTTCTTTTTCTATATTCACTTCACGTTTGTCTTTATTTATAGGTTTGGAGCACCAAATTACACTATTGAGATTCATTATGTAATAAATAATAAAATTCTAAAAAATTCCAGTACTGTATATCATCACTATGGCACTTTTTGTCATTCTTCATGTAGAATGTGTAAGCAATAAAGAATATAGGTGGAAACAAAGTTTTTATTGTTAATTAAGGAGATGCAATGCACAATTATATTCACACCTATAACATGTCTAAATCAATATACATGAGATAATATCAATGAATTATTTATAAACATCAACACTGAAAAATTTGGTACTTGTTTCCTAGCACGGCCACATCGATCATGATCGTGGGCATCGTTAGTAAAAATTGCGGGCATCGCATGCACTAAAAAATCGGGTGCGATGGTACCGACGCGATGCCCGCGATTTCCCATAGGGAACAATGTTAAATGCCTCAATTTACCCAAATCATCATAGGGAACAATGGTAAATGGGCCAGAACCCCCCAAAAACACCCCATAACAGTGAAATGGCCCAGAGAATAGAATAGTGTGGCGAGCGCAGCGAGCTCAGCGAGCCACCGCGCCCGAAGCGTGGCGAGCGCAGCGAGCCCCGCGAGGGGACGCAGATACCTGTGAAGCCCGCGAAGGGGCGCGTTTACCTGTGAAGGTATCCGCGTCCCCTCGCGGGGCGCGCTGCGCACGCCACGCTTCGGGCTCGGTGGCTCGCTGCGCTCGCCACACTATTCTATTCTCAACTCCACGCCGACGTGGCATAAACATTTGTAGCTTATATGACATAATATAAAACACTGCTAAAGTAGGTGCACGGCTACACAGTCAGGAAGCGACAGTAGAGGTGCAGGTGCCTTATACCTTAAATGATCACAGCTAAGTTCAGATATACGCTCCCATGATACACCTGCATTTTTGCAGGTGTATCATGACCAAGACACTATGGTAGAGCATAACATTAAGCAGGGCATGACTAGGGTTCAGAAGATTAACTAGGGCACTTTTGTTGGGGATACGGTCACAAGGTCGACAAGCACTAGGTCGACATTCATGAAGGTCGACATTCATGAAGTCAACGGGTCATTAGGTTGACACAAGCATTAGGTCGACATAAGGAAGGTCGACAGTCAACAGGTCAACATGGGGTTTTTCACTTTTTTTGAGCCGACATGTGCCCTAGTGTGCCGAGAGTAGCAAGGCACCGTGCACTTTTTTAGTGTCCATGATGAATGTGTCCACATTCAGGACAAGAAAAATTGAGACACTCCATGTCGAGCTGATGACCTTCCCCATGTTGACCTTATGCTTGTGACCTGTCAACGTAACCCATGTCATCCTTCAGTCATGTGGACCTTCATGCATTTCGACCTAGTGGTATTGACCTAATGCTTGTCAACCTAGTTGCTGTCTATACAATGATCCATACCCAGGGCAGCCTAGAGGTATGCGAGGCCCCGGTAAAATTGTGGGGGCATGGCCTATTCACGGGAGGTGTGGCCACCTCGCATGATTAGGCCATGCCCCCAAAATTTTTAGAGAGGGATGAAATAAGACTCTAAAGTCGAGGGGGGGGGGGGGGGGTGTTATTGTCCTCCCTCAGCAGCAGCAGCACACGCCTACAGCAACTACAGCACATGCTGTAGTGGTGTGTGCTGCTGATACTGTTGCCCGGGAGACACAGAGGGGGATGGGGGGGGGGAACCAGGGCCAGGCCTGGGTAATTAGTACCCAGCCCCCCCCCCCCCCCCCCTTCTCGGCAGCCCTGTCAATACCCTATTATTGGGCTTAAATTAATAACAGTGTCTCTCAGAAAGCATTGGTACAGTGATCCCGTGAATATATTGCTATGAGGCACACAAAGTTCTGATAACACCCCTACTCAAATCTAATATTGTAATATGATTTGGAGTTTTTTTTAGCCCAATTGGTTCTCGCATTAGCATAAGGAAGTACATCAGGCTTCCACAGCTGCCCCTAACTATAGTTATATTGTGTTTAACAGAATCAGACTCACAATTTTTACAAGTACTGTAGGCATTTTACAATTCCAGACGTTGCTCTAATGTATTTTAAAATATACATAATTACAGTTTGCAGAATATTATCATTGTTTAGTCAATAGTCATTGTTCTTACTTGTTCCACCACATAAATGCCGTAATCTGCTTGCTGTTTCTGTAGAAATGGGTGCATGTTGTGCAGCCAGGCATTAAGGTGTGCTTCTCTATTTCGAAAAGGGATCACTATAGCAATTTTCTGCAGTGCTGTACACTGTGCAGGCTTGCTATGGCCTCCAAGTGGCAAATGTGCATTTTGAAGGATTGTATTTTCAAGGGTCACATTTACTTCTACATTGTAAGGACCTGTTAATGAAGACAAACAGACAGACACAATTCAGTCCTAAAATTGTCATAAAACCAATTTATGTTTCATGGAAGAGATCAGTTACTGCATAAGTGTTCTGTTTGGAAATGTTCATATTTATACAGAGCCATTTACAAGAACAATATTGTGCATTAATCTTTAACCCATTGGTTCACAACCTGTATAAAATCACGGCACCCTCAAGTACCAGCTTTTTTTCACAGCACCCCTAAAAAAGTTTTTTATTGATACATTTGGAAAAAAAATATGTGGTGGTGTACAGTTGTGCTTTCATTGTCCAAATGTATGATTTGCAGCCACTAGCACTGGTTTTGCAATGCACAGGGAAGGGGGAGCATGATGTGTTTCAGCACGTATGGCATCATTACCCAGCTAAGTAACAGGTGGCTTCCAGATGATGGCAAGTGTGAAGCATCAAAAGATTTGCAGGTTCTGAAGATTATCATCCCATGTGGTAAGGAATTCTGTAGGTAGGTAACGGCAAATGAGAAGTCGGTACTTATGTAATATCTGGGCGCCCGATTTTTTCATCACATCGCATCGCATGCAATATAGTGGCATACAATTCATGCAATGCGATTTTTCATTGTAAAGACCCAATTTTTAATTGTATAGTCACCCATGGGTGATTTCATACCCCCACTATCCAACGACGCATGGAGTTGATTTTATATAGTGTGGCGAGCGCAGCGAGCCACCGTGCCCGAACCTGGCGAGCCCCGCTAGGGAACGCAGAATACATGTAAAGTAATCCGCGTCCTCTCACCACACTATATAAAATCAACTCCATGCGTAGTTGGATAGTGGGGGTATGAAATCACCCATGGTTGACTATGCAATTAAAAATCGGGTCTTTAAAATGAAAAATCGCATCGCATGCCGTAAGTAGTGGCATGCAATGAAAAAAATCGGGCGCCCAGATAATACATAAGTACCGAGAAGTCTTAAAAATTGAAAGACCATTATCAGAGAGGAGGCTAGGCCCAGATTACAGGCAGATCTAATAGTTAAGAAGCAGAATATTTTGAGATACTATTTGAGCTGCATTATACAATGGTGTTGCTGAGTAGTGTGTAGATAAGGACAAGGCATTCTTATTTGGTTTTGGACAAACTTTGAAGCCACTATATGGAGATGTAGTATTGGATAGCTTGGATTTGCATTGGCAAGAAATGAATGTTTTTAGGTTATTATTACTACACAGCATATCTTAAATGGTATTGTTATGCGAAGGGGACCCCTGCCGGACCCTAACTCCGTTGCCTCAGACAGGAGTCAGCAGCTGTGTGCAGAGCTAGACTTCACCTGGGCCCGTCTCGGCTGGGGAGCGAGTTAGGCCCGCTCCGCTCCGCTACAGGCAGGTCTTAAGGGTGGACAACACCAGCTGCTGAGGCCAGGAGAGCGCAAGGGCAAAGCTAACTACACCTACAGAAGGCAGGGGGACCCCGGACGCCTGGCGTGTACTAAACGTAACAATACGTGAAGATGGTACTAAATGTAAATGGTGAACAAGGAAGCAACAATGCTACAAGGATGGGATAATATCACAACAACTGAGGGCAACAATGCCGAAGATGGAATATAAAGATAAAAGATACAGCTGGCAGCAATGCTTCTAACCAGGTGGAATATGGAGCTAGAAAGCACTGACAACCAGGTCCTCTGATGACACTTATCTGTAGCCGGACACAGGTAAACGGGACACGGCACGAGGAACAGCACGAGGCACGACACAGAACGGGAAGGCACAGGACTGCAGAGTACTTCTGGAACCAGGAACACCAAGGCACACTAAGGTATGACCAAAGCTATAACCGGCGTCTGTTCCCAGCAGACGCCAGCTATTTATTTGAATCTGCCGCCTGTGATTGTGCTGACGTCAGCCGCGCTGACGCCGCACGCTGCTTGGAGACTCGAGAGCGTTGCCCAGCAACGCCCCGACGTCCAGCAGCCGGAACCACGGAGCCGGAAGCTCGGGGCGTTGCTAGGCAACGCCCCCGACGCTCCCCCGGCGCTCCATCTCCGCCGCCCGTCCCGGACGTGACATCACGCAGAGGCGCTCTGGGACGGCGGCGGCTGACAGTACCCCCCCCTTGAGGAGAGGTCAACCGACCTCCAAGTCCTGGCTTCAACGGATTTTGCTTATGAAATAATTGTTTTAAAGATGGAGCGTGAAGGTCCTTGTCCGGGACCCAGGACCTTTCCTCAGGTCCATAGCCCTTCCAATGGACTAGAAAGAACAAACGCCCGCGAGTGATTCTCGAATCCAGAATACTATCGATCACAAACTCCTTGATGCCTTGACGAATTACTGGGGCCGGCCTGTAAGCACGTGGCCGATGGGCAGGTTTAAGCTATGAGGCATGGAACGTGGGATTGACCTTCAGAGAGCGTGGAATCTGGAGTCGAAAGGCCACAGGATTGATCCTCCTAATGATCCTGTAGGGACCGATAAAGCGAGGACCCAACTTCTTGGATGCCTGATGGATATTAATATTCCTGGTGGATAGCCACACCCAGTCTCCGACTTTAAACGAACAAGGTCTCCTGTGACGGTCGGAGAAGCGCTTTGCGGCCGTGGTCGCAGAGAGGAGAGCCCTACGGACCATAGCCCAGATACTTCTCCTACTGGTCACCCACCTCGAATTACCTGTTCTGGCGGGAACAGGATCAAACGAATTGGCCCGAGGGTGGAAACCATAGTTACACAAAAATGGAGACATTTTGGTGGCAGAATGCCAGCCATTGTTGTAGGCAAACTCTGCGAATGGCAGATTTTCCACCCAATCCTGTTGGGACTTTGATACGTAACACCGCAGGAACTGCTCGAGTGTCTGATTCACACGTTCCGTCTGCCCATTAGATTGTGGATGATAGGCCGAAGATGGACTGAGCTTAATCTGTAACGCAGAACACATAGACTTCCAAAACTTGGCCACAAATTGAACGCCCCTATCTGAGACGATATCAGTAGGAAGACCATGCAAGCGAAAAATGTGGCATAAAAACAAAGAGGCCAACCTTTCCGCGGAAGGTAAACCAGTCAAGGGGACAAAATGTGCCATCTTACTGAATCGGTCTACCACCACCCAGATGGAATCACAACCCCTGGATAATGGTAAATCAGTTATAAAATCCATGGAAATGTGTGACCATGGCCTCCGGGATATTGACAAGGGAACCAACTGACCAATGGGCGAAGAACGGGGAGTCTTATTCCTGGCACAAACGTCGCAGGCAGCTACCCATACCTTGACATCCTTCCTCATGGTGGACCACCAGACAGCTCTTGATAACAAAGATAACGTTTTATCACTGCCGGGATGACCCGCTGATTTACATTGATGAAACTCCCAAAAAAAATTTTTGCGGAGCTCAAAAGGTACAAAGAGTTTACCTTCTGGCACGGCCTTCGGAGCCGAAGCTTGTGCCAACATGACTTGATCCATAAGGCTATGAGTAACCCCAGCAATAATACAAGAGGCAGGAATATGGTTGTAAATGCGGTTCTTGGACAGCGGAAAAACTTCTAGAAAGAGCATCGGCAACGACATTTTTTGACCCTGGCCTATAAGTAATAATGAAATTAAATCGGGCAAAAAATAATGTCCACCTAGCCTGCCTCGCATTGACTCTCTTGGCTGATTGGAGATATGCCAGATTTTTATGATCTGTTATGATGGTAACCTGGAACCTGGCCCCCTCCAGCCAATGTCGCCATTCCTCTAAGGCTGCTTTGATGGCGAGAAGCTCCCGATTGCCGACATCATAATTACATTCCGCTGAGGAAAATTTCCGAGAAAAAAAAGCACAAGGATGTAAGAACCCATCCTGCCTATCCACCTGTGAGAGGACTGCCCCAATCCCTACTTCTGAGGCATCAACTTCCATGACAAAGGGTAATTCAGGATTGGGATGCCTCAGAACCCCGGCGGAAAGAAAGGCTGCCTTCAACTTACTAAAGGCGTTAACAGCGGCATCGGACCAGACTGAAGGATTGGCGTCCTTTTTGGTTAATGCAACAATGGGGGCTACAATATCAGAGAAGAATGGAATAAATCTCCTATAATAGTTAGCAAAGCCCAAGAACCTCTGAGTGGATTTGAGGTTAGATGGTTGAACCCAATCCTTAATGGCCTGGAGCTTTACTGGGTCCATTTGAAAACCCCGAGGGGAAATAATGTAACCCAGGAAAGAAATGCTCTCCACCTCGAACTCGCATTTCTCCAACTTGGCATACAAATTGTTCTCCCTCAATTTTTTTAGAACTGCGCATACATGCAAGCGGTGCTGCTCCAGTGATGGGGAGAAGATCAAAATATCATCCAGATATACTACGACAAAAACCCCCAAAAACTCCCTCAAGACGTCATTAATAAAATCCTGGAACACTGCAGGTGCATTAGCGAGACCAAAGGGCATAACCAAATACTCATAATGTCCCGAATGCGTATTAAACGCAGTTTTCCACTCATCACCGGCTTTAATGCGGATTAAATTGTACGCCCCTCTCAAATCAATTTTAGAAAAAATGGATGCCTTACGAAGCTGATCAAAGAGTACAGATATGAGTGGAAGAGGATACGAATTTTTTACTGTAATGGCATTGAGCTGTCTAAAATCAATGCACGGGCGAAGGGAGCCGTCCTTTTTCCCCACAAAAAAAAACCCGGCTCCGACGGGTGATTTTGAGGGCCTAATGAACCCTTTCTTCAGGTTTTCCTCAATGTACTCCTCCATCGCCTTCTCCTCAGGAAGGGATAAGGAGTATAATCGCCCCTTGGGAAGTTTGGCCTCAGGAATGAGATTAATGGCACAATCATATGGTCTATGAGGGGGCAAGATGTCTGCTTCTTTTTTGGAAAACACATCGGAAAAAGACAAATAAGGTTCAGGTAACCCAGAAACTGAGGGAGTCACCATGCGGACTGGCAGGGCTAGACAATTATGAGAACATTGCTCCCCCCAACTTACAAGTTCCCCTGACTGCCAATCAAAATGTGGGTTGTGTAGTTTAAGCCATGGTAATCCCAGCACTACGGGTGTAACAGGACTATGAAAAATAAAAAAGGATAAGAGCTCGGAATGGGTAACCCCAACCTGGACCTGTAGGGGAACGGTGCGCTGTGTAATAACTCCATTGGGCAATCGATTGCCATCTAAGCCATACACCGAAATCTCTGGAGATACTGGTATGAGGGAAATCCCCAGTTCTTTGGCTAACTGGGAGTCCAGAAAATTACCCGCAGCCCCACAATCAATAAATGCCTGGCCATCCCACCTATGAATCTCAGAACAAATACATATGGGGATTAATAAAGAATTACTGGGAGATATAAGAGATAGGCCTGATAGGATGTCTCCCCGCATCCTCAGGCCTTGGCGTTTCCCGGGCGCTCAGGACAAGCATTTACCAAGTGTCCCCGCACCCCGCAGTATAAACAGAGGCCCTGAGCACGCCGTCTGGCCTTCTCCTGCGGAGATAAGCGAACTGCGCCCAACTGCATAGGTTCCCCAAGGTCAACAGCAGAATCCTCGGGGACACTGGGCAATGGCACCAACCCTGCCCCTCGCTCTGAGCGTCTCTCACGGAGCCGGCGATCCACCCTGATAACCAGCTGCATGAGATCGTCCAAGGACATTGGTGTGGGATACTGCACCAAGGAATCTTTTATTTGGTCAGACAGCCCAACCCTAAATTGGGAGCGTAAAGCTGGATCATTCCACCCTGAATCATTAGCGTATCGCCGGAATTCAGAGCAATAGGCCTCTGCCACCTGGCGACCTTGTTTGAGAGATCGAAGGTGAGCTTCTGCTGCGGCTGCCTTATCTGGGTCATCATATAAAATCCCCATTGCCTGGAAAAAAGACTCCACGGACCGGAGAGCCGGACTGTCTGACTTCAGCCCAAATGCCCACGTCTGTGGATCCCCCTGGAGGAGAGAAATCACCAACCCCACTCTCTGTATTTCAGACCCGGAGGACAGGGGCCGTAACCGAAAATATAATTTACAGCTCTCTTTAAAATTAAAGAACTGATGTCTATCCCCAGTGAACCGATCAGGAAGGCTCATTTTGGGTTCTTTAACAGACATAGCCGTTGCAGGAGCTGCTCTACGAACCTCCTCCTGAGACTCAACTCTGAGAGTGAGATCCTGCAACTGCTGAGTAAGGTGGTGTAACTGTTCAGCAAAAACCTGGGCCGGAACCCCCGCATTGGGATCCATGCTAAACCAAGAAATACACAACCACTGTAAAGGTAATATGGTTGTGTTACAATATTATCTGGCCGGTTATAATGTTATGCGAAGGGGACCCCTGCCGGACCCTAACTCCGTTGCCTCAGACAGGAGTCAGCAGCTGTGTGCAGAGCTAGACTTCACCTGGGCCCGTCTCGGCTGGGGAGCGAGTTAGGCCCGCTCCGCTCCGCTACAGGCAGGTCTTAAGGGTGGACAACACCAGCTGCTGAGGCCAGGAGAGCGCAAGGGCAAAGCTAACTACACCTACAGAAGGCAGGGGGACCCCGGACGCCTGGCGTGTACTAAACGTAACAATACGTGAAGATGGTACTAAATGTAAATGGTGAACAAGGAAGCAACAATGCTACAAGGATGGGATAATATCACAACAACTGAGGGCAACAATGCCGAAGATGGAATATAAAGATAAAAGATACAGCTGGCAGCAATGCTTCTAACCAGGTGGAATATGGAGCTAGAAAGCACTGACAACCAGGTCCTCTGATGACACTTATCTGTAGCCGGACACAGGTAAACGGGACACGGCACGAGGAACAGCACGAGGCACGACACAGAACGGGAAGGCACAGGACTGCAAAGTACTTCTGGAACCAGGAACACCAAGGCACACTAAGGTATGACCAAAGCTATAACCGGCGTCTGTTCCCAGCAGACGCCAGCTATTTATTTGAATCTGCCGCCTGTGATTGTGCTGACGTCAGCCGCGCTGACGCCGCACGCTGCTTGGAGACTCGAGAGCGTTGCCCAGCAACGCCCCGACGTCCAGCAGCCGGAACCACGGAGCCGGAAGCTCGGGGCGTTGCTAGGCAACGCCCCCGACGCTCCCCCGGCGCTCCATCTCCGCCGCCCGTCCCGGACGTGACATCACGCAGAGGCGCTCTGGGACGGCGGCGGCTGACAGGTATATCAAAATAATTATTTAGTCCAGTCGCTTAGTTGGGTTGAGTATAAATGTCAAAATATTGATATTCATCGTGTTCACCACCATGCACTTTTTTTCTTACTTTTAGACACTTTTTTGGATAGAACCATGCACAGATCTCTCTGACCTGTGCATGGTTGGATCAAACTTGCCAGCCTGGACCTGATCTATTTTTTGCGATTTTAGATAATGTTTAGGGTGTGATTTGAAAATTCGCACCCTATTACATTTGCAATTTTAAAGTTTTCTATGAGAAATTTGCGATTTATTGGTCATAGCAAAATGTGCAGATTATTACCACAAATTGCACATGTGATTTTTGGCCATTTTTGACCAAAAAAAAATCACATTTTACTAAAAATAGCATTTTATTAGATTTTAAATTCTCAACTTTTTTATTTCGGTACTCTTTACTTAGAAGGGCGCCCACGATTTTGATCGTGGGGATCGTTAGTAAAAAATCTCGGGCATCTCGGGGATTGAATGCACTAAAAAATCGGGTGCGATCAACCGACGAGATGCCCGAGATTTCCCATAGGGAACAATGTTAAATGTCTCAATTGACCCAATTTTCCTGTTCAATGCCTCAATTGACCCGATTTTTCCATAGGAAACAATGTTAAATGGGCCACAGAGGCCAAATAGGCACCCTGAAGTGTATAATGGCCACCCGAATTGTTAACGCAACCCCACGATCAACGTCAACCCGATGCGTGGCGAGCGCAGCGAGCCCGCGAGGGGCGGCGGTACGCGTCCTACGACCTTTTCATACCCCCACTATCCACGTCGGCCTGGAGTTGAGAATAGAAAGTGTGGCGAGCGCAGCGAGCCACCGAGCCCGAAGCGTGGCGAGCGCAGCGAGCCCCGCGAGGGTACGCGGACAGCTGTGAAGCCCGCGAGGGGACGCGGATACCTGTGAAGGTATCCGCGTCCCCTCGCGGGGCTCGCTGCGCTCGCCACGCTTCGGGCTCGGTGGCTCGCTGCGCTCGCCACACTTTCTATTCTCAACTCCACGCCGACGTGGATAGTGGGGGTATGAAAAGGTCGTAGGACGCGTACCGCCGCCCCTCGCGGGCTCGCTGCGCTCGCCACGCTTCGGGTTGACGTTGATCGTGGGGTGGCGTTAACAATTCGGGTGGCCATTATTCACTTCAGGGTGCCTATTTGGCCTCTGTGGCCCATTTAACATTGTTTCCTATGGAAAAATTGGGTCAATTGAGGCATTGAACAGGAAAATCGGGTCAATTGAGACATTTAACATTGTTCCCTATGGGAAATCTCGGGCATCTCGTCGGTTGATCGCACCCGATTTTTTAGTGCATTCAATCCCCGAGATGCCCGAGATGGGCGCCCTTCTAAGTAAAGAGTACCTTTATTTCTTCCAAATGGATAGGACAAAGTACATCAATATGTAGGAATGGGCCAAAAGAACTTTCTCCATCTGGCTCTCTTATGTGCACACCCAATTAAAAATAGCAAAGTTATTTATAGAAAGGGTGGTTCATTTGGCCTCTTCGTATAATCTGGAAACCAATGCAACAAGGAATAACCAGGATCTAATCCCCAGTGACACCTGCCAGATGTTCTCTTTCATCTATGTAATGGTTTGCGCAATAGACTATTTTCTTTATTTACTCTGTTCAAAACCTCCATGCTCGATTTATCTGGATGAATGTATTGTTTGTTTTTTTATTGTGTGCCACTATTTTATTGACCTTTTAATAAACTATGTTAATGCAGAATAGGTTGCTAAAAAACAGCTGGACCTGCTTCTCTCATTATCGTAATGACGTAGGACCAGATAAGGCTCAAGTACTGTAAGTACATTTACAAAAGAGGAAGAGTGTTATTTCACCCGCCTGGCAAATTGCACTCTCCCTCTTGTTGCTGATATAACCAATGCTTTCATGGATTCTGTGCATTTGTTGGTAAAAATATCCCAGTGGCACTTACGGCTGTTTAAAAAAAAAAAATGAGTTAGCTAGAGGCAGTGCTGTGCAGTGAACATTTAACCTATGGGCTGCAGGACTGCAGCCTCTCCAGATATCACCCGCCACTGTGCTATCCGAAGTGTCTGTGAGACTGCACTGGCAGTGACTTCCTATTGGAAGTGCAACCTGCCAGTCACCCAAGGTAGACCCATTGGGAGGTATTCCCTTACATTTGGGATGCCTCTATGGACTGCTTTGTGTGCAGCCCATAGAATTCAGGGTCTGCGCATGGTCAGTACTGAGGCCAGTACTGCGCATGTGCCTGTCATCTAGAGCGTACAGGCGCTGGGACTGGGATTTGGCATCTATGAGCTGCTGCCTGAGTACCGAAGATGATACTGCGCATGTGCCGGTCCCGCGACCATGGAGGTAGGAGCTGCCACTGGTGCTGTTTGAGTGCAGCAACAACAACTGCAGCTGTCAACATTGATAGCTGCAGCTGTCTGCAGATCAATCAGTGTCAATGATGGTTCATAACTTGAGGAGGCAAGGTACTGGTCACAGTCAGATTCATTAGTGTAGGAAGGAGAGAATTTGGAGATGGGATTTAAGATGTATTAAACAATGGTGTTGCTGAAGATTGTGCAGATGAGGGTGAGTCAAATTTATTGAGTTCTGGAGAATATTTGAAGCCAGTTTACAAATTTGTACAACGATGGCTTGGATGGGGATCACCAGCTATGTTTTTCCAGGTCATTGTTAGTGCACCTTTTGAGATACTATGCAAGTCAACTATTTGGGTTGTGTAATAAATGTCGAAAGCAATGCATTTTCTATGATTTCCGGCTTTGCTAATAGACTTCACATGATTTTCGGCTTTTTCATAGAAACATATAATTTGACAGCAGATACGAACCACTTGGCCCATCTAGTCTGCCCCTTTTTTAAACATGTTACCTCAAACCATATTTAATCCTTATTTTTTGTAAAGATATCAATATGCCTATCCCAAGCATGTTTAAAAATTGTTCTACTGTATTTGCCTCTACCACCTCTGATGGGAGGCTATTCCACTTATCTACTACTCTTTCTGTGAAGTTATTCTTCCTCACATTTCCCCTGAATCTTCCTCCCTCTAGTTTCAGTGCATGTCCTCGTGTTCTGCTGCTCCTCTTCCTGTGAAGAATGTCTCCCACCTGTACCTTGTTAAAGCCCTGATATATTTGAAAGTTTCTATCATGTCCCCCTTTCCCTTCTCTGCTCTAAAGTATACATATTAAGATCTTTTGCATTTACTATGTTTCCGGCTTTTCTAATACACTTTACATAAGTTTCCAGCTTTTACCCATACCCTGGTTCCAAATGTAATAGGCTATGAAAATCAGAAAGTGAGAGATTTTGGGAGAGTTTTCCCATTATTTTAAAGTGGTAATAAATGACATGCCAAAATCACCCTGGTTTTTCTAGTGTGCTGCTTTAAAATAATGGGAAGACTCTCCCAAAATCTCTCACTTTCTGATTATTAGCCTATTACATTTTGCCCCCCATGTCCATTACTTCCAAGAGATCCCCTACAGCATTCTGGTAAGTATATTTCCCCTAACCCTAATCCCTCTAATCCCCACCCAGGCCCTAACCTTCTTCCTAGTGCCTATCTGTTATGGTGTTAATTGTTCTTTTGGAAAACTGCTTAGTACAGTAAATGTAAAATGAACCTCTACAGAAAGAATGTATACTGTAGTAGTAGTAGGATTTCCGTGATCATTATGCCTGCATGTTGGTGTGGTAAAAGCATCTGTAGTTTGCTTACAACCAACTTAAATTTTCAGGTGATGCTTCAAAGTAGATGATTTGTTTTCCTGCCAGATACTGAATTTAAGATTTGCTATTAATGAGTAATAATAACTTACTGTATGCTAAACATTATTGATGGTCTTTTTGGATTCTGAAATGGTTACTTTTACATGCAGGCTGCTATTCTTAACGAGTAATAGTTGGTTATGCTAAGCCTTATAAAGGATTTAATTCAAGTCTGAAACTTGCTATTCTTAATCTCTTATATATTTAGCCAGATCTGTCACTCGTCCCCTGTCTATATAACGTTCCCGCCCAGCGGGATACACAAACCCGCCCCCCCTAGGGAAAAGACCAGTGTTCTATGTGTATAACGTTCCCGCCCAGCATTATACACAAACCCGCCCCCCTAAGGAAAAGACCAGTGTTCTACTCACCCCACCCCCTTGACATCACCTCCGTCTGCCCAGCCAGGGCTACAGTACATGCCTACCATTTCTCCACAGCCACCATCCACCATTACTCCCGCACCACCCCCCAGACACCCACGAACCCCCCTCTGCGATTTGCGGCCCCCCCCGCGACCCCACCCCCTCCCGTGATTCGCGGGCCCCCTGTGACCTCCCGCGATTCGCTGGCCCCCCGCAACTCCCCCCTCCTGCGATTCGCGGCACCCCCGTGCCCCCCTCCCACGATTTGCGAACCCCAGCCCCCTCCTGCGATTCATGGCACCCCCCCTCCGGCGATTTGCAGGCCCCCTCCCGCGATTGGCGCCCCCCTCATGCGATTCGCGGATCCCCGCCCCCTCCCGCGATTCACGACACCCCCGCACCCCCCTCCCGCGGTTTGCGGACCCCCTCCCGCGATTCACGGGCCCCCGCACCCCACCCCCCACCCTGTGCCACCTCCCTCCCTTGATTCACGGCACCACCCTTAATTCACGGACCCCACAATTCCCCCTCCCGCAATTCACTGACCCCCACAAGCCCCCTCCCGCGATTCATGGCACCCCCCCCTCCGGCGATTTGCAGGCCCCCTTCCGCGATTCGCGCCCCCCTCATGCGATTCGCGGATCCCCGCCCCCTCCCGCGATTCACGACATCCCCCGCGCCCCCCTCCCACGGTTTGCGGACCCCCTCCCGCGATTCACGGGCCCCCGCACCCCACCTTGTGCCACCTCCCTCCCTTGATTCACGGCACCACCCTTAATTCACGGACCCCACAATTCCCCCTTCCCGCGATTCAAGTCCTCCCGCCCCCTCCCGCTATGACCCCCCGCGCCCCCCTCCCACGAATCGCGGACCCCCGCACCCCCCCCCCCTGCGCCCCCTCCCTCCCTTGATTCACGACACCCCCGCCCCTCCCGTGATTCACGGACCCCCACAACCCCCCCTCCCGCAATTCACTGACCCCCACAAACCCCCTCCCGCAATTTGCGGACCCCCCTTCCCGCGATTTGCGGACCCCTGCCCCCTCCTGCTAATCGCAGATCCCCGCGCCTCCCGCAATTTGCAGACCCCCCTGACCCCCTTCCGGCAATCCCCCCTCCCAGCGGACCCCCGCGACCCCGCTCCCGAATTTCACATACCCCCGTGAGAATGGGGGATCCTGTGCCGCCACAAGCAGGTGCCGCCCCTAGGTGGGTAATCCGGCCTAACTGCCGCGATGCAGGTTCCCCCACTGCCAGAAGTGTCCCCATGGTCCTCTGCACCAACACCACAACTTTTATCAATGTCTTGCACACATACCACTATTATACAGCCTCCTGCTCTCATGCACCCTCACTACTTCCCAGTGGGAGGAGACGCTCACCCACTGCCGGGAGCTGCATACTGTCCCCCACCCTCTTCCAGTTCTAGGGATGCCCATCGACCATCAATGATTCCAAATCATCGATGGTTTATGGCCGATGTTGAATACTTTTGCCATCGATGTGGGAGGACCAGATGGTTTGCCTACATCAATGGCAAAGGAGAACCGATCAAGTTTCAATTTTTTTAAGGTGCCGGGAAACTCCCCTCCCCCCCACACACCCGGAAGTCCCGCCACAGATTGACCCACGGCCTATTCAGTCAGATATAATGGATGACCATCGATAGCTACAACAAATCGATGGTTATCCAAGTAATATGTTACTACTACTATCGATGGCAGGGTGCAAAATCGCCATCAATGCCAACCATCGATGGCATTCGCACCAATGCCCATCCCTACTCTGCAACAGCCAAAAACCTTTACTACCTCTCATGCCCACACACCTCTATCACTGCCCTGTCTCCTGTTCTCCTGCCCCGTAACTTCCACCAGTGGGGACCCGCTCACCCTGTGTTGCCCACATTCCCCTTCATGCTTTACCACCCAGCCTCCTGCTCTCATGCACCCTAGCTTTCACCCATTAGGAGGAGACACTGACTCAGGGCCACCGTCCTGTACTCCTGCACAGTGTTCCCTCCTCTTTAGTTCCCCGTATGCCCAC
Organism: Crinia signifera; assembly: GCF_055691185.1. Taxonomy (NCBI): domain Eukaryota; kingdom Metazoa; phylum Chordata; class Amphibia; order Anura; family Myobatrachidae; genus Crinia; species Crinia signifera. The sequence continues at coordinate 204,171,928 of NC_139217.1, forward strand.
ACACCCCTATCACTACCCAGCCTCCTGTTTTTCTGTGTCGTGACCTCCGCCAGTGGGGATCCGCTGACCCAAAAACACCCTACTATACTATTGCACACACACACACACACACCTAAAAAAAAACACTTTTTAATTAAACAAAACAATACACACCCCTTCCAAATCATATGCTCTCTATTTAACACATTTCACCTATAACTCAAGTTGCAATACAGGGCATCTTTCATACAATTCTAACCATATTTCTCACAATACAAACGTTCACAAATTAAGGGGGCGCAGCCCCTTACGCCGGTGTGAAGAGCGCCCGTAGGGCATGATGAATCACCTAGTGTTTATATATATAGTATGCTAATTGATCCAAGAAAGATGCAATTGCAAGTTTAAACAGAGACTACCTTCTAATCTAGAACCACAGTTTGTGCACCACAAAAACCACAGAACATGTGCTGGACTATCTTCACCAGAGCTGTTATTTGCATGTTTTTAAAAAAATAGAATGCCCAAACTATTCCATACTGCATACCTTCCAAATTGTTAATTTGCAGATTCTGGACCCTTGCATGCACCATAGGCGCATAGGCATGGCCTAGAGGTTAGGGGACATGGCCTATGCAGCCCGCAAAGTCACGCCCCGTGTTAGCCCGTGTTGGGACATGGCCACTGCACATGCCATTAGCCTCTCTGTCTCTGGGAATATTTACTGCTACAGAGTGCCGGGCAGGGGGTACTCCCAACTGCCTTCCACTGCAGGACACTGCCAGTCCTGTGTGGGATGCCGGACGGTCCCACGAAAATTGGGACAGTTGAGAGGAAGGTTTACCTGCTTATGTTGCAAAGCCCTCAGTGGTGATATTTGCATGCGAACAAGACACAGGGATAGATAATGAAAATTAGCCATTACTTTTCACTATATATAGCATCAATTTGATGTATATTATATACTGTACATCCTACTATACAGTCCTCCGGACCCCTGGCCAAGATTTCTGGTTCAACTTTTCATACAGCCCACCAAGAGCCTTTGAATTCTGGTGGACTTTATGCATTAGATAACACATATCCATGTGGTATCAATGCCTGGAGTAGACACAAACTAGAGGTCCCACTTGGGATATAAATGTCCATATAATAAATGCAATACTCCATGGTGGTCGACCACCATGGAGTATTGCATGTATTATATGACATTTATATCCCAAGTGGTAGCACTTGATCTGTCTTTTGTATGTTGAATTGTTTATTGGAATAGTTGGTGTCTATCCCTTAGATTAAAGCTGCACCCTTTGTTTGGAGCGCAGGCTCTTTATCCCTTTTTGTTTACACACTAAAGGTACTGCCGGACCTCTAGCGTCTGTCTCTTTCTTTCAAGGCAGTGCCCATTTTTGGAGGGGCTGCCGCCAATAGAATGTGCGGACGCCGCGCTGTGGGTTGAATGGCGGACGGACACAGCAATCAGAGGAGCTCGGCATGTTGTTAGGAACTCCCTGGGCAATGAGCATTTAACTCCTCCCCACCCTACAATGAGCATGTAAGTCCCCTTGGCAATGAGCATGTAAGTCCCCTTGGCAATGAGCATACAACCTCTCCCCTTGACAACAAGTATATAACTCCTGTTAACTCAAGCATTTCCTTCATTCCATTAATGATTGTTTATGAAAAGCTTTTCTGTGCTTTATTTTTTCTGTATTGTATTATATCCATTCCATTCCATAAAACCTTGAGTCCTATTGGAGAAAGAGCTCTTTATAAATAAAATTATTATTATTATTATTAACTCCCCCTGGCAATGAGCATGTAACTGCCTGGCAACAAGCATTACAGTGTGTAGTAAAATAGAAATTACATTGTTTGGTATATTTGTAATGGGCATTATGGTGGGTGGCATTATGTGTAATGGGCATTACGGTGTGTTGCATTATATGTAATGAGCATTAAGGTGTATGGCATTATGTTTCTGTGACATTGACCAGTGTGGCATATATGTCTAACTGCTTTACACAAGAAAATAAACTAACTAGGCACTCGTAGGACATTTTATATCTTTAAAATTATGCTCACAAATATTGTTTATCAAGCTGCAGATCTCAAGTTATGATACCACACTGAGTGGGAGATTTTCTAAATGAAAAATGCGGTAAAAGCCCTGTTATCTGGGTTTTTACCACATTTTGGGATGCTTTAAACATCCCCCGTCGGTTACCGTGATGGGGGGCATCGCCAGCAAAAGCCTATGGGCTTCTACCGCGACCCACCGTCGCCCGCACCGACCCCTTTACCCCACACCGACCCCCCCTCACCTGTGTCCGGGCAGCACAGAGCTGTGCTGCCCGGACCTGTGACCTCCTCCTCCCTGCACCAGTGGTGTAGCTAGGTGCCAGAGTGCCCGGAGCAAGGGCATGTTTCGCACCCATACCCCCCCCCCTCCATTTATAGTAGGCGGGGCTCTTGCGCTGCAAAAAGGGGGCGAGGCCGTACATTATACCACACACACCGTAATGCCCATTGCTCGTTTTAGTGAACTTTGCAATACCCATTACACATAAAGCCACATGCCATAATGCCAATTTCACATAAGGCTACACATGATGCCAATTACATACTATATAACAAGGGGGGTTGAGGAGAAAGGGAGAAAGCAGGGGAGACAGGGAGAGGTACTTGGGAGACAGGGAGATCAGGACTGGGGATAAAGAGAGGGAGACGGGACTGGTGAGTCAGGGAGGGAGAATGGGGAGAGATGGGACTGGTCAGATGGAGGGAGAGTGGGGGGGTACAGAAACTGAGGGGGGGGGGGGACCCTGGGAGGGTAAGAGAGGAGGAAGAGGGGCTGGGGAGACAACGGCAGTCCCTCTTGTACCATAATTGCAGCTGCCACAATGCTGACACCCAGGAGCTATATGGAATAAAAAAAAGACAAATTGCATTATAATGCACTAATGAATGTAGATGTGCCACAATAATTGATTGTCTCACCAGGTCTCACTCAGCTTCTCAGCAGAGTCTCCCGGCGCTGGCATTGACACTGTTGTCCTGCTCACAGCAGGGTCTCCCAGTGCTGGCATTGACACTGTCCAGCCGGCACTGGGACTGTCCACCGATCCCAGCAGGAGACCACCTACGCTGACTAGGGACTGCGGCGCCGACACCACAGCGGGTGAGCGGGCTTGCTGGGGGAGCCGGCGGCAGAGTGCGCAGCTACGGCGCCCTGGGATATTTCTGCGCCTGGAGCACATGCTCCGCCGGCTTCACAGTAGCTACGCCACTGCCCTGCACTGTAATCCTCTTCCGGGTGCAGGGAGGAGGTGAGCCCGGCTCAGCAGCAGCAGAGCTGGGTAAGGGAGGGAGGAGCTGCCGGGACCCAATGTGACCCGCTTACTCACCGCAAAGGACAGCTCTTAACGCAAGAGCTGTTCTTTGCCATAATCATCACATATGTTAGAGCATATGGGATAATTATGTAGGCGATGGGCGGCGGAGCTGGGCTGCGGATGTTAGAACATCCCGCCCATAATGATTTATAGCATTTTCCAGACAAAAACCTACAGTATATATCCTTGAAAATATAGAATTTCACAGAACTGAGCTGATATCAGAATTATTTTATTTATTTACAGTTTCTTATATAGCGTAGCATATTCCACTGTGCTTTAAAATTGGAAACAACAGTGATAAAACTGGGTAGAAACAAACTGACATAGAGGTAGGAGGGCCCTGCTCGCAAGCTTACAATCTATAGTGATAATAGGAGGGATACATAAGGATAGAATTCCAAAGCATGGCAGGACCACCTGATTGCAAGACAGTCCTGATGGGATGCAATTATTATAATTTATTATAATTTTATTTATAAGGCGCCACAAGTGTTTCGCAGCGCCGTACAAAGGAACAATACAGGGAGACAAAGCTTGGCAATTAGATATGAATGTTCCTAAATATGATAGGCTTGAGTTTTCAAAGAACACTTGAAAGTTTGAAGGCTAAATATTCTATACAGAACCTATTTAACACCAGAAAGGATTAGTAAATTCTCTCAAAATAACTGCAATAGTTGTCCAAAATGTAAGGAGCCGGGTTGCAACTTTTTACATCTCCTTTGGGAATGCAGAGGACTGCAAGTGTATTGGAAAGGAATTGGTAAAATCTTGATGGCAACAGGGGTTCCATGTCAATGTCTATCACCTTTAGGGCTTATTCCTGGGGTCTGGCCTACAAATAGCAGAAGCAGATCTTGTGCAGAGCGGAGAGGTCAGGTAGGGATATATTTTGAGATAAGCAAAGAGATATAAGTCGGTGTAGTCAGAGTGATGGCTTTGTATGGAAGTAGAAGTATGTTATATGGAATGCGATAATATGCATGCAACCAATGGAGGGATTGACAGAGCGGATCAGCAGATGTTGAACGTCTAGCCAGGAAGGTCAGCTTGTAGGATGAGAGTCTTTTCTTAGGAAGACCGGTAAGGAGGCTATTGCAATAATCAATAATGCATGGATTAGAGTTTTTGCAGTGTCTTGTGTAAGGTATGTACAAATTTTTTATATGTTTTTTAGATGCATATAACATGATTTAGAGACATATTGAATGTGAGGAATAAAGGACAGTTCAGAGTTGAGGATGACCCCTTGGCAACAAGCTTGTCAGAGGGGGGAGTTTACACTCCCCAGCTTCAGTGGACAAGAATTTAATACACTTGTCCCTTTCTGCTTTGCCTTGTTAATGGGTGTATTACCGCTATAATACATCTACCTTGTAGGTGGTGCACATGGACCCCTTGAGCAGCAATCATTTTCCTGGGGTTTTGCTGAAGTGCAGATGCCTCTGGCACAGCCCTAGAGCATACTTGCCTACCTGACCCTCTCCATGAGGGAGAAAATGCTCTGTTCCTGGACTTCCCTGGTAATGTATGATTGCCATCACCTGTGGTGAGCTAGGTAATTGATGAGAAAGGTGTTTCACCACAGGTGATGGTAATCATACATTACCAGGGAAGTCCAGGAACAGAGCATTCTCTCCCTCATGGAGAGGGTCAGGTAGGCAAGTCTGCCCCAGAGTCTAGTCACAAATGCAATGCCCGGCTGCTTAACAGAGAAAAGGGATCCTAAATGGATACTGCACAGGGGCCACCTCCTCTGGTAAAATGCCGTAGATTAACACCTGGTGTTATGCTACTTCTAGAGAAGGTTGCTGATGGAAGTAAAATAAGTAAAGACCATTGTTTCAAAATGGGTATATTTCTAGGATAATATTATATCCTCAACATTTCTAGGTCTTCTGAATGGATTGGACAAAGTTGTCCATCAGGACGGAGGGATGGGCAGAAAGATTATTCTCCATCTGGCTCTCATATATTGATACCCGCTAAAAAGTAGTCATGTTATTTATTGAAAGGGAGGTTTATTTGGCCTAATTACAAACCCCTGCAACAGGTGCTACATGACCAGGATCTAATCCCCAGTGACAACTGGCAGGTGTTATCTATCATCTATGTAATGGTTTGCACAATAGACAGTTTTCTTTATTTACTCTGTTTAATACATCCATGCTCAATTTAGCTGGATAAATGGTTCATTTATTTTTTATTGTGTATCAGTATTTTATTGACCATTCAATAAACTATATCAAAACATAAAAATGCTGCCTGAACTGACCTCCTCTGATCCTGGATGACATGTATTAATTTGCTAAAGAACAACTGGCCTGATTCAGACCTGTTCACTATGCTGCGTATACTTGAAGCCTAGCGAACAGGTCAGCTCTGCCTGCTGCCTCACCGGACACTGGCATCCCCTCGATAGCATGCGTGGGAATGTGCACCAGAAGACATTCCCTCTTATGCAGCCAAAGGGGAGAGAAATCAGAATTTTATTTCTGCAGCTGATCGTCTAATACGGGGCAGGGGCTAACGTCATGTGATGTTAGCCTCCCACCTACAGCAGGCAACACCACGCCTGCATTCCCAGTGGAATGGGCATCATTTTTTTGGGGACGCCCATAAAACGTTTGGCAATCCCCTGCTCCAGCCCTCTGTCCACCCCTGCCCCTCCACCCTGGAGTGAATGGCACGTCAAGTGTGTAATTCGCCAAAGCTGCCCACTCCCACATAAACACACATGTGCAAATCCCACATGTGAGAGTGTTGACTCACCTAGTGAATTGCACCCTCCCTCTAGTGGCTACTTTGACCGATGCTTGCATGGATTCTGCACATTAGTCAGTCAATATATCCCAGGGGCATTCATGGTTGCTTCAAAAAATGTTTTATTGTTTTTTGTATGCACAATCCCTGGCTGCCAGAACAGTGTTGTGTGAGTGCAGTAACAGATGCATCTGCTGAAATTGATAGATGCCGTTTTTGGAACTTCATGGTTCATAACTTGCCAAACCAGTTTGGATCCCTTTCTAGATACAGTATAACAACACTAAAAGTGGCCCTCTCATACTCACTCTCAGAAGCGGTAACTGCAGCACATAATGTCAGTCTCAGACTGGCTCAACAGGGAACCGGGGGATTCACCTTTAGGCCCTGGTGATTTTTGACCCTGCCAACTTTTTAGGAAGGTGATGCCTGGCAGTCATCCCACTACCGACTGAACTAGTGGCTCGAAAATTACTTTGATATTGCCACCGGTAGTCAGCAACTACTGACCAACCCGGAAGCTGAAGGCTGGGAAGTTGATTTTCCAGATTCCAAGAGGAGCTGTGCAGGCTGACGTCACGTAAGTCATGACATACTGTACTTGCACAGACAGTAACACTGCGCTACTTTGAGGAGGAATAGATTAAAATAACCACCATGGGATATAAATAAAAAGCATTTATTTCATAGAAAACTCATTAAAAAAATTATATGCATAATTTAAAAAACAACATTTAAAAATCAATGATTATAGCAGCATTGACAAGGTACTCTCATATATATATATATATATATATATATATATATATATATATATAAAGATTCGATTTGGTATCTGGCACTCACCTGTTGAGACTTTATAAACTTCACCCGGTGCCCTCACCTGAGGGTGTAGATAAAGTTGAATTATGTGCGGCACTCTTGGGATTTTTAGTGAAGAAATGACACTGCGTACAAGTGCTGAATTTCTACGTTTCGGTTTTATTCACAAAACCGTCATCAGGAATGATTCCTCATCATTCCTGATGACAGTTTTTTGAATAAAACCGAAACGTAGAAATTCAGCACTTGTACGCAGTGTCATTTCTTCAATAAAAATCCAGAGAGTGCCGCACATAATTGCACTTTGTATATATATATATATATATATATATATATATATATATATATATATATATATATATATATATATATATATATATATATATATATATATATATATATATATATATATATATATATATATATATATGTATATATAAATAAATAATATACCGTATTGGGACACCAGTCTCTCTTGATGAAGATGATGATTAATAATGTCCAAGTCCGGTTCCTATGTTGACCTCCAGTTAAAAGCAGGGGATCTTTCCAAAGCTGATCTCATACACTCAGTAGTGGTAGATCCTCACTCGCTGAGTGCTTGTTGTGTGTAAGGAGTATGAAGAAGTACTTCAGTGAAGAAGTAATTGCAGCAAAGGAAGAACTTAAATCCCAAGATTGGGGCTCAGGTAATCCTGAGGGTAATGGAACAGGTCTGGTCACCGTCTGGGACTGGAAATTCGCTGTAGATGGATCCAATGGATTGGCGAATACCCAGGAAAGGCTGGTCTGTGACAAAACCTTGGCATATCGAATGCGTTTTGCCAGTTCAACTGGCTTTATAAAAGGTGATTTTCCAGATTCCGAGAGGAGCTGTGCAGGCTGACGTCACGTTAAGTCATGACATACTTGCCATATATTCTTACTTCTCGCCCCTTGAAAGCACTGTGCAGAGAACAGTTCTTGCTCAGCCGTTGCCGCCCCCCCTCGACCTGGATATTTTGTAGTCCTTGATGTTGCAACATAATTGACCTTGCCAATGTCTGACTGGAGTATTTGAAGTAAATGCCAAGGATATGCTGTGGTAGGGGCTATTTAAATACTGTGTATAGCAGTGACATGCAGTGAGGTCAATGGCTTTGGAGGAAACAGAAAAAGGTCCATACAGCAGCAGAACTAATGTTTGAAGGCTTCAGCCCACAAATTGTTACTTAAGCCTGGTGAAATGATAAAGTGGCCTGTGATAATGCAGCAGCCAGTCATCTCCTGACTGTCAGTTTGCAAGCCGAGCCTGTAACTGGCTGCAAGATGTGTGTATGCAGCCCATAGTGCTATTGGCCCCCTAGCCTAGTGGCCAATCAGGAGTTGCTAGGCAGCCAATAGCGCTATTCCGGAGGAGGAGCCACAGGATATAAACTCACATCCAGTGGCTTCTCCTCACTAGTCCATGGGTTCACGTTCTTCATTTTGTTGTGTTGCCAAGTCCCTGGATCCCTACTTGGACAGAAGAGGACGCGATCTACGCCGGAGGACCCCCATAAGTATGGTTTTCTTCCGCAGGTACACAAAATGGATTTTCTTCAGGACCGTCGGATGTAGGATACCTACTGTACCTACGTGTCAAGGTAGGTAAGTATGTGTATGAACAGACTATGTATGTAATAAAGGTATACTTTATTGCGTGTTTGTGTGTTATTTCACTATTTGAATTGTTGTGGAATTCTGTGGCACCTTTATACAGTGGTGTAGCTAGGTGCTATGACGCCCGGAGCAAGGGCATGTTTTGCGCCCTCCCACCCCCCCATTTGTAGTAGGTGAGGCTCCTGCGCAGTGAAAAGTGGGTGCGGCCCAACATTATGTCACACACTGTAATGCCCTTTGCACATATTAGCAAACTTTGAAATACCAATTACACAAAAAGCCACATGCCAATTACAGATAAGGCCAAACATGATGCCCATTGCATACTATATAACAAACCATAATGCCCATTACATACTATATAAACACACCGCGATGCCCATTACACCACAACTGCACACCATGATGCATATTACTACACACACCGGGATGCCAATTACAAAATATGCCGCACACCGTGATGCCCATTACACCGCACACTGTGATGGCAAATACACAATACCCCCCACACTGTAATGCCAATTACACATTACACCCAACACCATGATGCCCATTACACATATGCCCCCATACTAGTGCCAGACACAGATATGCCCCTACAGTTCCAGACACAGATATGCCCCACAGTGCCAGACAGGTATGCCCCCACAGTGCCAGACACATATATGCCCCCACAGTGCCAGACATATACCCCCACAGTGCCATATATGCCTCAGTCTGCACGCCCAAGCATGGTCCCTTCTCGTCTCCTGGGGTGGCCAATCCCCACAGCAGGAGGGGGAGGACACTGCCAGCCCAGGCCAGCCTCCCAGCGCAGTGTGCGCATCATTCATGCCATCATCCATGCCAGTCCCCGCCGCTCTGCCCTGCGTGCCACTTGCAGCCTGGCTGTCAGTCATCCACTGAAAGCCAGGGAGCCCGGCGCCGTACTCCGTTGCACTGGCAGCCAGAAGTAGGCAGGGGAGCGGGCGAGCTGGTGGTGCAGGCACAACTAGTTCTCTTCCGGCACCAGGAGCTCATGCTCTGCCCTCGCTACGCTCCTGCCTAAATACCATGCCAGCAGTTCATGGGAGCGATTATCCAGCAGCAGCACAAATGTGACTGAATGGTACAGCCCACAAGGGAGGGGTGAATTTGAGGAAGGATATTGGCTGTCAACTGCCCATCCACCGGGGGGGGGGGGGGAGTTTGGGTTGGAGTCTGCCGCGATTCATTATTTAGATTTCTGCCTATTAAACCCTGCCTGATCTGTGGAGCCCCTCTGAACCCTGGGGCCAAGTATAGTTGTCTCATTTGTTCTCCACTGCCTTCAGGACACCTACAATACATGTTTTCACCTTGAAATGCCTTAATGTGTTAGCTATCCCACACAATGATATATGCGCGCAACAAGTGTTTGCGAGACTTTATTGCAATAGCAAATAATCGCTCAACTGTGCAAATATCTGCACTTTTCCCCTGAAACACACATTGTACTGTATTGTTAATAAAATCATTTCAAGATAATCATTTCAAGCTTACCTAAATCAGAAGGTAATGGAGGGCATTTTGGCAACTGTGGTTGTTTGCTGTCCTTACCAATTATGTCTGTAGTAAATAAGAAAAACAAAATTATGGTTTTATAATTTCAATTATTAACTAGCCAAGAAAATAGGTGGAACAGAGCAGAGACTCCCTCTTTAAAATATTTTCTATCTGTATAGCAATTTCTAAAACCTACTCAAAGAAAGAAAATGCAGTGCACATTCGGTTCTTAGCACAATTTTGGGCAAAAATGTGGCCCCATCTACTGGGGCCAGATGAGCTTATTAATTGGTTCCTAAGTGTCAAGTCCAGAAAATGGACACCCCCCTTCCCAAATTGCTCCAATGATCATACTATGAAGTATCAGTTTAAAGGTGCCCATACACTTATCCAATTTGGGTCGATTTCACCTGATCCCGACAGCCCAAATCGTATGTGTTTGACATCCCCCTCCGACCCGATGTGTGGTCCTGCGTGCACAAAATCGGATCAGACCCATCAGTGGGACATCGCAGATGCATTTTAGTACCCACAAAGTGTTGGTTCCGTTCCGCAGGTGTGTGCTACCTATGGGCATCGGGGTCTGAGCGGCTGTTAAAAACTGGGAGCGGCATCTGTGGGGCACAAAAGCTGCTGAATTTTAAAAAATCATTTTAAAAACACTGGCCCGGACACTGATTGGCTGAGAGAATTCTCTCAGACAATCAGATGGAAGGCCGACTGACAGAGAATTATTTCAGCCAATAACAGGCCAGTCAGTCTTTTCAAAATGTTTGCAGTGCTTCATGCCTCGCCACCTGGCAGATGCCGCTACCAGCTCACCCCAGCAATTCAGACCCAGCTCCCCGGGAGTATTTTACATGCAATAAATCGCATGCGATATATTGCATGTAAAAATGGCACATCAAGTGCCGAATTGTAAGTGAGCCTCCCGGGGAGCTGCCAGGGGAGCTCAAGGGAAAACTGGCCCGACATGTTCTTAGGAAAAGTCAAACTAGTGTATGGGGGCCTTTATTGTTAAAAAGGGATACATTAAAAAGTAGCAGAGTGTTACATAGGTGAGAAGTAGAAAAAAAAAGTGTTAATATGTGTTTCAATAGTAAAAAGCTGTTTAAGTGCTAGAAAGTGTTACATTGTTGAAATAATGATGTCTCAAAGCAGCTCAGTCACAACAACCCAGTAGGTCACACACCCCAAACCCATTTCTAATACTGACAAAGTGTATATCAGGGATCATGAATGCAAATGCATTTACCATCACCCATTTATAAGTGATCTGACTAGACACTCCCAAAAGGGTGTGGCCTAATTCTAAGGGGCGTGGTCTAAATATAAGAGTGGGAACTAGCAGGAAAACCATTACCTGACATCTCACTTTTGCAACCTACATGACCAGACATTGGTTACAGCAGGAATGGTTGTTGTCCTTCCACGCTTAAGTTGGATGGCTAAAGGCCGCACAGTGACATATAAACATGAAGGCCCACACAGTGACCTAGTACGCCTCACAAATCAAGCCCAAACAATGACAGGCTACTTAAATCAATATACACTGTTTATCCATAATGCCCATTACACATTGTGCCACACACCGTAATGCCCATTACACATTATGCCAAACACCATGATGCCCCCAATACTTCTGCTTATACATATGATGCCTCCAGCAGTGCCTCTCATTAAATGTCACCAGTAGTGTCCCTCATAAAATGCCACCAGTAGTGTCCCTCATAAAATGCCACCAGTAGTGTCCCTCATAAAATGCCACCAGTAGTGTCCCTCATAAAATGCCACCAGTAGTGTCCCTCACAAAATGTCCCAGTATTACCCCCATAGTCAGCACCACATTGCACAGCCTGCCAGCCCTCCCATTGTCAGCACCACACAGCCAGGTAGCCCCCCCTCATAGTCAGCACCGCATTGCAGCCCACCCACCCCCCCTGTTCAGCACAACATTGCAGCCAGCTCACCCCCCCCCCCATAGTCAGCAAAGCATTGCAGCCAGCCCACCCCCCATAGTCAGCACCGCGTTAGCCAGCTTCACCCTTCCCTAAGAAACCTGCCTGAATCTCTGTGTCCCTTGCAGAGGTCTCAGGAAACACAGCAGATCCGTCAGAGGGCTGCTGCTGGTGGCTGTCTTCACTGAAAGGGTGCAGGCGGGACGGGTGCGCGGCATCAGGAAATACACAATGCGCATGTTCGCGCACAGTCCCATCCGCCCCAGCCACTGCACCTCCACCTCCGCCGGGTCCCACATGCAAAGGGACTAGCACTGAAGATTTTTTTTTACACAGCATTAACAGGCGGGCCACTCAAAATAACTCAGCGGGTTGACCCCTGTACTAGATCATTATTTTAAGTTTACCTAAATCAGAAGGTAAGTAAGGGAGTTCTAGTACTTGCAATAGTTTGCAATCCATTATGTCTTCGATTTTTTTATTATTATTAACCAATCATGAAAGATAGGTGTGATACAGCAGAGACTTGCTTTTAAAAATATTTTTCTACTGTAATAGCCCTTTAGAAAACCTGGCCTAAATTTTTAGAAAAAAATACTGTATATATAATTATACAAGTCCTTAGTTAAGATGATTGCTAGCCAGTGGTAGGATGGATAATTTTTTATGGTCAGGAGAACAATATATACTGTAGCCAGTGATGCCAAGCCCCCTAAGCAGAGCCAGATTAAGGTCTAAATGGGCCTGGAGCTGAACATTATCAAGGGCCTATTATGCGCAATAATAGGGGTTGTGGCAGCACTTAATAATGTGGGGGGCTTGACCAGTGTTCTGGTTGGGCGGTCTGCTCATGGGTCTCTATTTGTGTAAATACTTTCAACTAATTATATATGCCTGGAAAAAGCAGGGGGCTGGCATAGGAAAAGTGCAGGGAGATATATTGGCGGGTGCCCTCCAAAAGGTGCACCCGCAGGATGCCGATGTCCTAAAATCCTAAAATACTTGCGGGGAGAGGCGGCACTCCAGTCATAAAAAGAATACTGAAAGACAAAACTTGATAGACAACATTTCAGCACCTTTTATGTGTCCACCTAAGTTTACCACACCATATACCGGGGTGCGGTCAATATGCCGGTGTTCGGAATCCCAGCGGTCAAAATACCGATGCCAGAATCCCGACCACTGCAATGCACTTTGTCCCTTTATGGGTGTCCCCCGCAAGGGGGAGCGATCCACAGCCCCCTGTCGGCATTGCGGAGGTCGGGATTCCGGCGTCGGTATTTTGACCGCCGGGATTCCGACCGCCAGCATATCATACTGGACCCCATATACCCCTTATAAAAATCATGCAACAAAAGAGTAACCCCTTTATATTGTACTTGCCTCTTAGGCATTATGCCACATGGAATGAGCAAAAAATCACACTGACTGAGCCAAAATTCACACTATGGCACACGGATTGAGTCAAAATTCACGTTATGCCACACAGATTAAGGCAAAATTTGGCCACATGGATTGAGCCAAAATACACACTATACCAAACAGATTAAGCAATAATGCACAATATGCTTCATAAACGGGCATTGCGCGCCAAAGGTGCGCATTAAAAATTACACCATAATGCCCATTACATGTTAAGCCACACACCATAATGTCCATTACGTATTATGCCAAACACCCAGTGGCGTAGCTATAGCTCCGCAGCCCCCGCGGTGGCTGGGAGGCGCGGAGAACATGTGGGCGCCGGGGGTCTGTGGGGCTATAGTTACCACTTACTGCCGTCACGGTCCCGTATCTCCCGGCGCCGGCTCCTGCTGCTATAATGAAAACGGACTCTTAGAAAATGGCTGCCCGCATACTGCAGACAGTTTTCTGTCTGCAGTATGGGGTCAGCCATTTTATAAGAGTCCGTTTTCATTATAGCAGCAGGAGCCGGCGCCGGGAGAGACGGGACCGTGACAGGCAGATGCGGCCGGGCAGGTACGCAGAGGGGAGGGGGGGCGCCAAAAAATATGCTGCAGGCGGGCGACAGTTCGGTAGTTACGCCACTGCAAACACCATAATGCCTATTAAAAATTATGCTACATAAGTGCTGCTTACATATATGCTCATTGCCAGGGGTTACATGCTCATTGCCATGTGGGATTCCATGCTCAATGCCAAGGGGGAATATATGCTTGCGGTAACTGGGGGACAGCCGCCGCCGGGCAGAAATGACAGCCATTGACAGCCGGACAGAGAGCAGGGGGCTGCCCCGCTGTATTCAGAGCAATGCAGGTCCCGGCTATTTGAAATATAACCCCTTTCACACCAGAAAATGCAGGGATTTACCCGGGCTGGCCCCTATTACACCAGCCTAGTTCCTGCATTTTCTGGTGTGAGGAGAGAAAACTAACCCCCCCCCCTTTAAAGTTTAAAGGGGGGGTAGTTAACCAGCATTATCTTCGGAACCAACTGACCCATTTACATGTGGGCTTCGAATGATTTTCAAATGATTTTGGCCCTGTGAAACTGGGCCATTTGGTTCCAGAGAATCTGGAATTTCATGAACAGCCATGAAATTACATTTCAAAAATGAAAAAATCGGTTTACCCGCAATATCTCCAGAACCAATGAACCCATACGGACCAACCTGGTATCAGATTGAAGGCCCAGCAATTTGAGTTAGACAGAGATCAACCTCAAGCTTCTGTGATGCCGTTGGAACCAGGTGGGGGTCGGAATTTGCAGGTCTCATGTTATCATATGGGGAAAACGTCCCAGCTTTGCCTGGCGGTATCTCTGGTTCCCGGGGGGCTAGCAACGCGGGGCCGTGCTTGTTGGAAAGCCCTGACCCTCAGCTATAAAATGGACCTATATAGAGAGTGCACCTGGAGCTATAGCTCCATCAGGCCCATTGTTAATCCGGCTCTGCCCCTAAGCCATGACTGCTTACAGGTCTGAATCAGGCCACCATCCAATAGTCAGATTTGGCCTGTTTTCTCCAGATTCAGATCGATCGGACAGATCGATCTGAAGAAAAAATGCCAAATCTGAGCTCCCTGAGAATAAATGTGCGGCTAGGTCTCAGATCCATCTGACAAAAAATCTTAGGTGCTGCACCAAAGATCTATCTGATCTAAAGTGGTCAACACAGGCCAGTCAGTCAAAGAAATTAGATGTTAAAAAGTGGTCATTTTATGCTGCCATCGATGACCATTTGAACTATTGTCATTGATGACAACCATTGATGGTGATCACAACGATGGCCATCCCTAAGTGCAGCCAGGTTAGTTTTGGTCAGCTGCTGAAATCAGATGCAGTCTAGTCAGTCAGCTTAGGCTAGCGGTGCGCGGGCAGTTGTGATTGCTCTTTTCTTTATTTTCTATACATTGCATTTTGATTGATTGTGTGTTCCAGCAGTGACTTGTCACTGAAGCCCTTGTAAGGGCTCTAACTCCTTGGTGTGCTCCCAGCTAGAGATCCACAGATGTGTCCCCAGTGGGTGAGATCCCCCTGATACTATACAGAGGGACACCCCTGGTATTGTTACCCTGTTTGTACTCACCTATCTGCAGATTACCATTTATGGTGGCAGTGGGTTTGAGTAACAGAGTAATTCTCACAGACTTATCCGGCACTGAGATAGCCTCCATTAGGGCTGTCCCTATGGGCTGAGGTCCCTCTGAGACTTTACAGAGCGACACCCCGCATAATTATCCAGAGACCATATGCACTTTACCTATCTGCAGATTACCATTTATGGTGGCAGTATGTGCAAGTAAAGAAACTGGTCCGACATATACCCAGTGCTGAGATACTGTGCTCTGGTTAACTCGCCAATCTGCAGATTACCTCATATGGTGGCAGTTTGAGTGACTAACAGAGACGGTACCAGGATAGCCCTCATTTGGGCCTTAGGTTGGGGTCCACACAGTGACACCCCAGCCCACTCTCATCTGGGAGACCAGGGTTGATTTTCCAGTGTGCACCCCACTACATTGGGTGCAACATATGGGCAACAACCCTTATTCGTCACACCAGACAATTTATTGGAGCTATTTGTGACATACTGGGGTACGATTACCCAGTCTAGATAAGGACAGATCCAGGCAGCAGGAAGAGATTGGTATTAGTATTGAAACTACCAATCCACTGCATGGATCAGCCTATCTAAATACTGTTCAACAAAACATCTTACATACTTTTGAATAAAGATTGAACACAGAGCAATCCCTGCCCGCCACCTTTGATTTATGTGTGTCATCCCAACTGTATATGTCGATATATGTTTTTTAAGTAATTTTCGCAGCCTTTTAAATAATGAATCAATAAAGGTTAATTTTTAATAAGTTAGTTTATTAGAGGTGCACCCACAAAAAGGACATTCTTTTTCTCTTTTCTCTTTCTAGTCAGTAAGTTCCTCTGCACCAATCACAGCCACCCACAGGTTTAATAATCCTAGTACAGGAAGTTGCCTGAACAACGTTGCTTCCTGTTGAATCTTTAGGCACCTGGTGTTTGGTTCCTGCTGTTTCCAGTCCAGTCACTTCACCAGTACCACTGAGTCCAGCCCAGCCTCAATACCCATATCAATGGGTCCAGCCCAGCCACAGCACCCACTGCCACTGGGTCCAGTTCTGCCACGGCATCTGTTACCAATGGGGCAGTGGCGTCACTAGGGTTGTTGTCACCCAGTGTTGTAACTCATGGTGTCACACCCCCCCACCATTTTTTGGGAAATAAACAAAATGGGGGCGTGGCCTATCAGCAGGGGACGTGGTCTGTACCGTGATTGTAGATTGAGTCAGCACACCTATTCCAATCTTCCAGTATTATAGCAGTGCTGTGTAAATTGATTGATAGATCAGTCCCTGCATTTTTACAGGCTACTTAAATCATTAAACACTGTTTATTCATAATGCCAATTACACATTATGCCGCACACAGTGATGCCAATTAGGCAATAAGCTGCACACCGTGATGCCCATTACACCGCACACCATGATGCCCATTACACTGCACACCGTAATGTCAATTACACAATACGCCGCACACCGTGATGCCAGTGGCGTAACAGAAAATTTAGCTCCCCCCCCCCCCCCGCCGGGACAATATCGCCGCCCTCCCCCCCGTTAAAAGACAAGACAATGTTGTGCGGCGCGGGGGTACCTGTGTTCAGGGAGAGCCTGGAGGTCCCTGCGGCGCTGATTATGATGTTGCCGGGGTCCCTGCACTCCTGCAGTGAAGTGGAAATACTGCGCTACCGCCGTGCGGCGGTGCGGGAAGCACTTCTGACTCTGAAAACACTGGGCGCATGCTGATTGGCTGAACATCATAATCAGCACCGCAGGGACCTCCAGGCTCTCCCTGAACACAGGTACTCCTGTGCCGCACGGACCCCCCTGCCAGCTCCCCGCTGCACCCACAAGCAGTGGGGAGCTGGCAAAGAAACAACAGCACTCCGCAGACCCCGGCGCCTCCCCGCCACTGCGGGGGTTGTGGCCCAATAGCTACGCCACTGCATGATGCCTATTACACTGCACACCATGATGCCCATAATTACGCCACACACTGTGATGCCAATGACACAATACGCTGCACACCGTGATGCCCATTACACAGCACACCATGATGCCCATTACGCCGCACACCGTGATGCCCATTACACAATATGCCGCACACCATGATGCCCATGATTACGCCACACACCATGATGCCAATGACACAAAACGCCACACACTGTGATGCCCATTACACCATACACCGTGATGCCAATTACAAAATATGACGCACACTGTGATGCCCATCACACCACACACCATGATGCCCATTACGCCATACACTGTGATGCCAATTACACTGCGCACCATGATGCCCATTACAACACACCGTGATGCCAATTACACAATACGCCACACACTGTGATGCCCATTACACTGCACACCATGATGCCGATTATGCTGCACACAACGTGATGCCAATTATGGGGGCCTCGGGCCTAGCGCCCGGCTGTGGTGCCACGGGCCTAGTGCCCGGCTAATTGGAGCCATGGGCCTAATGCCTGACCTAGTGGGGCCACCGGGGAGTCCTTGGGCCAGGAGGACCCAACCAAATAAACAAAGGGCCAGGAGGGCCCAACAATTATATGCCCCCGGGCCAAGAGGGCCCGACTATAACGCCCACAGGCCGAAGGGGCCTGAAAGTACCCACAGGCCTAGTGCCCGACACCCGGTGGTCTAGGGTAGGGGTAGGTGGCCCAAGGGCCGCCTACCTGGGGTTGGGAAAGGCCGCAGGGGGGAGCTTCGTCAGCTCTTCTGCTTTCCACCCCTGCTGGCCTCTCCGGTGATGGCCGCCATCTTCTTTCTTCTGCCGCTGGCCTGTCCTGGCCAGCGGCAGCGCCGCTTCCTTTCTTCCTCCCCCCGGAGATCTTCTGGCTTGATCCCGGCGTCTTCTGGCCTCTTCAGCGGCCGCCAGAGCTCTTCTCTCCGTCGCCGCCGTCCTCTTCCTCCAGCTCTAGAGATGGGTCGCTCGCAAACGAAGCAAATCTTTGAGACGGATCCCATTCAGGAACGACTGAGCCACTGATCCCAAAAAGGTGATCCGTCATTCTTTTACTTTCAGTTTCGTTTTTGGTACTTGTGAGTTATCCGGACGCCCGATTTCTAAATCGGGTCGGATCGGGACATCGCATCGCATCGCATGCGACCATCGGATGCGATGCGATGCGATGTGATGACCCGATTTTTCCATAGGAATCAATGTTAAAATGGACTGAGTCCATTTTAACATGGAATTCAATGGGAAAAAGGGGTCCTTTTCATACCCCTACTATCCAAGTGGGCATGGAGTTGGATATAAACCTGTGGCGAGCGTAGCGAGCCACCGAGCCCGAAGCGTGGCGAGCGTAGCGAGCCCCGCGAGGGGACACGGAATACCGTCCCCTCGCGGGGCTCGCTTCGCTCGCCACGCTTCGGGCTCGGTGGCTCGCTACGCTCGCCACAGGTTTATATCCAACTCCATGCCCACTTGGATAGTAGGGGTATGAAAAAGGACCCCTTTTTCCCATTGAATTCCATGTTAAAATGGACTCAGTCCATTTTAACATTGATTCCTATGGAAAAATCGGGTCATCGCATCCGATGGTCGCATGCGATGCGATGCGATGCGATATCGCATCGCATCGCATCTGATTGTATGCCTTAACTTAAGGCATACAATCAAAAAATCGGGCGTCCAGATAACTCACAAGTACCTCGTTTTTAATTACAATGCATTTTCCTGATCTCAGCACTGCCACCTGAGATGTACTAACTCTTTAGACTGAGTACAGTGCTGCTACTGCAAGTATAAGAAAGAATAATAAGGCTGCTGCTGCTGCTGCTAGGAATGGCCATCGGGGCAGACGCCATCGATGGTTGCCATCGATGGCGATTCTGCACCCAGCCATCGATCAGTGTTTTACTTGGTTATGTATGTTCTTATTTGTTCAGCTCAATGTTTTTTTTTGTTTTTTAAAGTAAAAAATAATGGGAATAAATGATTGTAAGACTAAGTATGCTTCGTTGTTAACAAATTACCCCTTCTTTCAAAGTGAACCGTTGGCCTGCCTAAAAGATACGGATCTTTTCACTGACTGAACTGCTGGATCCCAGCTCTCGCTAGTGACCCGTTTTGCCCATCTCTATCCAGCTCCGCCTTCTATCTTCAGCCGGGGCGCTCCGACGGCGTGGGTGCTTTCTCCTTTGCCTCCCGGCGGCGTCTGACATCAGACGCCGGGGGCGGGGCAGAGTACGGCACGGCGAGCGCTGATTGGCTCGCCGCGGCTGTTTACTATTGGCTTGCCATTCGGGAGCCGTGATTGGCTCCCAAATGGTGCCAGTGTTTAAACGCTGCGGGCGTCGTTTTCCACTGGCGGCCACAAAGGTGCCAATTTCAAATTGCCACCTCTCTCCTCCGCAGCGTCACCCCCCCGCTCGGACTGTCAGCGCTGGGATTGGTTCTTTGATCCCAGCGCTATCTGGAGCTGCGTCTCGCTGGGGACACAGCTCCATCTCCTCTGCCTGCCACTGGAGCTCCGGTGCTGGGAACATGGAAGCTGTCCCAGCACTGGGGCATATTATTACAACAGTCAGGGACTCATTGCATGGAGGTGCATTGAAAAAGGTGTCACCTTAGAGACTGGTGACACCCGATGCGGCCCGCACCCCCTGCACCTGCCTAGTGACGCCACTGCAGTGGGGTCAACCTTTGTTCTGAGTGAGCCATAGCTGCAAAGTTTTCTCACATAGGAGTTGGACTTACAGTACATCCATCCTCCAAAGTTATTGCACTCTGATACACCAACCAAGGAAAGCTTTATACTTTGGCGAATGCAGACCTTATCTCCATGACAAAATATCCTCAAGGGCCTTTTTATGTTCTTTTTCAAATGACAAGATTTTACTTGTGGTCAGTATAAGTTCTAGGCCAGCTTTTTCTATTACCAGAGCCAACAAATCCTTTGCACGTTTATTAAAAAATCCTATCCATTTTCAATTGTCGGGGTGTTCCTAACTCTAAATTCATGCAGTCACTTTTTGTACTTGTAATAATCTGAAAAGGACGAACTGTGGAAGAAATAATCAGTTTCCTGGTGTTTCAGTTTATACAATTGATATATATATATATATACACACACACACACACACACACACACACACACACACACACATATATATATATATATATATATATATATATATATATATATATATATATATATATATATATGTATATATATATAAATATATAAAATATATTGTCATTTATTTTTTAACAGTTTCTTACATAGCACAGCATATTCCATTGAGCTTTACAATTGGAATCAATGGGTAATTATGGGTAAAACTGGGTAATCCCAGACCGACATAGCTAGTGAGCAGAGCCTTCCTACCTCTAACAATCTATACATATACAGTATAATCAGTCTCATCAACAGCAAGCTCAACAGCCCTTTGTGATAAAGATAGACCAGCACTTTAATGTACATTAAATTTCTATTGCATATTTTATTAAAATAATTCATAATTTCATAAAAACTTATAGTAAACAGTGAGTGATACATATAGCATAATTACCAAGGGGCCTCCATATTCACACCACCACCCATGCTGCAGGATGAGTCATGCCGCGCCGGCGTACCCGGACAAGACATCAGGTGCTGGAACCCACATGCCACATTCATTGTAAGAAGACGTAATTAGAGTTTCCGGGTGCCAAAACTAAGGCATCTAAATCAAATTTAGATATGCTGTCATGGTAGGGATGGCCATCGATGTTATCGCCAATGATGGTTACCATTGATGCCAATAGCACAAATAGTCATCGATGGCAGCATAATATCTAATAGATGATCTTCAATGTTTTTCCTTTGATTGACTAGCCTATGGGCCAATCAGAACCTGGGTGCAGGCTTTATGGGTGCTGTTGGCGAAGCTCTTGTCTCTGCACCCTTGGTAAAAAAAATATATATATATTTGGGTATGCTGTGACATCATTGGAGGAGAACCATCTGGTTCTCCCTGAACAATGACAATACTGTTCTACATTGGTCTTAAACCATCAATGATTTTGAATTATCGATCGTCGATGGCCATCCCTACAGTATGTCGTGGTAATGGGGACTCAGTCATAACAACAGACAGTGCCTAGTACTCGCATTGCAATAACATATATTCCAAAAACCAGTCAACCGGGCAACCACCTGTGTATACCAAAAAATATATATATTAACTATTAAGCCAATATTAGGATGTATTAGCTATGCCCAAGGATCATTCAAGATGGAATAATATGCCTCATCAGAACCGGTGAAGTATAGTAATTGCATGTTAAAGGCACTTGGACAATTTAGTCCATAATTCATCCATCACAGCACAAAACACATACAAAAAAATAAATGAAAAATATTTAAATAGTTTATGGGAGACATATAAGGATATAACAGTAGAACAGTAGATGAGGATTAAAATGACCACAGTAGATATATACCTATATCAATATAACAAAAAAAGATGAAAAAACCCCTTGACGCCATCAGACTACCAGCGCAGTTACAAAAAAAATATAGACATGTTAATCTCCTCATTAAAGCCTAACGGGGCCATAGATTATACAGTAGGTCCATATATCCATTGATATACAGGGGTGGGGTCCTGGGGTGCACACCAATTGAGAGGTGCGACCCTGCGGAGACCTTTCAGTAGAACTGCATACAAAGTCAAAGGTGCAGGTGCACAAATTAAACTCCCAATTTCAAAAATTTTGCAATAAAATTTTGCATTTTTAGCGAGGTTCTTCGCTTAGTTATGGCCATAAGTAACGGCTTGCCCACCGCGACCAGGTGACCTCATTAGTCGGGCAAGTCCCTAACATTTTGGTAGGTACAAATCTAGGGCTCAGGGCACCCCAAAATGGTGCAGCTGAGTGACCCCAGGACAACACAAGACTGAAAGAAATATATAGTGAAACAAAGTGAGGATAGGTTAGTGAGAGAGGCTGCTAAAACATAGCAGGGGTAAGTAAGTGAGAGGTAAAAAAATGAGAGATAAAGTAGTGAGAGGTGAAGTAGTGAGAGGTAAAGGTTAGAAATGAATTACATTGAAATAAAACACACAATAGGGATGAAAGTGAAAATAAGTGTTAATTTGTGTTGCTCCTGAGGCCAAACAGCCACACCAGTCCAGGGGGGCCCACAACCCAGAAATGCACCCCCCCATCTCATAATCCATTAAACATTTGTGCAGGTCTCACCTTGCTCTGCATGCAGTCTAAGAAATGTCAGGAACCAAATTAAAACCAATATATAGGACAGGTGGGCGTGGGTGCTACCACCAGGCGCAGAAGGGGTCTCTGGCCTTCTAATGTGTATGGAAATACACGGCATTAGATATACAGGGGTGGGGTCCTGGGGTGCACACCAATTGAGAGGTGCGACCCTGCGGAGACCTTTCAGTAGAACTGCATACAAAGTCAAAGGTGCAGGTGCACAAATTAAACTCCCAATTTCAAAAATTTTGCAATAAAATTTTGCATTTTTAGCGAGGTTCTTCGCTTAGTTATGGCCATAAGTAACGGCTTGCCCACCGCGACCAGGTGACCTCATTAGTCGGGCAAGTCCCTAACATTTTGGTAGGTACAAATCTAGGGCTCAGGGCACCCCAAAATGGTGCAGCTGAGTGACCCCAGGACAACACAAGACTGAAAGAAATATATAGTGAAACAAAGTGAGGATAGGTTAGTGAGAGAGGCTGCTAAAACATAGCAGGGGTAAGTAAGTGAGAGGTAAAAAAATGAGAGATAAAGTAGTGAGAGGTGAAGTAGTGAGAGGTAAAGGTTAGAAATGAATTACATTGAAATAAAACACACAATAGGGATGAAAGTGAAAATAAGTGTTAATTTGTGTTGCTCCTGAGGCCAAACAGCCACACCAGTCCAGGGGGGCCCACAACCCAGAAATGCACCCCCCCATCTCATAATCCATTAAACATTTGTGCAGGTCTCACCTTGCTCTGCATGCAGTCTAAGAAATGTCAGGAACCAAATTAAAACCAATATATAGGACAGGTGGGCGTGGGTGCTACCACCAGGCGCAGAAGGGGTCTCTGGCCTTCTAATGTGTATGGAAATACACGGCATTAGATAAACAGGGGTGGGGTCCTGGGGTGCACACCAATTGAGAGGTGCGACCCTGCGGAGACCTTTCAGTAGAACTGCATACAAAGTCAAAGGTGCAGGTGCACAAATTAAACTCCCAATTTCAAAAATTTTGCAATAAAATTTTGCATTTTTAGCGAGGTTCTTCGCTTAGTTATGGCCATAAGTAACGGCTTGCCCACCGCGACCAGGTGACCTCATTAGTCGGGCAAGTCCCTAACATTTTGGTAGGTACAAATCTAGGGCTCAGGGCACCCCAAAATGGTGCAGCTGAGTGACCCCAGGACAACACAAGACTGAAAGAAATATATAGTGAAACAAAGTGAGGATAGGTTAGTGAGAGAGGCTGCTAAAACATAGCAGGGGTAAGTAAGTGAGAGGTAAAAAAATGAGAGATAAAGTAGTGAGAGGTGAAGTAGTGAGAGGTAAAGGTTAGAAATGAATTACATTGAAATAAAACACACAATAGGGATGAAAGTGAAAATAAGTGTTAATTTGTGTTGCTCCTGAGGCCAAACAGCCACACCAGTCCAGGGGGGCCCACAACCCAGAAATGCACCCCCCCATCTCATAATCCATTAAACATTTGTGCAGGTCTCACCTTGCTCTGCATGCAGTCTAAGAAATGTCAGGAACCAAATTAAAACCAATATATAGGACAGGTGGGCGTGGGTGCTACCACCAGGCGCAGAAGGGGTCTCTGGCCTTCTAATGTGTATGGAAATACACGGCATTAGATATACAGGGGTGGGGTCCTGGGGTGCACACCAATTGAGAGGTGCGACCCTGCGGAGACCTTTCAGTAGAACTGCATACAAAGTCAAAGGTGCAGGTGCACAAATTAAACTCCCAATTTCAAAAATTTTGCAATAAAATTTTGCATTTTTAGCGAGGTTCTTCGCTTAGTTATGGCCATAAGTAACGGCTTGCCCACCGCGACCAGGTGACCTCATTAGTCGGGCAAGTCCCTAACATTTTGGTAGGTACAAATCTAGGGCTCAGGGCACCCCAAAATGGTGCAGCTGAGTGACCCCAGGCAGTGCCAGATTAAGCCTTCGGGGGGCCCGGGGCACTTTAGACAGGGGGGCCCCCTTGCACTTGTCATTACTGGCCGCAAACTGCATAGGAGAATATTACAGTGTCAAAACACAGAGTAAAGGCAGTATAGACTTGGTCAATGGGTAACTGCAGGGGATATATACACAGTAGATATAGATAGATATATATTTTATATATATATATATATATATATATATATATATATATATATATATATATATATATATATATAGAGAGAGAGAGAGAGAGAGAGAGAGAGAGAGAGAGAGAGAGAGAGAGAGAGAGAGAGAGAGAGAGAGAGAGAGAGAGAGATGTGTGGTAAGTGGCACTCCTTTGGACTTCACAAAAATGACTATGCAGACGCAATCAGCTCCAACATTTCAGATTTTACTCAGTTTTCAATGATAGAACCAATTTTTTGAGTGCAGCACCTGGGCAGTTGTCATGTGTATCTTGGAGTGCCGGTAACCACGTATCTATTTATTTCTCTCTCTCTCTCTCTCTCTATATATATATATATATAGATATAGATATATATATCTATCTAGCCTGTGTTTGTCCCAGTGCTGCCTCTGATTAAAAACCCTCCCATGACTAGGCTGCTGCTGCTGTTCTCCATGGGCCTGATAAGCATGTAATGAGCTCCACCAATCAGAGCTCAGCACAAACGTCTCAGCCTCTGCCCTCTGGTGCAAAGTGTCATGGGACTTAGTCAACTCCCAGTAATGCACTGCACACTTGTGCAATCAGTATGCCTCGGCTCATGATGCTCAGCACGATTAATCATTGTCACATTGGCAGATAGGTGAAGCTGCAGCACTACCCCACTCCCATGCACAAAACCTTTAGCTAAAAAAAAAAAAAAATTTTTTTTTTTTGAAAAATACATGCCAACCACAAGGGGCCCCTAGCTAGAGGGGGGCCCAGGGGCACTGACCCCTTGTGCCCCCATTATAATCCGGCCCTGACCCCAGGACAACACAAGACTGAAAGAAATATATAGTGAAACAAAGTGAGGATAGGTTAGTGAGAGAGGCTGCTAAAACATAGCAGGGGTAAGTAAGTGAGAGGTAAAAAAAATGAGAGATAAAGTAGTGAGAGGTGAAGTAGTGAGAGGTAAAGGTTAGAAATGAATTACATTGAAATAAAACACACAATAGGGATGAAAGTGAAAATAAGTGTTAATTTGTGTTGCTCCTGAGGCCAAACAGCCACACCAGTCCAGGGGGGCCCACAACCCAGAAATGCACCCCCCCATCTCATAATCCATTAAACATTTGTGCAGGTCTCACCTTGCTCTGCATGCAGTCTAAGAAATGTCAGGAACCAAATTAAAACCAATATATAGGACAGGTGGGCGTGGGTGCTACCACCAGGCGCAGAAGGGGTCTCTGGCCTTCTAATGTGTATGGAAATACACGGCATTAGATATACAGGGGTGGGGTCCTGGGGTGCACACCAATTGAGAGGTGCGACCCTGCGGAGACCTTTCAGTAGAACTGCATACAAAGTCAAAGGTGCAGGTGCACAAATTAAACTCCCAATTTCAAAAATTTTGCAATAAAATTTTGCATTTTTAGCGAGGTTCTTCGCTTAGTTATGGCCATAAGTAACGGCTTGCCCACCGCGACCAGGTGACCTCATTAGTCGGGCAAGTCCCTAACATTTTGGTAGGTACAAATCTAGGGCTCAGGGCACCCCAAAATGGTGCAGCTGAGTGACCCCAGGACAACACAAGACTGAAAGAAATATATAGTGAAACAAAGTGAGGATAGGTTAGTGAGAGAGGCTGCTAAAACATAGCAGGGGTAAGTAAGTGAGAGGTAAAAAAATGAGAGATAAAGTAGTGAGAGGTGAAGTAGTGAGAGGTAAAGGTTAGAAATGAATTACATTGAAATAAAACACACAATAGGGATGAAAGTGAAAATAAGTGTTAATTTGTGTTGCTCCTGAGGCCAAACAGCCACACCAGTCCAGGGGGGCCCACAACCCAGAAATGCACCCCCCCATCTCATAATCCATTAAACATTTGTGCAGGTCTCACCTTGCTCTGCATGCAGTCTAAGAAATGTCAGGAACCAAATTAAAACCAATATATAGGACAGGTGGGCGTGGGTGCTACCACCAGGCGCAGAAGGGGTCTCTGGCCTTCTAATGTGTATGGAAATACACGGCATTAGATATACAGGGGTGGGGTCCTGGGGTGCACACCAATTGAGAGGTGCGACCCTGCGGAGACCTTTCAGTAGAACTGCATACAAAGTCAAAGGTGCAGGTGCACAAATTAAACTCCCAATTTCAAAAATTTTGCAATAAAATTTTGCATTTTTAGCGAGGTTCTTCGCTTAGTTATGGCCATAAGTAACGGCTTGCCCACCGCGACCAGGTGACCTCATTAGTCGGGCAAGTCCCTAACATTTTGGTAGGTACAAATCTAGGGCTCAGGGCACCCCAAAATGGTGCAGCTGAGTGACCCCAGGACAACACAAGACTGAAAGAAATATATAGTGAAACAAAGTGAGGATAGGTTAGTGAGAGAGGCTGCTAAAACATAGCAGGGGTAAGTAAGTGAGAGGTAAAAAAATGAGAGATAAAGTAGTGAGAGGTGAAGTAGTGAGAGGTAAAGGTTAGAAATGAATTACATTGAAATAAAACACACAATAGGGATGAAAGTGAAAATAAGTGTTAATTTGTGTTGCTCCTGAGGCCAAACAGCCACACCAGTCCAGGGGGGCCCACAACCCAGAAATGCACCCCCCCATCTCATAATCCATTAAACATTTGTGCAGGTCTCACCTTGCTCTGCATGCAGTCTAAGAAATGTCAGGAACCAAATTAAAACCAATATATAGGACAGGTGGGCGTGGGTGCTACCACCAGGCGCAGAAGGGGTCTCTGGCCTTCTAATGTGTATGGAAATACACGGCATTAGATATACAGGGGTGGGGTCCTGGGGTGCACACCAATTGAGAGGTGCGACCCTGCGGAGACCTTTCAGTAGAACTGCATACAAAGTCAAAGGTGCAGGTGCACAAATTAAACTCCCAATTTCAAAAATTTTGCAATAAAATTTTGCATTTTTAGCGAGGTTCTTCGCTTAGTTATGGCCATAAGTAACGGCTTGCCCACCGCGACCAGGTGACCTCATTAGTCGGGCAAGTCCCTAACATTTTGGTAGGTACAAATCTAGGGCTCAGGGCACCCCAAAATGGTGCAGCTGAGTGACCCCAGGACAACACAAGACTGAAAGAAATATATAGTGAAACAAAGTGAGGATAGGTTAGTGAGAGAGGCTGCTAAAACATAGCAGGCCCCCCTGGACTGGTGTGGCTGTTTGGCCTCAGGAGCAACACAAATTAACACTTATTTTCACTTTCATCCCTATTGTGTGTTTTATTTCAATGTAATTCATTTCTAACCTTTACCTCTCACTACTTCACCTCTCACTACTTTATCTCTCATTTTTTTACCTCTCACTTACTTACCCCTGCTATGTTTTAGCAGCCTCTCTCACTAACCTATCCTCACTTTGTTTCACTATATATTTCTTTCAGTCTTGTGTTGTCCTGGGGTCACTCAGCTGCACCATTTTGGGGTGCCCTGAGCCCTAGATTTGTACCTACCAAAATGTTAGGGACTTGCCCGACTAATGAGGTCACCTGGTCGCGGTGGGCAAGCCGTTACTTATGGCCATAACTAAGCGAAGAACCTCGCTAAAAATGCAAAATTTTATTGCAAAATTTTTGAAATTGGGAGTTTAATTTGTGCACCTGCACCTTTGACTTTGTATGCAGTTCTACTGAAAGGTCTCCGCAGGGTCGCACCTCTCAATTGGTGTGCACCCCAGGACCCCACCCCTGTATATCTAATGCCGTGTATTTCCATACACATTAGAAGGCCAGAGACCCCTTCTGCGCCTGGTGGTAGCACCCACGCCCACCTGTCCTATATATTGGTTTTAATTTGGTTCCTGACATTTCTTAGACTGCATGCAGAGCAAGGTGAGACCTGCACAAATGTTTAATGGATTATGAGATGGGGGGGTGCATTTCTGGGTTGTGGGCCCCCCTGGACTGGTGTGGCTGTTTGGCCTCAGGAGCAACACAAATTAACACTTATTTTCACTTTCATCCCTATTGTGTGTTTTATTTCAATGTAATTCATTTCTAACCTTTACCTCTCACTACTTCACCTCTCACTACTTTATCTCTCATTTTTTTACCTCTCACTTACTTACCCCTGCTATGTTTTAGCAGCCTCTCTCACTAACCTATCCTCACTTTGTTTCACTATATATTTCTTTCAGTCTTGTGTTGTCCTGGGGTCACTCAGCTGCACCATTTTGGGGTGCCCTGAGCCCTAGATTTGTACCTACCAAAATGTTAGGGACTTGCCCGACTAATGAGGTCACCTGGTCGCGGTGGGCAAGCCGTTACTTATGGCCATAACTAAGCGAAAAACCTCGCTAAAAATGCAAAATTTTATTGCAAAATTTTTGAAATTGGGAGTTTAATTTGTGCACCTGCACCTTTGACTTTGTATGCAGTTCTACTGAAAGGTCTCCGCAGGGTCGCACCTCTCAATTGGTGTGCACCCCAGGACCCCACCCCTGTATATCTAATGCCGTGTATTTCCATACACATTAGAAGGCCAGAGACCCCTTCTGCGCCTGGTGGTAGCACCCACGCCCACCTGTCCTATATATTGGTTTTAATTTGGTTCCTGACATTTCTTAGACTGCATGCAGAGCAAGGTGAGACCTGCACAAATGTTTAATGGATTATGAGATGGGGGGGTGCATTTCTGGGTTGTGGGCCCCCCTGGACTGGTGTGGCTGTTTGGCCTCAGGAGCAACACAAATTAACACTTATTTTCACTTTCATCCCTATTGTGTGTTTTATTTCAATGTAATTCATTTCTAACCTTTACCTCTCACTACTTCACCTCTCACTACTTTATCTCTCATCTTTTTACCTCTCACTTACTTACCCCTGCTATGTTTTAGCAGCCTCTCTCACTAACCTATCCTCACTTTGTTTCACTATATATTCCTTTCAGTCTTGTGTTGTCCTGGGGTCACTCAGCTGCACCATTTTGGGGTGCCCTGAGCCCTAGATTTGTACCTACCAAAATGTTAGGGACTTGCCCGACTAATGAGGTCACCTGGTCGCGGTGGGCAAGCCGTTACTTATGGCCATAACTAAGCGAAGAACCTCGCTAAAAATGCAAAATTTTATTGCAAAATTTTTGAAATTGGGAGTTTAATTTGTGCACCTGCACCTTTGACTTTGTATGCAGTTCTACTGAAAGGTCTCCGCAGGGTCGCACCTCTCAATTGGTGTGCACCCCAGGACCCCACCCCTGTATATCTAATGCCGTGTATTTCCATACACATTAGAAGGCCAGAGACCCCTTCTGCGCCTGGTGGTAGCACCCACGCCCACCTGTCCTATATATTGGTTTTAATTTGGTTCCTGACATTTCTTAGACTGCATGCAGAGCAAGGTGAGACCTGCACAAATGTTTAATGGATTATGAGATGGGGGGGTGCATTTCTGGGTTGTGGGCCCCCCTGGACTGGTGTGGCTGTTTGGCCTCAGGAGCAACACAAATTAACACTTATTTTCACTTTCATCCCTATTGTGTGTTTTATTTCAATGTAATTCATTTCTAACCTTTACCTCTCACTACTTCACCTCTCACTACTTTATCTCTCATCTTTTTACCTCTCACTTACTTACCCCTGCTATGTTTTAGCAGCCTCTCTCACTAACCTATCCTCACTTTGTTTCACTATATATTTCTTTCAGTCTTGTGTTGTCCTGGGGTCACTCAGCTGCACCATTTTGGGGTGCCCTGAGCCCTAGATTTGTACCTACCAAAATGTTAGGGACTTGCCCGACTAATGAGGTCACCTGGTCGCGGTGGGCAAGCCGTTACTTATGGCCATAACTAAGCGAAGAACCTCGCTAAAAATGCAAAATTTTATTGCAAAATTTTTGAAATTGGGAGTTTAATTTGTGCACCTGCACCTTTGACTTTGTATGCAGTTCTACTGAAAGGTCTCCGCAGGGTCGCACCTCTCAATTGGTGTGCACCCCAGGACCCCACCCCTGTATATCTAATGCCGTGTATTTCCATACACATTAGAAGGCCAGAGACCCCTTCTGCGCCTGGTGGTAGCACCCACGCCCACCTGTCCTATATATTGGTTTTAATTTGGTTCCTGACATTTCTTAGACTGCATGCAGAGCAAGGTGAGACCTGCACAAATGTTTAATGGATTATGAGATGGGGGGGTGCATTTCTGGGTTGTGGGCCCCCCTGGACTGGTGTGGCTGTTTGGCCTCAGGAGCAACACAAATTAACACTTATTTTCACTTTCATCCCTATTGTGTGTTTTATTTCAATGTAATTCATTTCTAACCTTTACCTCTCACTACTTCACCTCTCACTACTTTATCTCTCATTTTTTTACCTCTCACTTACTTACCCCTGCTATGTTTTAGCAGCCTCTCTCACTAACCTATCCTCACTTTGTTTCACTATATATTTCTTTCAGTCTTGTGTTGTCCTGGGGTCACTCAGCTGCACCATTTTGGGGTGCCCTGAGCCCTAGATTTGTACCTACCAAAATGTTAGGGACTTGCCCGACTAATGAGGTCACCTGGTCGCGGTGGGCAAGCCGTTACTTATGGCCATAACTAAGCGAAGAACCTCGCTAAAAATGCAAAATTTTATTGCAAAATTTTTGAAATTGGGAGTTTAATTTGTGCACCTGCACCTTTGACTTTGTATGCAGTTCTACTGAAAGGTCTCCGCAGGGTCGCACCTCTCAATTGGTGTGCACCCCAGGACCCCACCCCTGTATATCTAATGCCGTGTATTTCCATACACATTAGAAGGCCAGAGACCCCTTCTGCGCCTGGTGGTAGCACCCACGCCCACCTGTCCTATATATTGGTTTTAATTTGGTTCCTGACATTTCTTAGACTGCATGCAGAGCAAGGTGAGACCTGCACAAATGTTTAATGGATTATGAGATGGGGGGGTGCATTTCTGGGTTGTGGGCCCCCCTGGACTGGTGTGGCTGTTTGGCCTCAGGAGCAACACAAATTAACACTTATTTTCACTTTCATCCCTATTGTGTGTTTTATTTCAATGTAATTCATTTCTAACCTTTACCTCTCACTACTTCACCTCTCACTACTTTATCTCTCATTTTTTTACCTCTCACTTACTTACCCCTGCTATGTTTTAGCAGCCTCTCTCACTAACCTATCCTCACTTTGTTTCACTATATATTTCTTTCAGTCTTGTGTTGTCCTGGGGTCACTCAGCTGCACCATTTTGGGGTGCCCTGAGCCCTAGATTTGTACCTACCAAAATGTTAGGGACTTGCCCGACTAATGAGGTCACCTGGTCGCGGTGGGCAAGCCGTTACTTATGGCCATAACTAAGCGAAGAACCTCGCTAAAAATGCAAAATTTTATTGCAAAATTTTTGAAATTGGGAGTTTAATTTGTGCACCTGCACCTTTGACTTTGTATGCAGTTCTACTGAAAGGTCTCCGCAGGGTCGCACCTCTCAATTGGTGTGCACCCCAGGACCCCACCCCTGTATATCTAATGCCGTGTATTTCCATACACATTAGAAGGCCAGAGACCCCTTCTGCGCCTGGTGGTAGCACCCACGCCCACCTGTCCTATATATTGGTTTTAATTTGGTTCCTGACATTTCTTAGACTGCATGCAGAGCAAGGTGAGACCTGCACAAATGTTTAATGGATTATGAGATGGGGGGGTGCATTTCTGGGTTGTGGGCCCCCCTGGACTGGTGTGGCTGTTTGGCCTCAGGAGCAACACAAATTAACACTTATTTTCACTTTCATCCCTATTGTGTGTTTTATTTCAATGTAATTCATTTCTAACCTTTACCTCTCACTACTTCACCTCTCACTACTTTATCTCTCATTTTTTTACCTCTCACTTACTTACCCCTGCTATGTTTTAGCAGCCTCTCTCACTAACCTATCCTCACTTTGTTTCACTATATATTTCTTTCAGTCTTGTGTTGTCCTGGGGTCACTCAGCTGCACCATTTTGGGGTGCCCTGAGCCCTAGATTTGTACCTACCAAAATGTTAGGGACTTGCCCGACTAATGAGGTCACCTGGTCGCGGTGGGCAAGCCGTTACTTATGGCCATAACTAAGCGAAGAACCTCGCTAAAAATGCAAAATTTTATTGCAAAATTTTTGAAATTGGGAGTTTAATTTGTGCACCTGCACCTTTGACTTTGTATGCAGTTCTACTGAAAGGTCTCCGCAGGGTCGCACCTCTCAATTGGTGTGCACCCCAGGACCCCACCCCTGTATATCTAATGCCGTGTATTTCCATACACATTAGAAGGCCAGAGACCCCTTCTGCGCCTGGTGGTAGCACCCACGCCCACCTGTCCTATATATTGGTTTTAATTTGGTTCCTGACATTTCTTAGACTGCATGCAGAGCAAGGTGAGACCTGCACAAATGTTTAATGGATTATGAGATGGGGGGGTGCATTTCTGGGTTGTGGGCCCCCCTGGACTGGTGTGGCTGTTTGGCCTCAGGAGCAACACAAATTAACACTTATTTTCACTTTCATCCCTATTGTGTGTTTTATTTCAATGTAATTCATTTCTAACCTTTACCTCTCACTACTTCACCTCTCACTACTTTATCTCTCATTTTTTTTACCTCTCACTTACTTACCCCTGCTATGTTTTAGCAGCCTCTCTCACTAACCTATCCTCACTTTGTTTCACTATATATTTCTTTCAGTCTTGTGTTGTCCTGGGGTCACTCAGCTGCACCATTTTGGGGTGCCCTGAGCCCTAGATTTGTACCTACCAAAATGTTAGGGACTTGCCCGACTAATGAGGTCACCTGGTCGCGGTGGGCAAGCCGTTACTTATGGCCATAACTAAGCGAAGAACCTCGCTAAAAATGCAAAATTTTATTGCAAAATTTTTGAAATTGGGAGTTTAATTTGTGCACCTGCACCTTTGACTTTGTATGCAGTTCTACTGAAAGGTCTCCGCAGGGTCGCACCTCTCAATTGGTGTGCACCCCAGGACCCCACCCCTGTATATCTAATGCCGTGTATTTCCATACACATTAGAAGGCCAGAGACCCCTTCTGCGCCTGGTGGTAGCACCCACGCCCACCTGTCCTATATATTGGTTTTAATTTGGTTCCTGACATTTCTTAGACTGCATGCAGAGCAAGGTGAGACCTGCACAAATGTTTAATGGATTATGAGATGGGGGGGTGCATTTCTGGGTTGTGGGCCCCCCTGGACTGGTGTGGCTGTTTGGCCTCAGGAGCAACACAAATTAACACTTATTTTCACTTTCATCCCTATTGTGTGTTTTATTTCAATGTAATTCATTTCTAACCTTTACCTCTCACTACTTCACCTCTCACTACTTTATCTCTCATTTTTTTTACCTCTCACTTACTTACCCCTGCTATGTTTTAGCAGCCTCTCTCACTAACCTATCCTCACTTTGTTTCACTATATATTTCTTTCAGTCTTGTGTTGTCCTGGGGTCACTCAGCTGCACCATTTTGGGGTGCCCTGAGCCCTAGATTTGTACCTACCAAAATGTTAGGGACTTGCCCGACTAATGAGGTCACCTGGTCGCGGTGGGCAAGCCGTTACTTATGGCCATAACTAAGCGAAGAACCTCGCTAAAAATGCAAAATTTTATTGCAAAATTTTTGAAATTGGGAGTTTAATTTGTGCACCTGCACCTTTGACTTTGTATCCATATATCCATTGATTTTCTCTTGTCAGTAGAAGTTTATGACAATCACCACCCTAAACCCCCCTCACCTCCACCACCCCTACGGAGTGGATGATGCATGGCCAAATCTCTTTAACCTTGCTGTCTTCCCAAAATAGATCTTAAGTTATCACATGGACAAAGGATAATATAGACAGGGCCTGGTGCCACCACTAGGTAGCTTCAGGCATTTGCCTAGGGTGGCGGCCACTGGAGGGCGGTACTGACCTGCAGCAAGCAGCCGCCTGTCACAGGAGGAAATATCCCGCCCGAGGAGCAGGAAGAAGAGGAAGGCATTAATGATCCCAGCGTCGGGAGCAGGTAAGCTGTCGCCCCCCCTACCCCAACTGTCATTTGATCGCTGCACCCCCTCCCACTCCCTGGTGCTATCGGTCCCCCCTAACAGTTAGTGCCCCCCTCCAACGCGATGGTCAGTGGGTGGCGCCCCTCCCAGATGGTACTCCAGGGGACCCCGCACCATCACCACCCATGTGGTCAGTGGTGATCAGTGGCGGGGCACAAACACACACACACACACCCCCGCCTGGGGTGCTGAGATGCCTTGCACCGGCCCTGAATATAGACCATGTGTTTTCTCTCACAATTTATGCACTATTTAAATTAATATGTATGTTTTTTTTAATGCGGATGCTGCCAGTAATTATATGGCTACAATTCATTCGCCCTGTACATCTGTAAGATCCTTTGTTAATGTCCAGTTAGGTACTGCCTCTTATGACTCTGAGGGGTAAATGTATGAAGCAGTGATAAGGGAGGAGAAGTGAGCAAGAAGAAAATTGGCCAATGGCAAACAATCAGCTGCTCTGTATAATTTACACATTTACCCAATAGAAGGGTTTGTGTGTAGAATCTGTAAATTATTTATTATCGCAGCTCTTAACCCCTTCAGCGCGTTTCTTCTTAGGGAGCGCTCCCTAATTGGCAAGTTTTTTTGAAAGCTCTCCCTAAAAAAAAAAATCTGACTGTGTTTCCAGCGGCCGGGCAGGGCCGCGCACTAGATCAGCCACTGCCCTGCCCTGCCACCGGCAACCTGGTCGTGTGCGGTGTAATGTTAGTAAGATCACGCTGCACACAGCTTAGGGGGAATGAGGAAGCAGGAGCCGGGAGGAAGGGAGCGCAGACAGTGGTAGGTTTGCCAGTCTGGGCACTGGCGTATAGCCTGGAAAATTCTCGGAAGTGCCAGCGAAGGGGTTAATGCACTGGAAGTTATGGAGTGTTAGAGAAGATTATTTTAAAATGAGACAAAGTCTTCCCTGTTACGCTGCCCATACACTACTGCTATGTGTCGCACCAGTGTATAGCCAGCCGACCCCGCCTTAGCCATCTGGGACCTTGACATGTGATGTATCGCATGCGACCCTGTTCCCCACCACTGGGAGAAGGGCAAAGTTGGAGGTCCAACCGCAGACTCTGAGCGCATTTCCCCCCAGCCAGCGATTTACCCAGGGGGTGAGCAGCTTTCCGTAGCAGGATGCTATGGAAAGCTGTTCAGTCTTTTGGTAAAACCAGTAATTGAACGGCGGCAACTGGCGATGAGGCGAAGCGCACATCAGCACTCACCACTCATCACCGGGCCATACACACTGGGCAGCTTTTGAGCTGAAAGAAGCTCAAACAACAAACTGAGCTGCTTCATCTCAAAATCGCCCAGTGTGTATATACCTTAATAATTGAAACATCTACATATTAAATAAAAAAAGATTAACTCATCACAATTCTCTTAAACCACAAGGCCTACAATCTTGACATTTGACAGGTAGCTTCTCCTTAGGTCCCAGGTGCTTGCAAAGAACCATTTTTACAAATTTCACTATCCATCCACAGAAATTGCAAAAAAAAATCAAAAAAAAAATCGATGGGTCTGTGTGTGTGTGTATGTGTATGGCATCCCAGAATTGGGGTATCCCCTTTTTGTGCCACAGAATCATTGGTGGCCAGGGCTGCCTAAAAATACATAGGATTTCGGGGGGGGGGGGGGGGGGGGGGTGTTTGCTAGGCCACCACCGCGCAGCAGCAAGGAGGACAGGAGGGACTTTAGGACCCAGCAAGGTGCTGGGATAAGCAGGAAGTTGGAGACCTGCCTGTTACTGGGCAGATTTGGAGTGTAACAAGTGCGGCCTATGGTGCCACAGTGACCCCATTGCGCACAATATCATACGGGAGAATTGTCTTTATTCACAAACTGCCAATTGTCATTATTGTCATTGCATTGTTTAATCATTTTCATAGCGGTGATCCATGGTCCTTTTTACTACAAAAATAAATCTTTTTGATCACCGTCCTCACGTGTGGTGACCATTCTGTGGGGTTGTTTTGCAGTCAAAATCCCGACGGTCAAAATCCCGACAGGGTCAAAATCCCGACATGGACAAAATCCCGACAGGGTCAAAATCCCGACATATAGAATGTACAAGTGAAACAGTCTACATGACTTTCGGTCGACAGGTGCGAGGTCGACATGGGTTTTTTCACTGTTTTTTGAACCGACATGTGCCGACAGGCGGTATTTCATGCCCTACCATCCACTATGGCGTGGTGGGAGAATAAAATAGTGTGCCGAGTGCAGCGAGGCACCATGCCCGAAGCATCGCGAGCGAAGCGAGCGATGCGAGGGGCTGAGGTTCACTTGCAACTGTGTCCATGTCGACTGTGTCGACATTCGGGTCAAAAAACTGTGAAAAAACCCATGTCGACCTCGCACCTGTTGACCGAAAGTCATGTAGACTGTTTCACTTGTACATTCTATATGTCGGGATTTTGACCCTGTCGGGATTTTGTCCATGTCAGGATTTTGTCCATGTCGGGATTTTGACCCTGTCGGGATTTCATACAGAATCCATTTTGGGGTATTGTATTCCCGGGGTCCCTTTGTCCCTCCACCCTATGAATTACAGGTGAGTGAAGCAGGCAGGTCGCAGCCAAGCAGTGCCGAAAGGAGAACATGAACCCCAGGTAACGTTCACACACCTGCACGCAGTCTGACAACATTACATATGTATGTATGTATGTATGTATGTATGTATGTATGCATGCATGTATGTTCCACCATAACTTCTGAACGCCTACAGCAATTTATACCAAACATGGTACACATAAGACTTACAATCTGCGAACAAAGACTTTGGGGGTAACTCACCCCTAGCCAGGGCTGCCGTCAGAAATTGTGGGGCCCGGGACTAACAAAATACCGCCCCCCCCCCCCCCCCACACACACACACTCCATTCCCTACCACATACCAACCCCCCCCCCCCTGTATTGAAATGATGCCTGCAGCTTCTCAGGTCCTCACGAGTCCTCCGGCATCTGGCGCTGTAAGCCGCATGATGACTTCACACCACGCGTGGTCTCATTTGTGCAAAGTAATAATTGAAACATTTATTGGGATACACTGCAATCAGGGCTGCAGTCAGAAATTGTGGGGCCAGGGAATGACAAAATTCCGGGCCCCACTCCCCTTCTCCTACCAACCCCCAGCCCCTGGCGTGTATTAAAATTATACCTGCGGCTGCGGTAGCGGCTTCTCAAGTCCTCCCGAGTCCTCCGGCATCTGGCATGCTGTGCGCCCGCACTGTAAGCCGTGAGATGATGTCACACCACGCGCAGCTTACAGTCCGGGCGCCCAGCATTCCTGATGCCCACTGCACTGCATATGTCCCCAGGCTGCAGGAGCATCCGGCCAGGCCTGGGGACTGTCTATGTGCGGCAGCCCGCCACTGTGTAGTGGGGAGGATGGCTGTAGGGGATGGAAGTGCGGGCTGCAGCCCGGGCCATACCCTCTGTCAGAGTGGCCGGGCCTGGGACAGTTGTATCCATAGCACCACTCCTGTCGGCGGCCCCGACTACAATTAACAAAAATTATCTAAAACAAATGTTATCTCTTTGATATAAAGAGCAGTGCGAGGATTCATGCAGCCGCAGGAATTAAAATTGCAACAAAACAATATTAAATAATAATTGAGCCATTGTGCAAATAAAAATAACTAGTAAGCCCACTTGAAGCAAATGCTTCGAAAGCTAGTCTGCTAACTTGCATCTGTGTTTATGCATGTGTTTGTTATGCATATGTGTTTATGCATGTGTGAGAGATAAACACAAAGGAGATAATCAAATACCAGTATTGTTTTCTTAGCACCCAATACACTTAACAATCTCTCATTTCTTCATGTAAAATATTTAAAAAGTTCAATTAAAATCAACAGTCCTTTACACGGCTCCTTGTGGCTGGAGTAATTCACAGTGTTTAATAGTTGTTTTGTAATCACAGTTTGTGGTAGTTACCCTGGGGATTATTCCTCTTTGGCCGTGTAGGAATTGCAGGGGTTATAAAATAATATTGCAAAGTCCTGAACCAACAAACTGAGGAGATTCCATGTATACTGTACACATGTATTCTCTTCCTTAAAGTGGAGGGCCAAACCACTAGGTTATTTAGGTTAACCTTGTGGTTTGGTCCAATTAACCTTGTGGTCTACTGCAAACCACAGGTTCCTACAGGGGATTTTTCCCCACAGAAGTGTATGAGCTCCGCTTGAGTGACAACTCAGCGAAGCTTAGCTGATAAGGGGAGTGCTACTATGCTACTATGTGACAGTTGTTAAAGAGAACAATTGTGTTGCAATACCTTTGTCAGACCTGTTCTACTTCTTTTATCAGCCACCTTCTTTTCTGCACATAAAGGGGGAAATGTAATATGGTGAGAGAATCGGAAAGTGAGAGATTTGGTTAGAAATCTCGTTTTTTAAAGCACAATAGTTTACACTGCAAAATCAAACTGGTTTTGCAGGGTAAATGATTGCTGCTTTAAAAACACTGGAGATTTTTTACAAAATCTCTCACTTTCTGAATCTCTCACCCTATTACATTTCCCCCATAGGGCCGGATTCAGAGGTGCACACAGTTATGATTATGTTCATAGTGGACTTGTGTAAATATTATTTATTTATTAACAGTTTCTTACATAGAACACACAAATTCTGCAGCACTTTACAGAGAATATTTGAACATTCACATCAGTCCCTGCCCCAGTGGAGCTTACAATCTATATTCCCTACCACATGTACACACACACACACACACACACACACACACACACACAGAAATGTTAGTGTTAATTTTGCATTATCAGCCCTCTGAGCAACTCAGACAGAGCAGCACTTCAAAGAGGAGTTCCTGACTAAAGCAGTGTACACACAGTGCAATATATTGCTGAACAATATATTGCTCAGTGTCTCCTTTTCATCAGCGACCAGAGATGCCATCGATATTGCACCGTGTATACACAGCTTTAGGCATCCCAGAAAATAGTCGAAACACACAGGGCTTTTCCTAGCTAACCTATATCATCTTCACTGTCAAGATTCATTTTGCAGCGTGTGGGTACTTACTGCTATACTGCACTGCAGTGCCATGGTTGGGGCTCTGTGGTCCAGGCATGGTGGGGACATTTGTGGCACAGGAGTTCAACAGTGTTTCTGTCACTGGGTACCGCCATGTTCACCTGACTGCTGACTCACCAATAAAATGGTCCTTTATCTCAGATGATTGATGCATTCCCCAATCAAAGCCCAGTATGCGGTATAAATAGAAAGAAAGCCAATCACGCTAAAAGCATGTGAGCAGCGTGTGAGCTGGCGGGAATGACGTCATCAATGGGCGGACCGCTTGGGGTGGTGCCGGGACGATTGAACGGAACTTGGAGATGCTATTTATGTAAGTGTATGTACAGGTCTTGTTTGTTCTTCTTATAATGCCTTGATAAAGAAGCCGCAGGAACTTTGAAACGTTGGCAAGAAACTTACTGTTTTTGTGCTTTATTATTGTCTGAGTGCCGCCGTCCCCAACAAACCTCCATTGCAAAGACCAGGGTACTAGTTCTTTATTGGAAGGCACCAGTTATTATCGTCCTTATTTTCAGCCTATTTGGAGTGAAGCCTCAGGAACCGCTATAATATATATATATATATATATATATATATATATATATATATATATATATATATATATATATATATATATATATATATATATATTCTCTCCAAAAAAGCAGGCGTCACTCCAGGTCTTTAGGTGCAATAATCAGGTGAAGTTTATTACTTCCACGGTCCGTGGAAGTAATAAACTTCACCTGATTATTGCACCTAAAGACCTGGAGTGACGCCTGCTTTTTTGGAGAAAATATTTGTGGTCACCATACCACTAAGAAGGCACCCGGGCAGCAATATTGTACCACGAGAGCGGGGAGTGCCGGACACCGACACGCAATATATATATATATATATATATATATATTATTTTTTGATACACAGTTTACAGACACTCCGCCGATTCTCTTTTTTACTATTGTTCCCATATATCATACCCTCCAACATGACCCATTCCATTTGGTACACAATGCTCTGTTCCTGGATGTCCCTGGTAATGTATGATTGTCATCACCTGTGTCTAAACACCCTTCTCTTCAATTACCTAGTTCCACCTCCAACAGCGTAATCTTTGTAGTGCACCCAACACGGCTGCCTCATCTGGTAGACTTGTGGATGGGATGTAAAATACATGGACCTGACTGCATTGTTATGGCCCTAGAGCAGGCATTCCCAACCACGATCCTCAAGGCACACTAAGGCTGGTTTCACACACTCCGGCTCCTGCCGGACTGTGAAATCCCACACGGCCAGGGAGCCGTGCCGCACACATTAGTTGTGAATGGACACTCTTGTGTCCATTAGCACGGGATGGCCACGGCCCGGCCGCACGGCTGCAGTCGGATCCCGCCACTGGAAGGGACGGCTGCCGGGCTGTGGCCATCCCCTCCATTATAAACTACTGTGTGCGGCACGGCTCCCTGGCCGTGTGGGATTTCACCGTCCGGCAGGAGCTGGAGTGTGTGAAACCGGCCTAACAGTGCAGGTTTTAGTGATAGCCAGGCTTGAGCAGAGGTGAGGTAATTAGTACCTTAGTGATTCTGATTAAACCATCTGTGCTGCAGCCTGGATATCACTAAAACCTGCACTGTTGGTGTGCCTTGAGGACCGTGGTTGGGGTATCAGTAAGCAGTTTGAATTTAGTCAGGGAAACAGTGGCATAGAAGGTATTAACCAAGCCTTTAGGACGTGTTTCGCCGCGCTCTGGTGGATTTTTCAACAGGAATGTGGTTTGACTGTGCAGCAGGGATTAAAATACCTGTTTCCTTGATTGGAATCTTGGTACAGGTGTTTTTCCTCAGACTAATGCTCTTAATTGTTAAGTCTCCTTTTATGTGCAGACTACATTACATTTAAAAACCATTACATGTACAGACAGTAAATTATCAATTAAATATAAAATTATATGATAGTGATAAACAAAAGATACTATAGTAACGATAAATAAATAAAACAGTGACATAAATCGGATTGTTGATCGGATACCCTCACATAACATTATTTATGACACTGTTATGTAGCTTTCACATCACACTTTTAAAACGGTATATTGCCATTTTTTTGCCTTTTAAAACGTTTAAGGCTGCAGTGTGAAAGTGTCATAGTTGAATTACCATTTAAAGTTAACTGGTATTTCAACACGTTTAAAAAGCAGAGTCCTACCCGTTTTAAAGCCAATTCAGAGCTGTTTTTTGTGCTGTCTGAATGGCACTGAAATGGTATTTAGTAAAAAATAAAGGTTATTGCACTGTGATAGGCTGTCCCTTGTCTTGTGTCCCTTCCCTGAACCAGGAAATAAGCTGTGGGTAGAAACGTGTTCAGAGGTTAAACAGCTTGACTGGTGATGTGAATGGAACTTAAACGGTATTTTTAAATGGTAATCTGCTGCAATATGAACACTAGACCCGTTTAAAATACCATTTAAAATTACAGTTTTTCAAAACGTTTCAAAATGTTTTATGTGATGTGAAAGCTACATAAGTGGCGAAAAATATATAAATATTTAAATATATATTATGTGTTTAGAAATACAAAAACCCGTTTGAGGTATTTATGCCCGTCGGGATGAACCATGCTTTTGAGATAAAATAAATTTTTTATAAATTAAAAATAATAATAAAAAATATATAATAAAATAAGATAATGTGAACATATTAGGATACTGAGAGTATTTGTGTCCCCTCTGCATCAGCTGTGAGCTGACTTTTCATGAATTTTGCTATTATTGCTATTATAGTAATCTTTTATTGCTATGATCGTTAGTATAGTATCTTTTGTGGGGCAGGCAATCCCTCATCCGGGTGGATGCCGCTGCTGAATTACAGTTTTAACCTCTTCACAATTAAGCGCAGGTGACAGA
The DNA here is from genome assembly GCF_055691185.1 of Crinia signifera. NCBI lineage: Eukaryota > Metazoa > Chordata > Amphibia > Anura > Myobatrachidae > Crinia > Crinia signifera. The sequence goes on from NC_139217.1 coordinate 204,214,873, forward strand.
AACAATTACCCAATTTCTTATTTGTACCCCTGGATGTTTTTACCCAATAGATGTTTGTCCAATCTTATTTTAAATTTAAATATTTATTGTGTGTCAGCTGACACCACCTCTCCACGAAGAGAGTTCCACAATTTGGCTGCCCTGACTGTAAGAAAAGGTTTCCTTCTAAGGGAATGAAATTTTCTTTCTTCTAGTCTAAACTCCGAAAATCTCTAGCGACATCCAGAATGTTCCTGGCCAAACAATATCATACACAAACACAAAACAATTCAGTGAATGTTCAGAGGAACATGTAACAACTGCAAATCATACACACATCATTACCACATTCTTCATCAGGACTACACACCAAACGACGATGTGTGCCACATGTCATTCATCTTTTCGCATATTGAAGGGATCAATGAGCTACATGAATGACCGGCGGGTATGCACAATGGATTGTTATCATGCCTACACACGGAAAGTTTTCAAAGAATTGGTTGAATATGGATCGTTATCTCCATACCCGCAGTGCACCTGGTTTTGTCCATTAGAGAGAGAGAGAATTTGCTTATGCAACTGAACCAGAATCACCCCCTTTATCCATACTCGCCTGACCTGAACCAGGAAAGGGGGCAGCATTCATGCCACCGCAGCTTTACTTATACCACCGCTTACAGGACCAGACGGGAGGCACGTTTGTTGCAGGAAGTGGGGTATCCTTAACCATCACACAGATACCCAACCGACCGGAACCCAGAAGTGGGGCACAAAGCACTACCACATGCAGCTATAGCTTTAGGAAGCAGGTCATTGCTGCTTACAGGACTGAAAGTGGGGTGGGCAATTACAGGAAGTGGGGCATCACATAATGCAACCACAACTATCACACTAACCTTTACCCTATATGGTGCCAAAAATACTGACATTCTGTTTTGGTAGAAGCCCTATAAACAGGGCTGCCATCAGGAATTTTGGAACCTGGGATTCATTTCCAGTCCAGGTCCCTAACCGATTGTATGGTATAAAGACATACTTTTCATTTGTGTCTCTGTGTATTATTTAACTATTTACATTGTGTACCAGTGGGCGCATTAATGCCTCCACATGCTGGGACTTGTGATTCCACAACAATGTATAATATTTCTATCTATTTTTTTTACACTGGAATTAGCCCGGTGCCCACCACCCTGGGGCGTCAGCCCAGGCAGGGTTAATTCTGAGGGGTCCCCACTCCGCCAGGATCCCTGCACAGGTTGACCTGTCATTGGGTTAATGGTTCAGCCGCGGGACCTTGTATAATAAGTGTCCCCTGGCAGCGCCCTCGTGGGTTGGGCCCGGTGCTGATTTCTCAAAATAAGGGGGACCCGTATTCATTTTGGATCTTATTCAGGTCCGTTCGGAAGGCAGTATGCAATATACATTTTGCGTGTGCGCAGATGCATTTCTGCGCATGTGCAGACACTGTGTGCACGCACCCAACCTTGTAGACGGAGGGCAGGGGACTGCTGGCCGGCTCATTTGCATATGGGAACGCCCAGCATTTCATGGGCATTCTCATGCTCATGGGCCGATGACGCGGGGGCAGGCAGTTGACATCACTGTCAGCTGCCCGCCCTCTTCCTTCAGAATGTGCACGCACATGTAAGGTTGCTCTGAGTAACCTTAGATATTCATGCACGTTCCACATCATTCGATGGTCGGCGACCATCGAATGATGTGGGCGTCCCATGCAGGCTGTGAATCGATGTTTATGTAAAACATCCATTCGCATGCTGTGCGAACGTATGCACCTTGCGAATGGTGGGCCTGCGTACCACCATTCACAAGGCGGATCTGGTTGGCTTGCAAGGATGCAAATCCACATCTGAACTAATCAACTAGAATAACAAGGCATATTCTTTCCTGGCGTATTTATTCGTATACCTGCAGGAATATGAATGATATTATCGGCCGTAAAAAGACAAAATACTAATGTACTTCCACATTAGTACATTCCAAAATTTCAAATATGAAATACAATTGAATACGAATACGCCAATTCCTACAGTATTTTGCTAATAAAATGTACCCCTATGTGGCCCATTTATCACAATGCGATCTGGGCGAATATTACCGCCCAGGATCGCATTATAAAATGCAATCCTATTGGCAGGATGTATCATACCACATGCACAGGGACAGGGCTCTAAAAAGGAGCCCATCCCTGCGATGTACTGAGCCGGGCGGTCTGCGCATGCGCAGTTATCGCTGACCCCCCGCTGACCACACTCCCCCAGCAGCAGTGCAGTCTGCAGCCCAAAGGTTACAATGAGCTACTGCTATCTCAGAATGGCAGTAGCCCAGGGACCAGAAGCAAAGCTGGCCAATGTTTATACATAGGGCATCTTCTCATCCCCTTAGTAACCTATGGGTGAGGCAGCCTGCTGTGGTACAGGAGGGATCACAGCAGAGATTGGAGATTCCTGCTGTAGTCTCGCCTCCATGATACATTTGGGTGATACTTAATATTAGCCACAAATATTGAATGATAAATGAGCCCCTATATGTTCAGGAGAGTCTCATTTAATAAAGCTTCAGAATTGTATGCATTGATACACAGTATAATCTGCCCCATAAAGAAGTACATTTATCTTTTTTTTTCTTGTTTGCATTAGCAAAGATAGTAATGGGGCAGACACACGTAGAGATCTGTGCTAAGCAAATTTGCTGGTGGGTGTCAAGATCTCCCATTTAGAGCACATACACATGCAGAGATTTGTGCTAAGCACTTTTGCTTAAGAGACACCGAATGCTGGATAAGCAATGAGGCTGACATAAACCACGCAGGGTTCCAGCAGGCTACACTTGCTAGATGTCACATGTTATGTTGATGAGGATGGGCACAAGGCCTATCAGAGCTAGGGGGAGGGATTAACAGGCTTAGAACTGATCACGAGTTAAGCTGGGTACACATATGTACAATTTCATTTTTCTTGCGACCGTTCGATCGACCGAATACACGTTCGACCGTCCAAAACATACGACCGATTTGCGCGTACACATATGTACAATTTTACTTGCGACGTCCGATGTACTCCCGTCCAAACAATCGCAAGAAAAAGATTGTACCACCGTACACACTCTCCCGATCTGGCTATATACTATATAACTATATCTGTCAGGAATGCACACACAACGATTATTTATTTCAAAAGGAATGCACACACAACGAATATTCTTTAACAGCATGGCGCGGAAAGTACGGGGGAGAAGACTTCCTGTTGTTTACATGCTGCGCTGATGGATGGATGACGCAGCTAGTCAACACCCACATGGGCGTGCTGCTTTTGGGAGGAATGATCGCAGGAACGGGCTGCATATCGATCGAACGTGCGTACACATGTCACTTTTCTTTCGATATGGAGCCGTCCTGTCGGAAGAATATTAAGCAGCAAAGAACCTTCGACCAACCGACCGTGGACGGCCAAGAGCGTTTTTGGCCGTTTATCGATCGCAACGAAGGGATCGGGACTGCGTACATATATATACAATCGAACGGCCGTTCGTCCGCAGAACGGAAGAACGGCCCGACGATTGTACATATGTGTACCCAGCTTAAGTGTGATCCTACTCTGTCTCAGGAAGCTGCTGCCCAGATAGGATCTCTGCCAAGAACTCCCTAGGTATTTAGCTTGTGCATTTTGCTCGATTGTCCAGCCCCAGCGTGCCCACAACAAACCCCTCTGACGCTCCCAGGCTTACCTCTGTGCTGTGCCCCCGCTGCCCGCGCCATGTCTCGCCCCAGCAGGGTCTCCAGGCCTCCCGCCCGTCTGCGTGACGCCCCCTACCCCCCCGGGGGTGCTGCGGGTCCTGTAGCTGCCTACCCTCCAGGTGCTGTCACCGGAGGGGGTGCGCGGCGCAGGGCTGCGGCTCCCGGTTCGCGGGAGGGACGTTCGGCGACGGATGCGGCGCCTGATGATGACACGCCAGGCCACGTGGCAGCGCGTCGGCGGGGGGTAGGCGGCGGCAGTGTGCCCCGGGGGTCCTCAGGGGGGTCGGGCGGTAGTAGAGCCCGTGGTGCAGGTGCCAGATGCAGCCCCGAATCAGGCCCCCTCCATAAGGCCCAGTAGGCGCGGCGGGAGGTGGGCCTCGCAGTCTGGCAGGGGGCCGCTCAGTCCACAGCAGCCAAGAGGTCCCGCAGGGGGCTCCGGGGGGCAGCAGCAGCAGTCAGGTGTCACCAGGAGGAGGGGTGCCCAGTCACTTGGTGCTCCCAGAACCTCTGGCATCCCAGTACTGGCCAGCAGATTGGCACAGTCAACCCCTATAGCCAGGGCTATTTTTGTGCAGGCTCCAGCAGGAACTGTGGCCCTTATTCTAGTTCACTCTTTCTGACAAAATATTTGTTAGATGGACAAAACCATTTGCACTGCAGGTGAGGCAGGTGTAAAACCTCACCCAAATCTAATTATCTCTGCACAAGTAACACCTGCCTCACCTGCAGTGCACATGGTTTTGTCCATCTAACAAATATTTTGTCAGAAAGAGTGAACTAGAATAAGGGCCACAGTTCCTGCTAGAGCCTGCACAAAAATAGCCTTGCCTATAGCAGTGTCTGGGGGCGGGGGGTGCACACCACCTGGGAGGGGGGTTCCCTCTCAAACACCCACTCGCCCTACAGGGCGTGGGCCTGCTCCCCCACCTTGGGTTACCAGGCGCTAGTGGCTGCGGAGGCGCAGACTCATTCCACAACGCAGGGCTGGCCTAGGGGCGGGGGTAGATGAGGGGAGTACCCCCTCTTGCCAGGCTACGGAAAGCCAGGGCCCCCAGTCCACCCCTTCGGGGGATGGGGTGCAGCAGTTCATGGCCCTACTGACATCATTCATGAGTCGATCCCAGGGGGCCTCCCCGGGGGGTGGGGTGACTACTCCCACACAAGCTGCCTTATCGGCCGTTGCCGGTGGGCCCCTAGCTACCCCGGTACCAAGTGCTGCAGCTCCGGAGCCGGGCACGGGACCGGTGCCCTTGAGCGTAGCGGCCCCTTCCTTGGCGGTCGCCTCTGGACCATCGACGGCAGGGTCCCCTGCAGTACCCGTGGAGATGAGCCTCGTGCCGGCGGCTGGCACATCAGGTGGGTCAGCGAAAAGAGACAAGCTCTCGCTCCACGTCCTCCTCCGGCCGTTCGGATTCAGAGTCTTCCGGGGAGGATGGTGGGCGAAAATCACGCAGGCGACGGTGTCGCCACGGGCGACGCCGCCGGCATTCCAGCTCCAGCGGCAGCTCGGGGTCTCCATTATTCCCCAGGGGGGAGGTAGTACATTGTGAAAACACTGCGGTGCTTAGGGGGCTGAGGCGCAGTGTGCAAGAGAGGATCAATGAAGGGAAATATGTCAGTTTCTTCACCATGACAGCCCAAGCCGAGAAAGAATATAAGGAAGCCAAACATAAAGGGGGGATTGGCGAGGAGGCCTACTGCACCTACCACCGGTGGCAGACGCGGCTTTTCATGTTCACGGCCTGTTATTTAGAGACCAGGCCCGAGGAGCATATGAATGTGGTACGCTACATGCATATGATCCACGCGATGTACCTTTCTGATGGCGATTCGGCTTGGCGCTCTTGTGATGAAAATTTCAGGCGCAAGCAATCAGGCCTTGCGGTCATGAAATTGGGCTGTAAGGACGTGGAGATTTGGATGGGCCCTAAGCCCTCTACTTCCACGGCTGTTGCTCCAAAACCCACTAAGGGTCCTGCTCCCTTTCGTGGAGGGGGCTAGGGGGCTCCTCCGCCGGACGTTGCTATGCGTTCAACGGAGTCGGCTGCTCCTTGGGAGCTAGGTGCAAATACAAGCATTCTTGCTCAAAATGCTGGGGCCCTCACCCAGTCAAATACTGCAAGAAAGGAAAGCAGGGTGGCCCCCAGGCGGCTCAGGGCGCCGGAGGTCCACCTTAGTAAGGCCCTGTCCCCGGTTTGGGTCGGCAGCCTGGCCGGCTGGCTGGGTGCATACCCTAACAGGGAGGAGGCGGAGTTTTTGGAGTCCGGTTTCCATCACGGCTTCCGTCTTCCCATCCGTGAGGAGGTGGGCGCCGTGGCCCCCCGGAACCTGAAGTCAGCCATTCAGATGCCCCATGTAGTCCTAGAGAAAGTCTCCAAAGAGGTGAGCCTAGGCAGAATGGTGGGCCCCTTCCCGGTTCCCCCAATCGCCGATTTGGTGATTTCCCCTATTGGGGTGGTCCCCAAAATGGTGCAAGGCAAGTTTAGGCTCATTCAGCACCTGTCGCACGCGGTGGGAGGGTCAGTCAACGATGCTATTCCTGAGGAATTGTGTCGGGTACGCTACCAGTCCTTTGAACAGGCCCTGTCCATGGTGTGGGGCTTTGGCCCAGGGGCTTTGCTGGCAAAGATCAACGTTGAGTTGGCCTTTTGCTTGCTGCCTCTGCATCCGGACTCGTTTCGGTACATGGGTTTTCCCCTGCCCACAGGCTTCTACGTGGACAGGTGCTTACCCATGGGCTGCTCCATCTCCTGCGCCTATTTTGAATGTTTCAGTAGTTTCCTACACTGGTGCGTGGAGAGGGGCTCAGGAGAGGCCGGCATTGCCCACTACTTGGACGACTTCCTGTGCGTGGGCCCCGGGGGTTCCTCCCGCTGTGGGGACCTGCTGGGTTACACCCAGAGGCTTTTCCACCACTTCGGTTTTCCCATCGCGACAGACAAGACAGAGGGGCCGGTGACGTGCCTCTCCTTCTTGGGCATCGAGATTGACACAGTGGCGGGATGCTGCAGATTGCCCATGGACAAGCTGGATAGGCTGGGAGGGGCAATCTCACTCGCACTGTCTAAGGGCAAGCTCCGCCTGCAGCAGCTCCAGTCGTTGCTGGGTCTTCTGCATTTTGCAGTCCAGGTAATCCCTATGGGCAGGGTTTTCTGCAGGAAACTGAAGAGGGCCATGGCCGGTATTAAGAACCCCCTCCATTTCATCCGGCTGGCAGCGGAGCTGAAGCGGGACCTTAGGGTCTGGCTTACCTTCCTTAATCAGTTCAATGGGGTCCTAATTTGGCCATCACCCCCTCGCAGCAACATACAGTTGCAGTTGTTCACTGATGCGGCGGGTGGGGTCGGTTTTGGTGCCTTCTTGCACGGGTCATGGTGTGCAGCCCCATGGCCTTTGGATTGGGTGATGAAGGGCCTTACAAAAAACCTGCTCTTGCTGGAGCTTTTCCTCATCATAGTGTCACTGGAGATCTGGGGAGATAGGCTGGAACATTCCAGTATAGTTTTCTGGTGTGACAAAATGGGTGTGGTCCATGCTATTAACCGGCAGAGTTCTTCCTCTCTGCCGCTGGTGCGCCTGCTGGCAAGGCTCATTTTGCGGTGTCTATAGCTCAATGTACAATTTGTGGCGAAGCATGTTCCCGGAGTGGAAAATTCTGTGGCGGATGCACTGTCCAGGGCAGATTGGGCTAAGTTCCGATCTTTAGCTCCTGAGGCCTCTCTAACTGGCGAGTGTTGTCCTCCTTATGTTTGGCAGGTGATCTGGCCGGAATGGAGGGGCTAGCCATGAGGGCCGTCACCCCCAGGACTCTCCGTTGCTATCAGGAGGGATGGCATGAGTGGGAACAGTTTCGGCTGTCTGCCCCTCAAACAGGTAAGACACCAGCTGAGGCCATGGTGGCTTTTGTATGGAGTCTATACTCCTTGGGCCGTTCGGTCGCCTCAGTGCGCAGGATTTTGTCAGGGGTGTCCTTTTTCTCATCCCTGCATGGCAGGGCGGACCCGTCCCAGTCTTTTCTGGTGTCCAGGGCCTTGCGCGGTTGGCGGCGTGCATCACCGGCCCTCCCAGACTGCAGGCGCCCTATTGATTTGTCATTGCTACCAGCCTTGCTGGGTGCCCTGAGGGACATTTGCTGGCCTGATTATGATGTCCTGCTGTTCCGCACGGCATATGCCATGGCTTATCATGGGGCCTTTAGGATAGGAGAGCTGGTAGCCCCGTCTAAGCGGCTGCCCTCACCATTGGCCGTGGATGACCTGGCGGTCCAACCAGATGCGGTGCTCTGTCACCTGCGACGCTCCAAGACAGATCAGACTGGCGGTGGCTGTCTTTGCTCCCGTGCGCTGTAGACGGGGTGTGCCCGGTGGAGTTGGCTACGGCCTTCGCACGGGTCCGCCCTGATCTACCAGGTGCGTGGTTGATGCATCAAGATGGGTCTCCCCTCTCAAATACCAGTTTGTTCACGTATTGGGGCGGGCGCTGCAGGCCATTGGTCTCGATCCAAAGGAATTTGGGTCACATTCGTTTAGGATCGGGGCTGCTACCTCGGCGGCTGCTCCGATGCAGAGATTCAGTCTCTGGGTCGATGGCGCTCGGCAGCATTCCGCAGGTATATTCGGCCATCTTTATCTGTCTCCTTTTACCGTGGCCAACTGGACGCATAAGCACTCGCCAACTTCCAGTGGGGGCCTTGAGGTGTTTTTTCACATCCGCCTGGGGGCACAATTTGGCTTCCAATTTCAATCTGGCATGTTGTACTTGTTAGTTTACTCCAGGCGGTGTGTTTTGTGCCTCAAGAGCTGGTCGGCCAAGGTTTTTCCTTCTCCTTATACTCCTAACCGTGCTGTGTGAATGGGGATGTGCAACATGTCGACAAAAGTTACTAACCTCTCTGTAAATATTGCAGGTCGACAGGATGAAAAATCGGTGTGGTTGCTCGGCCACTCCTTTGTATTTTGGTCCTCGCGAGCTAATATCGCACACGATGTATGCATGTTCCCTGTAGCTGGGTCGGTTAGGTGGTTGGGTGTACGAGGCATTCGATGGGTCGGATTGCAGGCCCATATGTTGAGGGCCTTGCATGATTATGGGGTCCCTGAAGTTATCGTATTCCACCTGGGTGGCAACGATTTGGGCCAAGGGTCCGCTTTAGAGCTGCGCTCCGTGATAATCAGGGACCTCCACATTATCTCCCAAGCATTGCCTCGTTGCCGATTGGTTTTGGTCCTCCATGATCTCAAGGAGAGTATGGAGGGCGGCCAGGTCTTGCCCCCGCCTTGAGCGTTCTCGAAAGAAGGTGAACGCAGCAGTGGAGAGATACTTGCTAGCAAATGGCGGGGGTGTGGTTCGCCATGACGCCATCACTTTTCAGCATGAAGAGCTGTACAGGAGTGATGGTGTTCATTTGAGCTCTGAAGGTATGGCTCTGTTTTTGGGCGACATATTTGAATGGTTGAGTTCCCAGTGCTGAGCGTTTTTAGCAGAGTGGTGGCGGTGGCTACGGCTTGGAGCCTAGCTTTTGGCGGTAAAGAACGGTAATCTCTAATAGATCTGTGTGTATGTAGACAGTGGGGTGCGCTCTCCCTTGGCAACGATTGTCATGGGCCACGCTTTTGCACGGGGGATGGCCATTTACAATCTGCCGCGATGGATGTGCAGGGAGAGTAAACCCAGCGATGTTATGCATGAACATCTTTAAATCCCCCTTTTCCTATAATGACCTTCTTTGGTGCTGCCACCATTTTATAGTTATCCTAGTTGCTTGTCAAAATAAATTTTGACAGTCTGTTTGAAACGCCAGCACTTGTGTCAGTGTTTTTATTTTAGATAAGTTTATAGATAAGTTAAGCTAAGTTATGGTTTTATGTGATGATCTCGGGGTGTGGCCTGTGGGGATACCCGCTAGTGAGTTGAAGCAAAAAAAGGCCGGGTACTCAGATTGCTTAGAAAATAGCACAAATTTGCTCCATGTGTATGCCCCTTAAGATTAGTTTTTCTGACAGAGACTAGTTATTCTAATATGTACCCCAGTGTCGAAAGTTACATACTGTAGTGTAGGTAGTATAATTAAACGTAGGGCGAAATGTAATAGGGTGTGATTTTTGGACGAGTTCCAAACTCGCCAGAAATCGCACCTTTAAAAATCGCGTTTTTTGCCGCGAATTCGCATATGTATTGAGATGCGAATTAGCGGCAAAAAATGCGATTTGCCGCGATTTCGGGCGATTTTTAGTCATGAAAATGTGCGCATTTTCAGTCATGAAAATGTGCGCATTTTCATAAATGCGATTTTGTGCAAAAAAAAAAAAGTTTAAAAAAAAACGGCGTGGGGTCCCCACTCCTAAGCATAACCAGCCCCGGGCTCATTGAGCCGGACCTGGTTCCAAAAATACGGGGGACAAAAAGCATAGGGGTCCCCCGTATTTCTGAAACCAGCCCCGGACTCTTGGACCGGTCCTGGTTCCAAAAATACGGGGGACAAAAAATCTGGGGTCCCCCGTATTTTGAAACCAGCACCGGGCTCCAACAGCCCGCGGTGTCATGCCACAGCCGGGGGACAATTTTTATACAAGGTCCCCCGGCCAAAACATGAGCACCGTGGCTGGTCAGCCTTGGACGGGGTACCTTGAGGAGTGGGGACCCCCCCAATAAAGGGGTCCCCCCCCCCAGGCTTCACCCGTCCAGGGCTGAAGCCCGGGGCTGTCACCGGCGTCCGTGGCCAGTGGACGCCGGCCTGATAGGGTTAAATCGATCATAAGTTACATTGCTTTATACCGGAGAACTACAAGTGCCAGCAGACCTCCCCCGCATGCTGGGACTTGGAGAACCACAAGTCCCAGCATGCGGGGCATTAATGGGCCCGCTGGGACTTGTAGTCCACCTGTAAAAAGAATGTTTATAAAAAACACACACACAGAGAAGTAAAAGTTTATTACACACACACACCTCACTTTTACACCAGCGTTACTTACCATTCCTGGATCCAGCGCTGGTCTGGCTGCTTCACAGCCGGCTCCCCCCGAACTGACAGGCAGCGGGGAGAACCGGCTTTCTCCGTTGCCTCTAACAGCTTCTGTAGCGCTGTTAGGGTTAACCCTGTTAGGGTCCACTGTATTGGTGCTTCGGGGGTCTTGCTAATGCGACATAGCACCCACCATTCATTCCACCAGAATCTGTGCTGCAAAATCCAAATATCACTCCTTCCCTTCTGAGTCCTGCCATTTTTTGGTCACATATGAGGCATTGCCGTACTCGGGAGAAATTGGGGCACAGATTTTGGGGTGCTTTGTCTCCTTCATTCCTTGTGAAAATGAAAAATTTTGAGCCAGAACTGCATTTTTGTGTAAAAAAATGTAATTTTTCATTTTCACAGCCCAGTTGTACCAAAATTGGTGAAACCCCTGGGGGTTTGAAATGTACACTATACCCCTAGATGAATTCCCTGAGGGGTGTAGTTTGCAAAATGGGGTCACTTGTGGGGGGGTTCTACTGTATTGGTGCTTTGGGGGTCTTGCTAATGCGACATAGCACCCACCATTCATTCCACCAGAATGTGTGCTGCAAAATCCAAATATCACTCCTTCCCTTCTGAGTCCTGCCATGCACCCAAATGGTATTTTTTGGTCACAAATGAGGCATTGCCGTACTCAGGAGAAATTGGGGCACAGATTTTGGGGTGCTTTGTCTCCTTCATTCCTTGTGAAAATGAAAAACTTTGAGCCAGAACTGCATTTTTGTGTAAAAAATGTAATTTTTCATTTTCACAGCCCAGTTGTACCACAATTGGGGAAACCCCTGGGGGTTTGAAATGTACACTATACCCCTAGATGAATTCCCTGAGGGGTGTAGTTTGCAAAATGGGGTCACTTGTGGGGGGATTCCACTGTATTGGTGCTTCGGGGGTCTTGCTAATGCGACATAGCACCCACCAATTTATTCCACCAGAATGTGTGCTGCAAAAGCCAAATATCACTCCTTCCCTTCTGAGTCCTGCCATGCACCCAAATGGTATTTTTTGGTCACATATGAGGCATTGCCGTACTCAGGAGAAATTGGGGCACAGATTTTGGGGTGCTTTGTCTCCTTCATTCCTTGTGAAAATGAAAAACTTTGAGCCAGAACTGCATTTTTGTGTAAAAAATGTAATTTTTCATTTTCACAGCCCAGTTGTACCACAATTGGGGAAACCCCTGGGGGTTTTAAATGTACACTATACCCCTAGATGAATTCCCTGAGGGGTGTAGTTTGCAAAATGGGGTCACTTGTGGGGGGATTCCACTGTATTGGTGCTTCGGGGGTCTTGCTAATGCGACATAGCACCCACCAATTTATTCCACCAGAATGTGTGCTGCAAAAGCCAAATATCACTCCTTCCCTTCTGAGTCCTGCCATGCACCCAAATGGTATTTTTTGGTCACATATGAGGCATTGCCGTACTCGGGAGAAATTGGGGCACAGATTTTGGGGTGATTTGTCTCCTTCATTCCTTGTGAAAATGAAAAATTTTGAGCCAGAACTGCATTTTTGTGTAAAAAATTTAATTTTTCATTTTCACAGCCCAGTTGTACCACAATTGGTGAAACCCCTGGGGGTTTGAAATGTACACTATACCCCTAGATGAATTCCCTGAGGGGTGTAGTTTGCAAAATTGGGTCACTTGTGGGGGGGGTTCCACTGTATTGGTGCTTCGGGGTCTTGCTAATGCGACATAGCACCCACCATTCATTCCACCAGAATCTGTGCTGCAAAATCCAAATATCACTCCTTCCCTTCTGAGTCCTGCCATGCACCCAAATGGTATTTTTTGGTCACATATGAGGCATTGCCCTACTCGGGAGAAATTGCGGCACAGATTTTGGGGTGCTTTGTCTCCTTCATTCCTTGTGAAAATGAAAAATTTTGAGCCAGAACTGCATTTTTGTGTAAAAAAATTTAATTTTTCATTTTCACAGCCCAGTTGTACCAAAATTGGTGAAACCCCTGGGGGTTTGAAATGTACACTATACCCCTAGATGAATTCCCTGAGGGGTGTAGTTTGCAAAATGGGGTCACTTGTGAGGGGTTCCTAACTTTTAGCATCTTATGGTGCCTAGAAACCTACATGGTGCCTTAAAAATAATCTCATAAAAAGGAGGCTCCAAAATCAAGTAGGTGCTCCTTCTATTATGAAGCCTGTGGTTTGGTCAACGTGCACACTAGGGCCACATATAGGATATTTATGAAAACAAAAGAATTGGGGGAATCAATTTTTAGTCACATTTCTCTAGTAAAATCTACTATGTTCCTTAGAAAAATGTATTAAAATTGAAAATCTGCTAAAAAAATGAAATTTCACCTACACATTGTTTTAATTCCTGTGAAACACCTAAAGGGTTAACAAACTTCCAAAACGCTGTTTTGAATACTGTGAGGGGTGCAGTTTTTGAAATGGCATCATTTATGGGGGTGTCTCACATACAAGTCCCTCAAAGTCACATCAGAACTGAACTGGTCCCTAAAAAAATCAGTGTTTGAATTTTTCTTGAAAATTTGAGAATTTGCGATTCATATTTTAAGCCTCCTAGTGTCCAAAAAAATTAAAAGGAGGTTGAAATAATGATGGAAACATAAAGTATACATATGGTCTATGTTAGTTATTAACTATTTTGAGTGGTATGATTATTTGTCTCACAAGCAGAAAATTTAACATTTTGCAAATTGCAAAATTTTCAATTTTTTTACGTTATTTTGGTATTTTTCACAAAAAAACACAGACTGTATCGACCAAAATTTACCACTAACTTGAAGTACAATGTGTCACGAGAAAACAATCTCAAAATCACTGGGATAAGTAAAAGCAAAAAAAAGTTATCCCCACTTAAGTGATACATGTCAGATTTGAAAAAAAAAGGGCTCTGTCAGGAAGGCAAAAACAGGCTGCGTCGGTAAGGGGTTAAAAAACAAATTTACACTGTTGTTCCTTGTCACAGGATTTTCTAACAAAGTGGATGTAAATAAAAGACTGACGCGTTTCGTCTCACATTGAGACTTCATCAGGGGTGCTTTACAAAAAATCTTCTTAAGTCTTTATAGGATTTTTACTATTTCCTGAATAGTTTAATTTAAATTTTTAATATGCTGAGTTTTTTCTTCACCAGGTGTACTTTCACTTTAAAATATGGTGCTCTTATTAAGTGAATATCCCATATATCTGCTTCGACTTTCTCTTTTACTTTTAATATAAGTAGTTCTGAATCTTCTTATAGATGGATACTTCTCCCCTCTTACAGGGTAGATAACAATCCAATTAGGGCCTTTAAATGGGTGTTAATCACAAATTCCCACATATGCCATGATCCAAACTTTGATAAGAAATTGGGTTTCAGTTTTTACTCTCCAATAAGTGAATAATAATTTGATCCTTTTAAGGATTACTTTCTGAAATCCAACAGAGGCAGATATTCCCTGGCTCAACCAGCAGTAGTGTACTCCTTTGTGTCCAAAGTGCTATGGATGTTTGAGAGTAAGGAAAGACTAATAGAGAAATAAGGGTGCTCGATAACACTATTGTGGTGGTGTTTGATTGAAGTAGCCTCACTAGTAGGAGGCTAAGTGTTATAAGCGACCTACCTGTATTTCTAACACTAGCGCACATCTGGGAATTTTGTATTGTATATGTATATATATATATATATATATATATATATATAATGTGGGAAATGAAGCGGCACTCTCCAGACTTTGTAATTTCAAACAAGTGAGTATTTTATTAATCCATTGGATTAATAAAATACTCACTTGTTTGAAATTACAAAGTCTGGAGAGTGCCGCTTCATTTCCCACATTATTTGGGATCTCTGCATCCAAGGAAGGCACCAGAGCACTTTACCTGTTATACCTTCAGAGTGCCGGATCTACCTGAAATTATATATATATATATATATATAAACTTTCTGCGGGGCTGGGCACTCCTCCTAGAAACAAGTTGCTGTGTTGTGTGCCTTCAACAGGTAGAATATAGACTTGTAGAATGAAGCGGCACTCCAATCGGTATAGCGGTGAAAAGAAAAGCTCTTTATTGGCAACGTTTCAATACGTGTGTATTATCTTCAGGCTCAAAAATACAAGTGATGCAAACAACATTTATAGCGTGCAGGTGTCACATGCGTCAGGGGGTAGGTCTCATGAACCATCCACTCACGCAACAACGTGTAGGTGCGGCCCGCCCATCGA